>NC_090934.1:475721660-476024690 GCF_040938575.1 Ambystoma mexicanum
TTATTTGGTCCTAGTGCAGCAGCAATGCCAAATATGTCACTGACCTTTTCTTCATTACTATGGCAGGCCCAATGGGTTTGTCCTGTTGATTCCCATGGGAGAAAACTTTGGAAACCTTTAAAAAGTGAAAGGTACACGTCTGCACTTAAACAACTTTCACTGATTACTCTGCTGCAGTTCGCTCAGTTTCAATTATGGCATTACTACACCACATTTTTTTTTAAAACAATTTTTATTAATTTTCAACAAAATGACTTAGACTTGAAAATAACATCAAGTTATACATTTTCTTCCTTACGTCTGTTCAAACCTCCCCGCGACCCCTCCCCACCCTCCCTCAGCAGGCTATTCCACTTGCAATCTTGCAGTGACAACTATTGATTCCACAGACAAATCCTCAAATCAAAACACAGATCCAACCACAGTCCACAGATTAAAACTTCAAAAAAATCCACATCCAAAAAACAAAAAAAACAAAGGAATAATCCAGAAAAGGAATCCAAAAATCCATGTGCCAAAATCCACCAGTAACTGCCGGTAAATCCACAAAAATCCATGTGCCAGAATCCACCAGTAAATAGATGCAAAAATCCCAAAATCTATGTGCCAAAATCCATCAGTAACTTCAGGTAAATCCACAAAAATCCATATGCCAGAATCCACCAGTAGATCGATGCAAAAATCCATTAAAAAAACAATCCATCAAAAAAGTACAGGAAAATCGACTGGAACTCCTGGGAAAGCTTCCTATCTGGAAAACGGAACTTCAAAATGATGTTACGCATTACACTCAACGCATTGATTCCCATGCAAGAATGTACAAACTAGCGACACCAGGTTTATAGTTAATATGTCGAATGACATATTTTCGAATGCAATAATGTCAAAAATAAATGCTGAAAAAAAAGGTATCTTTTTTTTTTTAATGGGGGTTAATGTTTATTGGCAGGAAGGTGTGACAGGTACAACATACATTACACAGAGAGTCAAGAACTACAGTTTCACATCTTCAGTAAACTTTTCCAATCATTCGAACATTGCACCGTGGTGGGGGTAAAGCGTTCAGAGTTCAGGCCTCAGGGGGCTCCAAGCAGGCTAGGTGAGGGGGTGGATCTCCACTCAACGCAGTCTCTATTGTTCAAATAGGTGCAAAACTCAGTCCACACATTTCTGGGTCAGGACGCCAAGGGAAGGGAGCCAATGTATTCCTCTTCGCACCTTTGTGTCCAAGTGAGGGAGTTCAGCCACATTTTAATATACATTTTTTGGCCACAATGGTGCCTGTGTTAAAAAAATGTAGACATTTTTTTGCATCATCACCGGACCATACTCCAAACAGCAAAGCCAGTGGGTCAAGATCCACCGGGGACCCTATTATCTCTGTATCTCTGACATAGCTTTTGTCACTCCCATCCAGAACGTGCTGAGAGCATCACAGGACCAGAACATGTGAACGTGATCTGCGCTATCGGATCTGCACTTCGGGCAGGTGTGGGACGGGTTGCTTGCGAACTTCGCTACTTTATGTGGTGTGTAATATTATCTGTTGAGAAGTTTATATTGTATACACCTGAATCTAGCATTGAGGGAAACTTTACGCGTGTGTGCGCACATTTTGTTCCATATACCTTCCGTGAGCTCCAAGCCCAGCTCCTCCGCCCATTCCTCCCGTGGTTTGAGGGGAACTTCTCCAGATTTCTCCAACAGCATTTTATACAGCGAGGATATTATACCCTTGGTGCCTGCCGAAATGGCTATGTATTGGATCTCTGGTGAGTCTGGGGGCTCGTCAGGATAGGTAGGCCACATTTCACGGACAGCCGCTCTCAGTCTAAAGTACTGTAGCATTTCTAGCGGTGAGCCAGAGTGCTCGGGCGCCATGTCTGGGGGGTGATAAATTTCCCATCTGGGTACAAATCTGTTAAGGCAAAATAGCCCAGGTTCGACCAGTGTTGCAGGAGGTGACTATCATGTGTGGGGGAGAGTCCCGGGAATTGCCAGATAGGAAGCCACTTGTAGTATGGGCGATGCTCCGGCCGCGAGTGTAACAGTTTCTTCCATGCCATGATCGTGGTAGCTACTGGGTCGGCTGGGACATCAGTTTGATACGTGTGGTGTAGTATTAGGGACATGATGTTGTTTCCTTCTCCCGCCAACTTCTCAAGTTTCACATGTGGGGGGGATGCGGGTGTGTATACCAGTATTTAGCATGTTGGGCCTGTGCCGCCATCCAGTACAATGTTAAGTCTGGGGCCGCAAAGCCCCCTTTTTCGTAGGGGCGGGTCATATGCTGCCACTTCTTGTGGACCGCGCCAGAGTGCCAGAGGAATTGGGTGCACACTGAGTGGAACTTCTTGAAATACTGCTTCCCCGGCCATATTGGCACGTTGGCAAAGACGTAGAGGAGCCTGGGGACCGCTATCATTTTTATTAGGGACAATCTGCCCGCGGGGGATATTGGAAGGTTACGCCATTGTTCCATTTTTGATTCTATGAGCTGCACCGTAGCCCCATAGTTATCTGCCAGTAGGGAGGATTTGGATAATGATATTTGCACCCCCAGATACTTAATGCCACCCGGGGACCAGCGTAGGGGAAATTCACACGATGGCTGCCAGGCTGCCGTAGTAAGCGGGAATATCTCAGATTTAGAATAATTGATGGTGAAACCTGAGTATGTGCCTACTCTGGTAATGTCCCGGATGATCGGGTCCAAATATATGGATGGGTTTCTGACATATAAGAGTACATCGTCGGCATATAGAGAAATCATTTCTGGCGTGTCACGTATGCGTATACCTTTGTGAGTGTGTCGATCCCTGACGTTGTCTGCCATGGGCTCAACGGCGAGCGCAAATAGAATAGGGGAGAAGGGACAGCTCTGTCGGGTACCTCTATATAGCGCAAAGGGGGGGAGAAGTCAGGGAATTTACCAGGACCATGGCCATCGGTCCAACATACAGCAACTTTATATAGGAGATCATCTGTGATCCCACTCCCATTTTCTCCAGCACTGCCCACATGTATTGCCAAGAGACCATGTTGAATGCCTTCTGGGCGTCCAGTGTAACCGCTACTGCGTCAGCCGAAGGGTTGATTCTGGACATTACATTGAAAAGGCAGCGAATATTGAGTAAAGTTGATAGGGCAGGAACAAATCCGCTCTGGTCCGGATGGACCAGTTGTGGCATGATTGGGAGGAATCTATTCACTATTACTTTAGCATATATTTTCATATCAGTATTTATAAGCGATAAGAGCCTATAAGAACCGCACTCATCTGGGGGTTTCCCTGGCTTGGGGTTATCAGGGCCTCTCTCAAGGACCGAAGAAGGGGGGCTAAGCGGAGTGACTCAGACCAGACCTCATATAATATGGGTGCCAGGATTGCAACATGCTCTTGGTAAAACTCCGAAGTGAGCCCGTCGGGGCCCGGGGCCTTGCCCTTAGGAAGGTCTGAGATAACCTGGACTATCTCTTCCAAAGTGAATGGGGCATCGAGGTTTTCTTTTGTGCTTTGGGAGATAAGGGTCACAGGTATGCGTTCGAGCAGATCTTCTAGGTCATGGGCTGTGTGTTCTTGCTGGGGGCCGTAAAGGTAGGCATAAAAGTCTGCGAAGGTGTCAATAATGCCTTGATCGAACCAATGTTGCATGCCTTGCGCATCCATAATGCTATCTATGCGGGTCTTGCCTCCCTCTGCACGTACCAGCCTGGCCAGGGTTCTGCCTGGTCTATCGCCCTCGCCGTATCTCCCCGCCGCCAGGGGCCGAGCAAAGTACTGCACCTCGCTGAGAGCATGAGATTCCAACAGTTCAAGCTCAGCCCTAATTTTCACCAAGGCTGCAGGGGTAGGTGTCAAGGCATACTCTCGCTACAGTGCTTTGAGCTTGGTTTCGGAAGCGTGTAGGGCTTGTCTAATGGCTTTTAATACCCCAGCCTCCCCAGAGATGCACATCCCCCTTATGCATACCTTGAATGTCTCCCAGTGGGTCCCCTCGAATGTGTCATGTCGTTTATTACTGTCAAAGAAGGTGTTAATATCTGATAGAATCTCGGCTTTAAAGACTATGTCACGCAAGGCTTCAGGTTTGAACCGCCAGGCATGGCGGACAGGTGAGCTGGGCCCTAGTTGAATCTGCATCAACACCGGGGAATGATCAGATAGTGTGCACGATCTTGACGTCAGCTATCCTACCCACCCGGCACCCCGACACCAGGAACATGTCTATTCTTGAGGAACTATTGTGTACTGTTGAGTAGAAAGTGTAATCTCTCACTTGGGGATGGAGCATTCTCCACACGTCTTGTAGATTCAAGGACACCATATCCGTATTGAGTCGCCTCGCGCCTCGGGACACGGCCCTGGGGGCACTGCCCGTTCTATCAAGGACATTGTCTAGTATAAGATACATATCCGCCCCCCATATGATGGGGATTTCCACGTATCGCTTGAGGAGGGTGACTAGCTCATCAAAAAATTACGGGGAGTCAATATTTGGACCATACGAGTTTACGAGCAGGCATTCCTCATTAGCCAGTGTGCAGTGGAGGATCACGTATCTGCCCCCCGTTTCTATGTGGGACGTGTGGAGCGTAAATTTTACTGATTTATGGATCAGGGTCAGCACCCCTCTGGATTGAGTGGAGTATTGTGTGTAGAATCTATTAGGGCCCCAAGATTGTGCCAAGTTGGATGCAAGGTGCCTCAGGGCGTGTGTCTCCTGGAGCAGGAGCACTCTGGCTCCGTGTCTCTGCGCATAGGCGACGATCTTACGGGCCTTTGTGAAGTTAGTTAACCCCCGAATATTCCACGTCATTTTTAATGGACATGGGTGAAGACTATGGGACATCCCAGCTGAAGGATCTGTCTCTGCCTTCCGTACAATGCGCTGCCACGGTGCGAGCATACTTCATTATGAAACCAGTCACACTCCTGCCAGATTTTATGTAACATTCCCCAACATCCCCACCCCCCACCCTCACCGCCCAACCCCCAACTAGCAGTGCAGAATTTCCCACCCCAGGAGCAAACAAGTGCGTGCCAACTCCAACCCGGCAACGCTCGACCAATAGCCTAATAGGGGCGTAAACTCAAAGGCTCCGTTTTTGAAACCATTGCAGATGCAGAGGGGGTCGCCGCTGCCGTGTGACCAACTTTGGGTGATAGTATTGTAATGAAGCATCATTTATCTTCGAACGGCTGAAGACTCATTCAGTTACAAAAACAAACATATCGTTGAAATGCAAGATCTGACCAGATGAGGGCAAAGAGTGGTGGGGACGGGCTGCCAGGGTTTCATTCCAGCATAAGACATTATTGTCAAGCGAGACAGAAATGTACTTCCATCCATCGATGGTGCATTCAAGTGCTAGCGTTATGGCAGCCACAAGACCAAATGCCACGGAGCAAAGGGTTCTCGGCGAGTAATCGGGGGAGGGTTGCGGATTACAGTTAGGAGGCAAATCATCATGAGAGTTGAGGGGGCATTTGCCTCAGTCGTTGTCTATTAGTTCCCCCTCCGGCTCCGTTAGCGGGATTTGTGCCTCAATAAACTTGACTGCCATATCAGGGACCGTGAAAAAGGAGAGTTTGTTGCGGTGGGTGAATTTCAAGCGGGCAGGGAACAGCATTGCACATTCGATTTTCCTTTCACGTAGCAACTTTTTTACCCCTGCAAATTGCCGCCGCTCCATCTGCACTCCTACAGAAAAGTCTGGGAAGATCATAATGACTTGTGAGTCCAGCCTTAGTTCACCTTTCTCCCTTGCTAGGCGGAGTATATGGTCTATGTCTTTATAGCTTAGAAGTTTCGCTATTATTAGTCTAGGAAAGTCACCTGGCTTTGGTCATGGTGCCAGTGCACGGTTTGTTTGTTTGTTTATTTATTTAATATAGCACACCAGAACCAGGAGTAAAAGGGCGCTTAAATTACAGGTTACAGAAATACGATATATATAAATTATGCAGTTATGCAATTGTCGAAGTAATATACATTATACAATATATACAAGCAGTGGTAGTTAGAGCATGCGGATTAAACATATGTATAGTATGTACAATATATACAATTAGAACTGTGCTTAGTCCATCTTGGGATTGGTTTTGTCCAGTAGCCAGCTAATGACTAATTTCCTGAACAGTTGGAAGGACTTGGTCGTTTTGATGTTCAGCGGCAGGGTGTTCCAAAGTTGAGGGGCAAGGACCGAGAAACTCGAGCCACCAGCTCTTTTGGGGATGAATCTAGGCACAGTGAGGCAGAGAGTATTGGAGGATCTAGTGATTCTAGTACTAGGTTTCAGAGTGAGTTTGTTGGTGCGATGGGGGGGCTAGGTGGTTTAGGGCTTTGTAGCTAAGGCAGAGGGTTTTTAAGTCAATTTTTTGTTGAATGGATAGCCATTTGCAAGATATTCTTATGTGGGAGATGTGCTCTCGCCTGGGGATGTTTAGTGCTGCTTGCAGCGCATTGTTTTGGAGAACCTGAAGTTTATTGATTATAGCTTGGTTGGCACCTAGGTAGAGGCTATTGCAGTAGTCACGCTTCGATTGAATGAGAGCCCTGGCCAGTGTGAGGCAGCTATTCGTGGATAGAAAAGGTCTGCAGGCCCTAATTAGTTTCCCAGTGTAGGCGGTGGCTGAGGCGGTCATGTTGACTTGTTTGGATAGGTTGGTATTGGCGCCTAAGGTAAAAGCCTAAAGTTTTCACGTTTGTAATGGCTGGGATGCTGTTGACATCGATGATGAAATTGGAGTAGTCGGGGCTGAGTTTCTGTAGGTTGTTGGGAGAACCGACTAGGAGGAGCTCGGTCTTCTCATCATTCAGGCAGAGGCCATGCGTGTCCATCCATGCCTGAATGATAGAGAAGGTTTTGTTAATCCTAGTGGCGTCGATCTTGTAGTTGCCAGAGATGATGAGGAGTATCTGGGTGTCATCTGCGTAGTTAGTGTAGGTGACACCCAGATGGTCCAATTTATCAAAGAGAGGCTTTGTAAAGATGTTGTAAAGGGTAGGGGAGACACAAGAGCCTTGTGGGACACCGCAGGTAATGGGGATGGGGTCTGCTGCAGCAGCAGATGAAAAGACCCTCATGGTTCTGTTGGCTAGGAAGGATTGTATCCACATGACAGCAGAGGGGGACAAGTGGGCAGCAGATGAGAGGTGGTTGCAGAGAATTTTATGGTCAACCAGGTCGAAAGCTGCTGAGAGGTCTATTAGGAGAATGATAGCTGCTTTGCTTTTGTCCTTGATGTCGTCAATCTGACTTTTGAGGTCAACAAGGGCAGTTTCTGTTCCATGCGGACGAAAGCCAGATTGACGCAGACCAAGCAATTGATTGGACTCTAAGTAATCTTGGATTTGCAGGTAGGCAACTCTGTCAAGGATTTTTAGCAGGAAGTGGACCATGGTGATAGGCCTGTAATTGGTGGGAATGGAAGGGTCGAGGGTTTGTTTTTTTAGCAGAGGGAGAACCCAAGACTGTTTCAGGTTGTTAGGTACAGAATTGGTCGAGAAGGATATGTTTATAAGTTTTGAGATGAAAGGGGCTAGGTCTCTCCCAGCATCTTTGATAATCTGGGCAGGGCAACTATCCCCTTTGCAATTAGAGGGTTCGAGGGAAGCTATAATTTTTTGGACTTCGGGTATAGTGACCATTTTGAATGTGAAACTGGATGTGGTATTGGGCGGGGCGGATGTGCTAGGTGTGGAGTCATTACTGTAGGAGAGTTGCAGACGTTTAGATTCGATTTTGGTTTGTAGACCCGTGATTTTGTTGGCCAAGGCATTTTGGATGCTAGTGCACCAGGGCTCGTCTTTCACACAAATGTCGATCGGTGGGTTGGGGTTTTCTAATTCCTTCAGAATGGTGAAGAGTTCTTTAGCAGAGGATTGAGCATTGTTTATTCTAACATTGTAAGCTTCCTTTTTGGTGTGGGTTATCTCTTTCTTGTAGAGGGAGGAAATGGTCATGAGATTGGTTTTATTTTCTACTGAGGGACTTGTCTTCCATAAGGTTTCCATCTTAGCTTTATTTTTGTTAGTATTTTAAGTTCAGGTGTGTACCAAGAGTTCAGATGAGCTTTAGGTTTACCTTTGCGTAACTTTAGTGGGGCCACAGCGTCAATGGCATTAGTCATGGCGTCATTGTAGGTGTCGACTAGAAGGTTGAGATAAGCAGAGGCTGGGATCGTGTTAAGGAGGGGGAGAACCAGAGGTGTAAGGGTCTCTGCAGTGATGTTGCGCTTGTTTCTAGTCATACAGGCTGGTGCATGGGGGCGCTGCTTGGGGTTAGGGTTGTTAAGGTTAATGTCAAATAGTATGAGGGAATGGTCAGTCCATACCAGAGGTTGTGGGGCTTTGCAGGTGATATTACAGTTATGTACCGCGACCCAGTCGATGGTTCTGCCTTTCTGGTGGGTGGGTAGACTAATAATTTGGGTGAAGTCATGCTCCGATAGGGCGTTAGCCAGGGAGGCGGCAGGAGTGTCTTTAGGGCCGTTGTACCCTAGATTAAAGTCTCCTAGAATTATATTTTGGGAATGGGGCTTAGAGTTCTCGGCTATGAGGGAGGTAATGTCTTCCTCGAAGGTACCTATGGGACCTGGGGGTCTGTATATTAGATGCAGAGTAATTGTGCTCTTGGGCGTGGTTTGTATTTTAATGGTGAGGTGCTCGCATGATTTTAGTGGGAGGGAAGTGATAGATCTGATGTCGAGTGAGGATTTGAATATGACTGCTACACCTCCTCCGCGAGCATTGGGTCTGTCAGCTCTGAGGATGGAGTAATTGTCGGGAATGGAAAGAGTTAGGTAGGATCCTGCTGCTTCATATAGCCATGTTTCTGTAGTAGCAAGGAAGTCGAGATCTGCTGAGAGGATGTCAGCAATTTCGGTGGGGTGAGCAACTAGGGATCTGACATTGAGTAGTTCCCCTTGTTGGTGGCATTAGTGCTATTCTTGTCGGTGGCTTTGGTCATAGGTGTTGTATGCAGTTTGCTATATGTGATGTGGAGTCTAGTGCCCAGTCTGTTGTTGTGGTCAGGGAAGGTGGGGTTGGTTGTGGGGCGGTATCCTGGTGGGTTGGGGTTGTTAACAGTGTAGTCATCTTTAGTGGGATTAGTGGTGTTGGGTAGGGTGTTAACTGGTGTGGCGCTGATTTTAGTAGAGTGGTGTTGGTGAACAGTATGTGGGAAAGGTGGTATGGTGGGCAGGAAGGGTGTGGGACAGGGGATGGGGTGGTGTCTTGGGCAGCCGAGTTTTGCTAGTCCATTATAGTAAGGGATGTAGCTATTGCTGCTACATGGTGTATTGTTGTTCATGACACAAAAAAGGAACATGGTTAGGATGAGCCAAGGGAGCATAGTTAGGAGAGCGGTGTTGCCTGGACTGCTGGGTTGGGGCCGGGTTAGGTGGCTATGGGTTGGGTGCAGTAGACAGTTGCAGGAGTGTGGGCGCGAGCATGTTTGGCTGGAGCTGTGAATTGGCAGGGATGGGTATAGATAGCCAGTTTCAGTTTTGGTAATATGGGGAGGGGGTGGGGGCGGGTATATTCAATTTGGTTGAGCAATGCAGGCGTAGCGAAAATGTTAATATTGTGCAGAAATAGGCAGTTTCAGTTATGCTACAGCAAAGCAGGCATATGCTAGATTTGAGTTTGCTAATATTGTGCAAAAGTAGGCAATTTCAGTTATGCTACAGCAAAGGAGGCATAGGATAGATTCGAGTTTGCTAATATTGTGTAAAAGTAGGCAATTTCAGTAGTGCTACAGCAAAGCAGGCATAGGCTAGATTCGAATTTGTTAATATTGTGCAAAAGTAGGCAATTTCAGTTGTGCTACAGCAAAGCAGGCATAGGCTAAATTCGAATTTGCTAATATTGTGCAAAAAGAGGCAATTTCAGTTGTGCTACAGCAAAGCAGGCATAGGCTAGATTCGAATTTGCTAATATTGTGCAAAAGTAGGCAATTTCAGATATGCTACAGCAAAGCAGGTTAAAAACGAGATTGCTTAGTTTGCAAAGGTAGCGGGCGCCCCTCTCTCGACAGAACAAGGCCTGATAACCTGTTCAGTGGTTATTAACCACTTGAGAGTTCGCAGCCACTGCTTTTACTCACTGTGCCTTTCACAGATGGGAAATATCCATTTGCATATCAGTCTTTGTCCTGCCCAGGGGCAGTCCAGCACCGAAATGCAATGGCAATTCCAACCGGAACAAGAGTACCACCAGCAACCCCATACACGTGTTTCACCCTTGTTGGGGATCATCAGTGAGGTGAAGCTGATGCCTCTCTAAGCACAGTGAGAGGGAGACCACGTCTGGTTGCCCCCAGGAGACCTAGGGTTACCAATCCCAGGTTCCTTGAAATTTAGTTTGCAAAGGTAGCGGGCGCCCCTCTCTCGACAGAACAAGGCCTGATAACCTGTTCAGTGGTTATTAACCACTTGAGAGTTCGCAGCCACTGTTTTTACTCACTGTGCCTTTCACAGATGGGAAATATCCATTTGCATATCAGTCTTTGTCCTGCCCAGGGGCAGTCCAGCACCGAAATGCAATGGCAATTCCAACCTGAACAAGAGTACCACCAGCAACCCCATACACGTGTTTCACCCTTGTTGGGGATCATCAGTGAGGTGAAGCTGATGCCTCTCTAAGCACAGTGAGAGGGAGACCACGTCTGGTTTCCCCCAGGAGACCTAGGGTTACCAAACCCAGGTTCCTTGAAATTTAGTTTGCAAAGGTAGCGGGCGCCCCTCTCTCGACAGAACAAGGCCTGATAACCTGTTCAGTGGTTATTAACCACTTGAGAGTTCGCAGCCACTGCTTTTACTCACTGTGCCTTTTACAGATGGGAAATATCCATTTGAATATCAGTCTTTGTCCTGCCCAGGGGCAGTCCAGCACCGAAATGCAATGGCAATTCCAACCTGAACAAGAGTACCACCAGCAACCCCATACACGTGTTTCACCCTTGTTGGGGATCATCAGTGAGGTGAAGCTGATGCCTCTCTAAGCACAGTGAGAGGGAGACCACGTCTGGTTGCCCCCAGGAGACCTAGGGTTACCAATCCCAGGTTCCTTGAAATTTAGTTTGCAAAGGTAGCGGGCGCCCCTCTCTCGACAGAACAAGGCCTGATAACCTGTTCAGTGGTTATTAACCACTTGAGAGTTTGCAGCCACTGCTTTTACTCACTGTGCCTTTCACAGATGGGAAATATCCATTTGCATATCAGTCTTTGTCCTGCCCAGGGGCAGTCCAGCACCGAAATGCAATGGCAATTCCAACCTGAACAAGAGTACCACCAGCAACCCCATACACGTGTTTCACCCTTGTTGGGGATCATCAGTGAGGTGAAGCTGATGCCTCTCTAAGCACAGTGAGAGGGAGACCACGTCTGGTTGCCCCCAGGAGACCTAGGGTTACCAATCCCAGGTTCCTTGAAATTTAGTTTGCAAAGGTAGCGGGCGCCCCTCTCTCGACAGAACAAGGCCTGATAACCTGTTCAGTGGTTATTAACCACTTGAGAGTTCGCAGCCACTGCTTTTACTCACTGTGCCTTTCACAGATGGGAAATATCCATTTGCATATCAGTCTTTGTCCTGCCCAGGGGCAGTCCAGCACCGAAATGCAATGGCAATTCCAACCTGAACAAGAGTACCACCAGCAACCCCATACACGTGTTTCACCCTTGTTGGGGATCATCAGTGAGGTGAAGCTGATGCCTCTCTAAGCACAGTGAGAGGGAGACCACGTCTGGTTGCCCCCAAGAGACCTAGGGTTACCAATCCCAGGTTCCTTGAAATTTAGTTTGCAAAGGTAGCGGGCGCCCCTCTCTCGACAGAACAAGGCCTGATAACCTGTTCGGTGGTTATTAACCACTTGAGAGTTCGCAGCCACTGCTTTTACTCACTGTGCCTTTCACAGATGGGAAATATCCATTTGCATATCAGTCTTTGTCCTGCCCAGGGGCAGTCCAGCACCGAAATGCAATGGCAATTCCAACCTGAACAAGAGTACCACCAGCAACCCCATACACGTGGTTCACCTCACTGATGATCCCCAACAAGGGTGAAACACGTGTATGGGGTTGCTGGTGGTACTCTCGTTCAGATTGGAGTTGCCATTGTATTTCGGTGCTGGACTGCCCCTGGGCAGGACAAAGACTGATATGCAAATGGATATTTCCCATCTGTGAAAGGCACAGTGAGTAAAAGCAGTGGCTGCGAACTCTCAAGTGGTTAATAACCACTGAACAGGTTATCATGTCTGTTCTTGCGAGAGAGGGGCGCCCGCTACCTTTGTAAAACAATTTGTAAGGAACCTGGGATTGGTAACCCTAGGTCTCCTGGGGGCAACCAGACGTGGTCTCCCTCTCACTGTGCTTAGAGAGGCATCAGCTTCACCTCACTGATGATCCCCAACAAGGGTGAAACACGTGTATGGGGTTGCTGGTGGTACTCTCGTTCAGATTGGAGTTGCCATTGTATTTCGGTGCTGGACTGCCCCTGGGCAGGACAAAGACTGATATGCAAATGGATATTTCCCATCTGTGAAAGGCACAGTGAGTAAAAGCAGTGGCTGCGAACTCTCAAGTGGTTAATAACCACTGAACAGGTTATCATGTCTGTTCTTGCGAGAGAGGGGCGCCCGCTACCTTTGTAAAATAAAAACGAGATTGCTATTATGAGTCAGGAGTGGTTGGTTACTTCTGCTAGTGCAGAGCAGGACCCTAGCTCTATGGCTATTAATAAGGTCACGAGGAAGTAGTGGGTTACAGAGTTCAGTAGGTGCAAGTTATGAATTGGTGCATTATGTGGCGGTTTGTGAGCAGTACAAGATGGGCCTCGGGAGTGGCAATGTTAGGAGGTGCATGAGCACCGGTTCCGTGTTGTTTGGGGAACAGTTCAAGTCACTGGCTGCCGGTGGAGGGCAGGGTTGAGTAGGAGAACAGCACGCTTACCCTTTTGGGTGGAAGGATGGCATGGGGGGCAGGGGTCGTGGCCCTAGGCTCACCGGCGTAGACAGGCGAGAGACAGGTACTGCGCCTTCGATGAGTGCCTTAGATGTGGGCCGGCTCCAAGCCTGCCGGCTTGTGGTTGGCTGTAAATTCGGTAATTAGGCCAATCACAGCGCGCGCAGTGCAGAGGGGCCGGGTGGGTGGCTGTGTAGATGGCGGTCGGAAAGCCTGATTTTCCGTCACAAGACTTACCTGGCCATATTTGACGGAACCACTCCTCATTTCGGGTCGGCGCCACTTCTTGGCCTGGTACCGCACCCCGGCCCCTAAGGGGAAAAAATAAAGACATTACTAGAGGGATTCAAAGACATTTAAAGGGATCATTTTATCACGAACTCACCTGAGTTTATCTCCGGCAATATCCCTCGAAGCATCACTTCCACTCTGCACCTGAAAATAAGGACAGATCGCAGGTTAAGAAAAGCAAACAAAGAGAAGACTCTACTCTGGAACTTTTTAAACTGCATACTTACGGCATTTCGCCTCCCGAAACCAGTGAAGTAACTGGTCAAATACGCGCCCCTGCACCAGAAGCAGGATGGAGAGCTCATCCATTCAAACATTAAGGTGAGCCTTGATTGGGGATTTCGGAGGTGGTCAGAGAAGAGAAAAGGGGAGGTGGGAAGCAATCACAATACTCTGCAGTCAGTTAATCCCCTTTCTCCACCTACAGAAAGATTTTTCTACGGGCCAGACAAGCCAGATTTGGGGGTCCAGTTCAGTCGGTGTTTCGAATCCTGCGCATCACGCTTGAAGAGGTCACAGCAATCCAGACCAGGTCAGCGCCTCCGTGGGAGCCAGGTGAGCGTTACAGATGGAGGGAGCTCCTGCTCCTCCAAGCTTCAGGTCAGGATGATCTTCCAGGCGAGAGACGGGCACTGCACCTTCGATGAGTGCCTTAGATGTGGGCCGGCTCCAAGCCTGCCGGCTTGTGGTTGGCTGTAAATTCGGTAATTAGGCCAATCACAGAGCACGCAGTGCAGAGGGGCCGGGTGGGTGGATGTGTAGATGGCGGTGGGCCCGCTCTACAGTGAAAAACGGTGACAGCACAGGATTGTCTAGGAGATCTTTAAGTAGCTGTTCCACTGCAAGTTCCATCCGTCCCTTGAGTGCCGATTCGGGAACACCCACAATACGGATGTCATTTCTTCATGATCTAGATTCTAAGTCATCGCACTTAGCTTTGACCTGTTTCATGTCGCGCACGAGCTCCGTGACCGTGTTCTGTAGGGCGTGGAACTCCATCTTCGTTGGTTCGGACTCTGCTTTCCGCTTCCGTTATTGTAGCCACATGTTGGTCAAATTTGGATTTTAGCGAGGCTACATTAGCATTGATGTCAAAAAGTTTCTCGTGAAAGGCTGCAAAGTTTTTGGCCATGGGCTCCATTATTGTTGTTAGGTCAAGCAGGGGGGATCGAGCGGCACATCTATATCTTCATGTCCTGCGCTGGATGAGCCCTGTTCCGGTCTCGGTGCTGCCTTGGCAAATTTGCACCGACCATGCTGGTCCCCCGCGATCTGTTTGACATTGCAGCAGCGGGGGGATTAGCGCCTCCCTGGGCCAGATACTTGGTGAGCGAGCGCTGGGAGGCTCACCGTGTGTGTGGCAGTCCGCCGCTGACGATGGCGCCCAGGTCTCCTCTGCCCGGAATATGGCTGGCGGCCTTTGCCGAGGGGGCAGCGCTCATGTGTGGCATAGTGCGAGCAGTGGAGGGCCAGTGGGAGGTCAGGTGGATCGCATCTTAAGGAGGCAGTTGGATGGCTTAGGGTTGCGGCGGACACGATGGGCGAAGCCAACCACAGGGTCGCCGGGCGAAATCCAATGTGGTCAATTTCTCACCTCGTGTAGCTTTATGGCTTGGAAGGCCAGCCAAGTCTAGTATTGTTGGCGGGGCGGAGTCGGGGGGGGGGGCTCATTGATATTGTGAGCAGATATGTCCTAGCATGCACCGTGTGCATGCCCAGGGAGTGCTTGATCCCCCACGTTCCACCCCACTGCGCTAGAGGAGGCTTCCAAGAGGGCCCCCAGTGCTCAAGAGTGCAATGATTGCGAACACAGGGCAGCCCAGCAGTCTGACATTAGGGGGCACGGCTCCTCCAGCTCACTGTGTGATTTAACGAGTCTCAGGCAGGTATGCAGATGGCAGTGTCAGCGTAGAGTGCCCCGTGGTCCAGCAACGCTCTGCAGGCGTCGGGCCCGCCGTTCACGGGAGGGTGGGGGTAAAGGTGCCTGTAGGTCTCCAGTCAGCAGTGCTCCGCAGCCCCCTCCACCCGGGATGCAGGGAACCGGGGGAGGGATAGAGGCGCAGCAGCCCAGCAGGTCAGGTCAGCGAGACGCTGAGAAGGGGAGAGGGGAGAGAACGGGAGAGGGGCCAGTCCCGCTAGGCGGCCAGTCACAGCAGGAGCGCCCGCTCCTATTTCCCCCTGGGGGGGGGGGCACCTACCTCTGCCGACGGCAGTCAGCACAAGCCCGCGGCAGCAACGTCAGAGGGGAAGTGGATGGCTCTCCCTCAGTGTGGGCCATCCAGGGTATGCCTTCCTCGCGGCACCTCCACACCCCAGCACAGGTCCATATGGGCCGCGGCAACAAGCCTCGCCTCGGGAAGTCGATGCGGGCCGGCCCACAGCAGGCGCCAGATTCCTACACGTCCCAGAGGCCAGGCCGGCACAGCCTCGCGGGGGAGACAGCGCAGATGTTCAGGTCTCAGGTCCGCTTGGTCGCAGCTCTTCGTTTTTTTGGCAGTGTGTGTCCTGTAGTCAGCAGATGCGATGGTGAAGTTTTTGGGGTTTCTAGATGGCAGATGCTGCCGTTGTTTGCAGATATCAGTCGATGGAACACAGAGCTCTTGGGCGAGGCAGCCATTTTGTCAGCTGCTCAACAGTGCCCCCTTGTTTTTTTAAAATTTACAATGTATTTTTATTAGCTAAACCCCAATAAAAACATAAATTAAAAAAAACATTTTGAATTTTTTTTTCTTCGACATTTTAATTGGATACCGCGACACCAAGTGGCGAAAAAATATATCTACTGTTTCTCAATATTACAAGCAGCAATTCAGTTATTTATTACAGTTATAGGAAAATAATCATATTTATTTATTACAGTTATAATACAAATATTTTTTTATGTGCATTAATTCATGAAAATTCGATGCAATTAATTAAAAAACAGGAGAGGCTCAGCAGGTGGCTATCTGGACCACTATAGCAGTGTGCAGCGATTTCGACCACGGCGGAGATCTCTGGCTGAAGAAGGTGAGCTGGTTATCCCCACCAGGCTCAAGGGAAGAAGACTCCGGACTGGATCTTCTCTTAGTCGTCGAAGGGTAGATAGCTCAGGACTGCAGCAGGGCTTCACCAGGACGGGGTAGTTGCAGCAGCCGCCGTTCCCTCCGCTTCTCTTCGGTTCCTTGTAGTTCCATAGGCAACTCTGACTTCTAGCCCAAGAGACCTTCCTTTTATGCGCAAAACCCAAATTCACACCGCCTGGCTGTCAATCACGCAGCAGGGTGGTTGTCCAGCCGGGACAACCACCTCAGCCAATCATGGCAAAGTGCAACTTGGGTTTCCTAGGATACCCTGTGCAGGGGGTGACTACACCCCTCTCTCACATTCAGCCCACATAGACACCCAGGCGCCTTGAGGAGAGCTTCTCTGCAGAAGCCCGCCAAAAAGACGGTGAACAAAGAAGGCGAACCTAGTTTGCCGCGCTAAACAAAACACAAGAAGGACTTTAACAAAAGGAAATGGCGAATAAACCCAACTGGAGCCAAAAGGAAGACTATTTGGTCAAACGGGTTCATGATTGAGGCTAATATAATAGACAAGAAGAGTACCATGTTTATCTAATATAATCGCGGTAGAAAAGTTAGGGTAGATACCACTGCCACCAGCCAAGTCTAGATGTTAAAAGAGCAAAACAATGCTCAGGGAGGTACGGACAGAAAAGGGGTACAGATTAGCCCTTTCCAGTACTCCATGTAAGATGGGGTGTACTGGGTCTGTGGTAAAAATGACTATGTAAAGTAAATGGCAACTTTACCTTTCTCTGGGGGACAGTAGTCAGCCCCAGCGAAATGGAGTCAGAGGGAAGTCTAAAAGACAACCCTGGGTTACCACACTAAAGGTGCGGTGTAACCCGTACAAGAACAGGGGCACCTGGAGTGGTGTGCTCCAGAGCCCAAGATCACACAAAGAGTAAAAACACATAGGCCAAAACACATGTAAGAGTGGAAAAAGATGTACACTCTTACCAGGTGGAAAAAATAAACTCCAGAAATCCAGCAAAGCTGCTGGGGGACTCACTAGGTGAGGCAAATTAGCCCTAGAAGGAGGATTCTCCCTAACAGGTGATGTTCCCTTTCTCCTTGAAGGAGTTGAATAGTGCTGTTAGGACCGGAGCTAGTATATCTCTGTATGTCTTATAGAATTGTGCAGTGAAACTGTCTGGGCCTGGGGCCTTGTTCCTGGGGTGTTCTTTGATTGCTATTTGGACTTCCTCCTGTGTTATGTCTTCCTCCATTATTTGTCTCTCGGCTTCCGATAAGACTGGGAGATTTACCCCTTCTAGATAGTTATTTAGTAGAATTTCATCAGGTTGATCCCAAGAGTAAAGGCGCCGTAGAATTGCCCGAATATGCTCCCAATCTCTGCAATTTGTGTTTTCCTATGCCCTTTCTCATCCACCAGCGCCTTCACTGTCCGATCCTGTTCTTCCCTTTGAGTTGTCTGGCCAATAGTGTGTCCGCTTTATTCTCCTTTATGTAGTACCAGTGTTTTATCCTCAACAGATGTCATTCAGCTTTTTTAGTGCGAAGGTGGACATGTCTCAATGCTCTTTGCAACTTAATCGTGGGTTTCTGAATTATTTCGGCCTGGAGTTTGGTTATATTAGCCTCTAGTTCTTTTTCCCATTGAATATTCCGTTTCTCTCTTTGGGTTTTAAGTGCACTTAGGTATCCACTCGTCACCGCTTTTCAAGGCTTCCCATTGCGTTTCCGTGGATATTTCTGGTAAGTTATTGAGCGATAAATATTCTTCGATATATTCCCGAAGGATATTCCCTAGCACTGGGTCCCTGATTATTTCTTCTGGGATTCGCCAGTTCCATAACCCTGGGGCCTTCGGGATCAGTGCAATCTCTGCCCACAAGGGGGCGTGATCGGATAGTGAGATGGAGCCTGTTTCTACCTTACGAATTTTCCCCAGAATACCTGTCGAGGCCCAGAGGTAGTCTTTCCTTGACATTCTACCGGAGACGTGTGAAAAATATGCGAAGCCTTGTTGGTTAGTATTTGTGTGCCTCCAGACATCTTCCAGCGCGAGGTTGAACATTCTTTGTTTTAGTGTTTTTACCCTGTCCCTGTTGTCTGGGGCCAGACCTATCACGCTTGGGATCCCATGCAATATTCAGGTCCCCTTCCAGTATAATGTCCCCTTTTGCAAATCTTTCTAATTTATCCCAGGTATCTTTGAGGAAGCTCTCTTGGCCTGTATTTGGAGCATATAAGGCCACCAGTGTAATGGGGTACCCTTCTATTTTCACATTAAATAGATATCGCTCCTGTTTATCCGTCTCTGTTTGAGTTATCTGCATGTTGAGGGAGTCTCTAGCTGCAATCATGACCCCTGCTCCCCCCCCCCCCCCCCGAGTTATTGGCCTGTATTATCTTCTTGTACCCTTTCAGCCTGATTCTGTTCTTGTCCTGCCCTCTAATATGTGTTTCCTGGAGCATGATTATGTCGCATTTTCCTTGCCTTAAAAACTGCACCACTTTCTTTCTTTTTACTGGGGAGTTTAACGTCAGAGTTTTATATGTCAGTATTTTTATCCCATAGTGTCTTAGGGATTTGAGTATCTGAGAATCTACCTCGTTGTGCTCTCCAGTGTACATGGTTCTTCCCAGTCCCCTTCCCCAACGGTGTGTTCCCCAACTTGCCCCTTCCCTCCCCCCAACTGCCCTGAGGTGGGCTCTGGTTCCTATGACCGCTCAGGCGTTGCGCCGTCCGCGCCATGCCCACAGTAACTCAGGGATAACTTGTAGGGTGTTCTAAAACCCTCTAGATTACAAGTGGTGTTCCAACTGCCCTCCATCCCCTCCCTCGCACCTGTGACAGAGGTGCTGTGGCCTCTTTCCTTCCTTCGCTGTCGTTTGAGCAGGTTGGAGAGACTCACGATCTCGGATTTTGTGTGTTTCTTGCGTGTTTGAATTCTTCATCTATTTTGTTTGTCCTTCCTCTGTGGCCCTTTCACTTTTCTATCATTTCTCTTCCATTCCCATTCTGTTCTTTTTTGGGCGGGCCTTTCTCTTAACCTTCCTTGTCCGGGTCCATCTTGTTCTTGTATTCCCAGTATCTGTTTCCCTTCTTCGCAGGACGTGGCCCTCCTTTGTTTCCCTTCCTACATGACTAGGAGTCCAAATGGGAATGTCCATTTATATCTGACCTGCTTTGACGATGGCTCTTTTACCACTGGATCCATTTCCCGGCATTTATGCAGTGTGAATTGCGCCAGGTCTTAGTATAGTTGTATGTCTTTGCCATTCATTCTGATATGGTGCATTGTCCGGGCTCTCCGCAGGATCTGTTCTTTTTGGGGGTCCGATGTGAGTGCAACCAGGACATCACGCGGTCTCGATCCTGGTACTCCTGTCCCCTTAAGGCTCACCCGATGCACCCTTTCTATTACCACTTCAGCTTCGTCTTTTGCATCAAGGATGTCCTTGAATACTTGCTGGACTGTGTCTTTCAGATCTCCGTTCTCTACCATATTCTTAATTCTGATATTCGATCTTCTAGATCTGTTCTCTAAATCCTTGCATTGTAGTTTGAGGTTGTGGGTCTATGTCTGCAAATGTTCTGGACCTCTGCGTATTGTTGTGCTTCTTCGTCGAGGTTTTGCATTATTTTTTCCAGGGTTTCCGTCCTTTCCCCAAGGCTAGATATCTCCGTTTTGAGTTCTTGTACTACTGTTCTGATGTCCGTTTTCATTGTCTCAAATTGGGATTGCATTGTTGCCATAAAATGGGATTGGAATTCCCCAAACCAGGGTTTTTATATCTTCCCTTGTTGCCATGTCGTCGGACTCAACTCCCGCTCCCTCTTTGGCTGTATGCGCCTCTTGATTTTTCTTCCTCGTGGAGGTTGAAGGGGTTGCTGCTTCTGTACCCCACAGTTGTGGCAGACACTGATCCAGCATCTTCTGAGGTATTTGAGGGGTGGCTTGCGCGAGTTTTCCCTTAAATTTGGACATAGATACAGGTAAGTTTATTTCCATGTGGCCCTGTGCCTCGGTGTGTCCTCCCCTGGGTGAAACTGAGTCTGTGTACCCCTGTTGTTTTTTAGGGTTATTTGCCTCCCCCTTTCTCTGAACCCCTCGGGTGGTGGGTTCTTCCTGTTGTATGGGGCTCTGTGAGTCTTGACTGCGTATGAATTGGATTTACCAGATGCCTCTGCTTATCTTTTTTTCCAGGTGCTTATATAGTAGGGGTTGCAATGTGTTTTGTAGGTGCTGTTCCAGCATTTAGCTTTGATTTTGGATGGAATGACACTCCTCCTTTTTGGCATTATCTGGGGGCCCCGCAGTGTTCCAATGGCTTTGGTTTGTTGTGACCAGCCAATTCTGCTTCCCTTTGTGGATCCCGCCCCCGGCCGGAGCTGTTCCTCGTTCTTTGACCCCCTTAGTGCCAGATTTCCCCCTGGATCTCTGGATTGCTGGGTTCTGGGGATTCTTTATTTAGGTAGATCTCCCTCCTGTCCGTGAGGGGGGGGAGAGAGCACATGGGGGAGGGCTGGCGGTGGAGAGCACGCTATCGCACCCTCCCCCAGCCCCTAGCTTCATATGTATTGGAGGGGGGTGGAGAGATGAAAAGGCAGAGTATAAAGCTCCTCCTGAGCCCGTTTGCGGGTTATGGCCAGCTTCTATCGTTCTCCCCCTCGGTCCGGTCCTCTGCAGTGTCGTACCTTGTTTCTCCGTACAAGTCCGTCTGCAGGGCCCCTCCAGTTGTTTTCTGCGCTCTCCCCTGGTGTTGGCTGGTTCCGGATCGGTTAGGTGGCCCCCTTCGCCCCAGCTCCCAGTCCGTGCTCTGTATCCGCTACGGTCCCCTGGTGGGTGTAAGGGCCTCAGTAGCCCGGGCCGCCCACCGCTGTCGCACTCCGATGGTGTCTCGTTAAGGAGCTGCAGGCCGCGGCTGCTTTCGTTGTGGGACGTACCTGCGTCCTTGATTGCCCGCGGTCTGGTGTTGGCTGCAGCTGGCTCTTCCTCCCCAGCACTTTCCCCGGGGCCTTGCTGGTCCTGGAATCTGGTACCTGCTTTTTCGCGGCCACCCACGCACTGGTGCCGGCAGCAACGGGGGCAACGGGCGCTTCTCCTGGTCTGCCCGCGCGTTCTCCGATGCCTGGCTGAATATTATCTCTGCTGCACCGAGGCTTGCAAATGGTACCACTATTCTCCATCCTGCTGTGCTGTCTGCGCACCACAGTGCCGGCTAGCTGATGTGCTTTATTGTTGCGGCCTGGAGGGGAGAGGAATGAGCTGCACTCAGGCACGTCCTCTCCGCGTCGCAGCCCTCTTAGAATCCTGACTCATGATATTCTTTCTGTAAATATACTGCCAGCCCTTCCAAGGCCAATGTAAATAGCATAGGGGAACATGGACAGCCCTGTCTACTGCCTTTGCTTAACCCCCATTGGTCCGATATAGTGGTGCCTGTTTTGACTCTTGCCACTGGGTTGCTGTATAGCAGCTTCACCCATTTCATATATGTAGGACAGATACCGAAACCTCTCAATACCCCTAGTAACCATGGTCATCAGACCGAGTCGACTGTTTTGACAGCTTCTAGTGAGGTTACTGCCATGAGCCGGGTGCTTTCCTGTGTATGATCAATAACATGGTGCAATCGTCTTAACTTACATGTGATGTTCCTATTTGGGACATATCCTGACTGGTCCGGGTGTATGAGTTTGTGAATTACTGGCTTCAGCCTTTCAGCCATCAGAGCTGTTAATATCTTGCCATCTTGATTGAGCAGCCAGAGGGGCCTGTAAGAACCGCATTCAGTTTTGGGTTTGTTAGGCTTCAATAATGGGACAATAATTGACTCCCTTAACGACAACGGCAAAATGCCATTATCTAGCGATTCATTCAGCATTGCCAATCACATGGGCATGACCTCGGTTATGAATTCTTTATAGAACTTGCTGAGTAGTCCATTTGCACACAGAGCCTTACCCATCGGCAGCCCTTTTGTAGTGTGTTACAACACCTCAACGGTTATAGGGACTTGAAGCCTGTCTGCCTCTTCTGCATCTAGCTTTGGAAGGTCCATCGATGCTAAGGCTTCTTCTTTATCCGACTCTTGGGCTTCTGACGTCACCTCATATAATATTTTATAAAAATCGCAAAAGCATTTGTTTATGTCCATTTGTGTTTCGCAGATCTCCCCATCAATGGCTATAATTGCTCGAATCCTGCTTCTCTCAGTTTCACTTTTGTATAACCAGGCCAGTAGGCGTCCCGGTTTATCCCCTTCGGTGTACTGTCATTCCACATATTTCCTATAACTCAACTTGCCAAACCTATCCACTGTTCTAAGCACTGCTACTTCAGGGCAACGGCCTCACGCGCTTTACCGCGGGGTGGGTTTCTCTGACCGTTTATGGCCTCTAATTTGGTTTCCACTTTACGCAAGTCACTTTCTATTTCAACTTGCACCCTGTTTGCCCTGGCGATTGCTGTCCCCCTGATCACTATTTTAAAGGCCTCCCATAATGTTCCTGCTGATGCCACACTACCTGTATTATGTGTAAAGTAATCTCGCACACCCTCTCTCAGATGTTCCCGGAATGCTTCATCCCTCAAAGACTCACTTCTAAGTCTCCATGTTGGGATGCGTGCTCTTGGGGTGAGGAGGGGGAGAGGGGAGCCCGCCATATGACCACTAGCGGGGCATGATCTGACAACACCCTTGCTTTATACTCTGCCTTTCTGAATTCCCCCAGGGTGTCTTCGCCTGTAAAAATATAATCCAAACTGGTGTACAGATCTTGGGGAGCAGTGTAATGCAAATATCCACGGATGAAGCAGGTGTAGCGTCCGCCATATATCTGAGAGTTTAAATGCTTGCAACGATGTGTTCAGGGCCTTGGCCGAGGGGGCCGGGTGGGTGAACTTGTCGTCAGATCTATCCAGTGTAGGGTTGAGCATACAATTAAAGTCTCCTCCCCATCTATATATGGACTTATTAGTGGGTATAACGTGTGGAAGTAGGCCGCTGTCTCCTGGTTAGGTGCATAAATGTTGATGATCCACTTCTCTGTGTTCCAGCTGATCTCACATTACAAACATTCTGCCTTCTTTATCCTGGAAAGTCAAGCAATCTCAGAGGTACCGACTGTGCCACCCATATTAACACTCCCCTAGCATATGCCGAGTATGCCAAGCCTAGTGTTGTGCCTCTCTGTTTTTTAGCCAGGGCAACCTGTTTCTCTTTAGTGAGATGCGTTTCTTGCAGGAGTGCAATGTCTATTTTCTGACGCCTTAAGTCATCATTCTATTCCGTTTAATATAACTGTTAAGGCCCCTGAGATTCCAGGATGCTATTCTAAGTTCCCCCATCGCACTTGAAAATTCTAACATGCACAAGCAGACTAGTGCACAAGTTCAGCATATTTAGTGTGGACCTATAGTCTAACTCCCAACTAACTACCCCAACTCTCCCCCTTTGCCCCCAAACAATTGCCCAGCTTAATACCTTGTGCTCAGGCATCCCCACTTCTCACCTCAGCCCCAGGGACACATCCTGGTGCATGGGGCGCAGTAGGTAGATGCGTAACTGCTAGTATCCGAAAAAACAAATCCAGTCTGAGGTGCAGGACCTTCCTGCGCAGTGCGATCTTAACCTCGTTGTTGGCTCCTGTTTTAGCGAATCTAATTCCTGAGGCATCCCTCTGTAGGTAGGTCATACCACCTCCCAGTTCTGCAGTTGCAGATGTCCGCCGCCATTTCATTGTTTTGGCTCTCTCCTTGTGTTCCCCCCTCTCAACTCGCGCCAGCCTCTGTTCCGGTTAGTAAATTCTGGATGTCCATCCAATTGAATAAGTCTTCAGGGTTATCAAAGAAAATGGCGCAAACTTTGTGAATTATTTTCAATCTAGCAGGATACAGCAACATGTACTTTAGGTTCACCCCTTGCAGTCTTCTTTTGACCGATATATAGTTCATCCGTTGTTTCTGTACTTTTAAGGTATAATCCGGGTAATCCGGGTAGCCTTGGGTGAGGGCCTCTGGACCTATTTCCTTTAGCAGCATAGTCTCTATGTAATTGGTCGGGTTCAATGCCTCTTCTGCTTCTGGGATCCCAATAATTCTTACGTTGTGGCGTCTGACTCTTCCTTCTGCATTCTCAGCTCTTTCTTCCAGATTACGCACCTTTTTGTTGCAGTACTCGGACTTCCTCTTTCTTCTAGATTAAGCACTTGTTTTTGCAGTACTCAAACTTCCTCTGAAGTGTTCTCCACCATCTCCCTTTCCTGGTGCGTTCAGCAAGTGACCTCACGTCCTGCCTCAACAAGAACTCATCTATGCTAGACTCTAATAAACTTTTGTTACATGTTTTCAAATGGTTTTGTTGGGTGAAGTGGTACCCCTCTAGACCCAGTATGGTGGTGTTTTATTTCACTTGTGTTTGCTGGACCTTTTGGGGGTGGGTTCCTATTTTCTAACCCTTTTTCCACCCATCCTTTCTAAAACCATATAGGCTTAGTCGTTCTACGACTGCTAGGGTTTGTTTACTATATTGGTTTTGTGGAGTGAGTGGGAATAAATGTGAACCCATGACTATTTTCTATTATATACGTATTTGTATGTTAGTATATTTTGAAAAAGTGTTTGCTTGACAGTTTTTATTGACCTTAATGCAACACTAAATAAATGCATATGTATTTCTACAATATGTGTGGTGTATTTTACTGTGCATGTGTCTGGACGCAAGTGCACTTCAATACCAGTCCATCCCCTCACCCAATCCCACTCCCAAGATGTAAGCATTATTGGTCAGTTACAGTACAAAGTTAGAGTGTTTAGATTAACTTGACTGTTTTGACACCACACTTTTGGTCTTCTGAAACACCTCATCAGAAGGTTTCTGAAAACTCTTCCAAACAGCTGGTCTGCCACTTCAATATCGGTTAACCTAGCATTTACTGCCTGTTTGAAGGGGCCTCTTTTGGTGAAAGTGAAAACACTTGTATTTTACATTTATTTGCAATTCTATGACTATGAGGTGAATATTGTTAGGCTGAAACCTGTGCAGTTCCCTCTGGGACCACTGCAAAAGATTTAAGACTACAGGTGTTCGGAAGTAAACCCACTTGGTAGCAGTCTGTACCACACAGATTCACTTGGTAGCTGTGGCTGAGCAGTCAGACTTCCCTCAAGAAGAGTTAGGCAGTATACAGAGTATTCACAATAGGTCAAAAGAACACAGTAGAACAAGTAAACACTGACCAGAGCTTGGTGTAAAAGAGATATAATTATGTATTTAAAACCACATCTAGTAAAACACAAAGGCACTAATGTTAAACAGTTCAAAAACACGGTCACTAAAAGATATACACTCCCTTAAAAGAATATTAGACAATTCTTAAGTAAAGCCCCACTTATTTTCAGACAGCGGTGAGCGCTTAACGCAGATGGCACTCTTAATAATTCGTTCTGAAAAAGGGAGAGAAAAGCAGACATCAATTGGAACAGATCCCAACACTTTCACAAGACCACCACAAGAGAGGAAGGAAAAGTAAAACCGTGAAGTTAGAGTTCAGAAGGCCGGATCCACTTTAAGAGGATCAGAACGAAATGTGTCCAAGGTCACACGGTTGCAGTGCACAAAAGTCTTGAAAATGTTCGAAAAGAGTTGGACCAAAGAAAGGGACCAGTTAGATGGTCAAGGCGGCCAGCCCAGTCCAGAAGGTTAAGGGATTATTATTACCTTGTAGCAATCTTTAGAAAGAGAGGCCTGGCGGACACGGTACCTTAAAGTGGTGAGAATACTCCAGCGGGGACAGTTGTTCCTGGCAGCGGATGCAAGTCGGTGCTTTGTCCGGTGGAAGAGAGGATCTCGTCGGGGAGGAAGACAGGAGTCTGTTGCACTGCCAGGGACGAAACCAGCCGCGGAGTTCTCAGGTAAAAGGAGCGGTCCTTTTTTTCACTGTCCAGTGGTAAGTGGCTATCCGGTTGCCGGGGTGCTTGGCACGGGCAATTCGACAACAAGACATCCTGGGATGCGAGGAAAAGAAGGTAAACTGGTTGTGCCCACCAGTCAGGGGAAGAAGCCTCTCCAGCCGGAAGATCTTCTCTGTCGTCGGGAAGTGGTGAGTCGGTTCTGCAGGGCTCCACCGGTGGTGTCGTCGTGGCAGGTCGGCTCAGCTTCTCCCTAGTCGGATTCTAAGGTCCTGTGGCGACGTCTGAAGTTCCAGTCCCCAAAGCCCTGCTTTTATGCAGCACACCCCCATTCACTCAGCCTAGCTGTCAATCAAACATGCTAAGTGGTGAGCCAATCACACAAGAGTGCAACTTGAGTTACCAAGGTAAATCAGTCCAGGGTGCCTAAACCCCCTCCCACACTCCCTGTGGTGCCCAGACAGAGTGGCACCACTTTTGGAGGCTTCTGTGGAGAAGCCCGCCAAAAAGTGGAACAAAGGGCTCGACTTGGGTTGGAGTCACAGAAGAGAACACAAACGCCATTTTAGAATCGAGTCCTGGCAAAAAATACCAACCGGCGAATTAATATTAAATAAATAAACCGGCGGTATGTTCGAGGCTATGAGAATTAAATAATTAAAGTTGGTAGCCTCGAACAATGGGAAAATCCCATAGGGATATATTTGCGGTCGAATATAAAAAGTAGTATCCACTGCCACCAGCCAAAACTCGATTAGGGGGGACGGAGATGTGCCCCCTCGATTAACAGACCCCGGGGCAATCGAATTGCCCAGACCAGTACGTCCACAATATGATGGTTTGTACCGGTTTCTGTTAATAATTTGGGACTAGTAAAGCCAATGGTGACTTTACATGCCCTGGGAGACAGTAGTCAGTCCCAGGGTATGAAGTCTATGGTGGGGTGTCACTATGACACCCCTGTGTCACTGCACGGAGGGTGCTGTGTAACACACATAGTAAAAACCCATGAGACCCTATGGGGTAAAGGACCCCATAGCCCATAAAACACAAACAGTCAAAGGAACACCATAAATCATGTCCAAGAGTGGGAGAAAAAGAGTCTCACTCTTGGCAGGAGAAAAAAAACAAACTCCAGAAATCCAGCAAAGCTGCTGGGGGACTCAATAGGTTAGGAAATTCAGCCTAAAGAGAGAATTCTCCCTAACAAATATGTATTGACATAGATTGTCAAAAGAACACTTCAAATCCCAGGGATGGAAAAAGGGTTCTTATTGTATTATTATGCAGGATACTAGGGCAGTCTCTCACCCTCTTGTCTAGTTAAAGAGAATTCCTCCCTTTCCAGACATCCTGATTCTCCAGATTAGTGTACATAACTTATTGACCCCTATTAACTATTGTCTAGCTGGCTTTCAATGAGGTCCTAAAGGCAATTTCCTTATCTATTTAAGCTTTCTAAGCTGGTCCTAGGCTAACACCCATGTTAGCTCTAAAGGGATTGTAGGGTTGTACCTTACAGACGAGACCCACTCTGGTTTCTTGCTCTCATGCCGGATGTTCCTTTCCCTATTGCTCGCTCTTCTCCCTCTACTCTCCCCCTCCAACTCCTCCTCTCCTAGTGCGCCTTCCGTTGGTCTGTCCCGGATATCTTGCTCCCACTCTACCGGCTGCCTCCACCCATCGTCGATGTTACTCCTTCCTACTTCCATACTACT
The DNA here is from genome assembly GCF_040938575.1 of Ambystoma mexicanum. Classification (NCBI taxonomy): domain Eukaryota; kingdom Metazoa; phylum Chordata; class Amphibia; order Caudata; family Ambystomatidae; genus Ambystoma; species Ambystoma mexicanum. The sequence continues at coordinate 475,749,574 of NC_090934.1, forward strand.
ACTCCCTCCTATACACTACTACTGAAGCCTCACTTCTACTCCTTTACCCGCCTTTCACTCTCCAAAACACCACTCAGTCGCTACACTCTAAAACTCTCACTCACCTAGGTTACCATGCACATTCGCCACACTGTACCACGTCCTTGCACCAACCAATACCTTCTCTTTTCTTTCAAACCCCTCCAAACTCCAGTCCTCCATCCTTCCTCCTGTTTGGCTCTAGGTCTGCCAGCTTCTCCTCCTGTGAGCACCACAAACAACCCTTCCTGTTTCCTGTCCCTCATTTTTATCCTCCCCCTTTTTCCATGGAACCTCTGGCCCTGACCAATCTAAACAGGTCTTCCCCACCTGGGAGCTGTTACAACAGTCAATGGCTTCAAATAGGTGGCTTTGCCGTACCCCTTTCTTCCGAGCCAGGCCGCCCTGTTATATCAATGGCGGTCGGCATTGCAGTGTCCCAGTTATTGTTAGGGGCTGTGTTGCGTTGAAGTTCAAATCAGGTAAGTAACAAAATGGTAACCCGGTAAACAAATGTCTGTTACACTACTCCAAAGATTTATTAATTTTTATGAATGCTGCAAATGCACACTACAGGAGAGTCCTGCTTTGAATTTCCTGAATTACTAGAATATCAACATTATTGTGATTATGCGCAAACACTACTCCAAAATGGTTACTTAAAACATTTATTTTATTGTGTAATTCAATTTTCATTAAGAAAATTGAAAAAAGGAAAATTTAAATTAAAAAAGAGAGAAATTGTAAATCTTATGTTGAAGGCGGACATTAACTTCAATTGATCTTTTTATTATGTTGGCTCCATTGGTATTGTTATAAAAATAAATCTAATTCTTTTGTACCAAACAAATTAATATTAAATGTTTGTTTTTAGTCCTATCAAAGTTCATCTGTTACATTCAAATTAATGTATAGAGCATCTATTAGGTACGTGGCTACAGCAGGTAACTTGCCTTATTTCCAAATGGATTCCAGCTATAATTGCAAAAAGTGTATCTGTTCAGGTTTTCAAGATCAGACAGTGAGTGGCATGTTCATTCATTTAATCAACAGTTCAGATCATTATTTACATATTACAGTTTGCAGTTAATTGGTAAATTGCTCTTTGGACCATGGTATCTTCTTCAGACAATCATGTGATGTATTGCCTTCCAGTATTTCTGGAATCTTGGTAGATTTTTCTAAACAGTCATATGTCTTATTGCTTGTCTGGTTCATTTGTATTGAATGAATGTGTGAGAAAAACACTAAACGCAAACAGTTATGGCAAAAATAAAGGGATACCCATTGTAAGGTGTATAGAGAAACATTTATGCCCAAAGTCATTTTCTTTTTCCCGATGATCTATTCATCTAGCGAAACACATGCCAAGGCGACACATACAAGACATTTCAATCAGTCAAAAACAAGAATATGAGGAAAGTATTACAAGCTTCCTTTGAACATACTAATAAGGATAACTAATTCATTCAATGGTTGTATAATATCAAATAAGCTAGAAGTGAATATATCCAGCTGTTTGATCGAACATAACACAAAAAGGACAGGCCAATCTTGACTATACTAAAAATATGGAAAACCAATAAACAATATGATTGTTCAGATTAACTTTTTGAAATTATACCAGAACTCAATCGAGATGTAATCGATGCTCTATAAATAATTTTAATGCAACAGATTAGACTAAAATCTCATTATTTTTTCTCTCCTTTTTGTATGTGATTGTTCCTTTTTTTACTTTCTTTTTTCTAATTCTTTATTTAGGATTGAACATGTATATTAATCATATGAAGGACATTCCAACATGGCATCAATCGAAACAATGGTTTATACATACCTGTTCACTTTTTAATCATTTTGTGATCAAACTTTGCACCTCCCCCTTTATGGCAGACGGGTTAAAAGCATGTTCTGAATCTAAATCAAAGTCATGGGCACATCCATTGCCCTAAACTCTCTGGGGGTAGTCTTATGTCTTGGTGTAGTAGGCATTAAGTACACAATAAAGTATACATTGTTTTGATTAACCATTTGAGTAGTGTTTGAGCATCAAAACATATAATTTGATATGCAAGTAATAGTCCTTATTGCCGCTCTGCGACAAGCCAGTGTGTTATTGTCAGTACCAATGCTGGTGCGGGTGTCGGTGCACCTGCCTTGGGAAGCTGTGCATGGCAACTCTGTCGGCTGCCCGGGCTCTCCGTCGCTTGTTTACCTCCTCTCCCTCTTTTTGGTCTCACCCGCTGGGTGACTGGAATCCTCTGGCGCAAGGCGCTGGTGCGCGGGTCACTGTCTTGCGGGCGGTATGCCCAGACCTCGGGTGCTTTTTGAGTGGGTCTGCAACAAAAAGAAATTGGCCAGCATGCTTCTTAAGCTGTATAGGGTGATCCAAAGTGACACTGCCAAGAAACATACAGGCACTTGGGGAGGGCATAGGAACTTGAACCCTCCGAAGTGTCACCTTTCCCCTTCTGGGTTAGGAATGGCTCTGGCTTCCAGCCTGGTGGGCCTCCCACCGAAGGCTGAGAGAGAGGGATCTCCCATCCCCTCTTGACAAGGGCAGACTTCTGACCTTGTCACAGTATACATCATATTCAATGCATTTAAGAAAGCACTAGATATTTGGTGATTTTCTTTTAAGTCTGTACTTTGGAATTGTTTATTTTACATGAGATATATTAGTGTGGAAACACATTACACTCACCAAGCACTCTTTCTAGTAGACCAGAGGCCTGACAGTAAATTTGTAGCATTGTACAAACTGTTCAGGTTAACCTTCATTCCTGAAGTTTGAAGTGTCACCCACCATATCATCTTATCATGTTATTAATCCTAGCTCATACAAATCAATGCTTGACTTGGCTGAACAAGACTCGGGATCATCCTCTGACCATTGTGCAGAACCATTAAGTCATTCCTGGACTGGACCTGAATGTTGCAGGTTATGTTCCTCAACAGAATTCGTCCCTTTCTGGTTCACTACTGATATGCTACATTTCAAAAATCACATGTCTCCTTTGGGATGTAACGTGATGTTAACCCTATTTTGTGATAAAGTCGAAAAATAGGGCCTTCCACTTTAAGAATACAAAATGTAATTATTTCTTGAATGAATGACTTAGTGTGAGGTACTTCATGCAATTGTAAAATCTTGTCAACTTACTTTGGGCCTTTCAAGAAAACTATTTGATTGAAAAATGGCATTGTGCTTGCTTATTGAATCAGAGGTTTGCTTCTTAGGGCACCATCGCAGAACAATGAGTTTCTTTCTTGCGTATGCAGAGATTTTTTGCATGTCAACCTTTGCCTTAAAAATCCATTATATCCTTTGACCATCTATGATTAGACACATTTTGAAGCCCATAACCAAATGGTCTTTTATTTGGGCCGGGACTTAGGTAAGCAAAGCTTCTAGAAGTAATTGCATTTTCATTATGTCTAATAACAAATTATGCATTGTCTGGTATTCCCAGTATGAGTGTACACCTAAGTGAGATGTTACTACATTTCCTGCTCCTAAAATAAAAAAGGCTACATTCATTCAAGGTCACTAGCGAGAGCTGTCTGCGGATGTGTCTGTGTATACCTGGGGATGGATGTCTGGAAGTCCTCTGGAATCTACATCCCTGTGTTAGACCTTGACTATGGTGACCAGCTGGGATTGGCTGGCAGCAAAAATGTTTGAATGGCCTGCAGTGTGTGCAATCGGTGATCCGAGTCCCACGGGAGAAAAAAGCTGGCACACTGCATCCAAACTTTCCCTAACCCTAGGCTTGATCCCAAAGCACCCGAAAGTATGACTAATCCAATGTTGTCGAAAGAAGCTTTGCTGCTGCATCTCCAGACCTCTTGGATCTCCAAAAGCAGAACTCTTACGTTTCCAGTGACCAAAGGGAACCCACTTCCCTGCTCCCTGATCCTTGATTGGCAGGACCAATTGGACCCATCACTATCTGGTGTTTATGCTCTCCTGAAGCTCCTGGTTTTGCATGTGTCACCACCCCAAACATGTAAACACCATTTATTTCCAGCGACCCAGAGTAGCTGGAAACTTTGTTGCTTGGATTCGTCCTCTAGCAACGTTGTTGCATTTGTCTAGCTCAGAGACCTCCCTTGTCTTCCCCTGCATACTCTGTTCTTTGGCATGACCTCCTATTGTCCTGCCTGGGGTCACTACTGGAATCTCTTTGAAGCTGTTGCTGCCACACATCCCATCTTTAGGAGAGCATATGTGGCGTCCTCAAACTTCCCCCATGTCCTTTGTTAAATGTATTGGGCACTGGGTCTTCAGTTAAAGACTCTGTCTATCCTGAGGTGAACTGCAACCTCTTTGGCTACAATGTCTGGAGGCAGGCCACTCTGCAAGCTCTACGACCATGTGACTGTTGTCAACATCATATTCAAAATCTTTTGTTTGGTGCCCTTTGACAGCCATTGAGGTCTTGGTTCCTTCCCTCCAGCATCTGAGTCTTCAGCTGCAGTTCCTGCCCATCCAGCGGTGATCTGTAACTCCTCTCGCTGCTACTTCTGGATTCCTCTCTGCAATCTTGAAGCCTTTGCTGCTTCAATGCTTCTTCAAAGACCAGACACTGTCTTCGGGTCCCCTCAGTCTCCAGGATATTGTTTTCAGCCCTTGGTGCAGGTGGCTCTGTTTGCAGACAATGCATCTTCTCCCACAGACTGACTGCTGTAGTGAGATGAGGCTCAATAACGGCATATTCCTGCATTGCAGCCGTAACTATACATCTGCTATTGGAAACAACCATTCTAATCTTTCCCTTCGACAGAGCAGCAGCTACATATCAGTAATCTCAAAAAAATATAATCACAGACTGTGGTTGTCAACTTGTAGTGTTGCATTGTACATGGTTATAAGGACACCTTTAGAATCAAAACACTGTAGTACGTAATTGTTCAATTTTTAACATTGCATTAAATATACATGGGCATCACAATCCTGCCTCTGACCCTCCCAACTTCATCCGTGACCAAAAGCACTGGCCGGGAAACCAAATATGCACTAGGGAGTTGATTGCCTATCGCAGCAAGTTCAATGTCTTTGAGGGAAGGGGCGCAGTGATGGTAGCAATGCTAACAATCGCTTTCATGGGACACCAAACTGAAGGTGCCTGAGAGGAGCGACAAAGTCTTTGATGCCCGTCAGACAATCAACCATGAACTAGGGTCCAGTTAAAGGCCCACTATGAAGTCGATGGCAGGGGAATGGCTAAAACTCAAGTGTGAATGCACTTTCTGCTGCAATCTGGAAGAGGAGAGGTGAGAAAATGTAATTGTGGGGCGGGTTAGCAAGAGACAAAATGTGTGGGTCACTTCCTCACTCATGCTGTAAGTAAGCATATTGTCTACGAAGGGTGCTCAATGTACTGCTGGCATGGCATGGGGGATGCTAGGAGTGTACAAAATGCAGTACCATAACACGTAGTACTGGGAAGTGATTTCAATTTGTAGCGGAGTACATTGTGATATATGGAGTGGAATGAGGCCCATTTAAAAGTCTGTGGCTTCATTGTCAAAGCAGTAGTTGTGAAGACGGGAGAGCATTTGCCTCTGGTGGCAAGGATCTGAGTTTGATCCCCAACTTCACCAATGTCTTTCGGAGTGGGTCTTTTTCTTTTTAATGTATTTTGGGGCGGTTGTTTGATGTCCTCAAGCATCAAGGTAATCGCTGCAGTAAAATGCATATAAAAAAGCAGGGAGCATATCAAAATCAGAAAGCATAAATAAAATGCATACTCAATATATGCTACAGGTGCAAAATGCGCACAATGAATGAACGCATTAAGTAGCAACATGTCAGAATTAGATGCACAAAGAATTGAATTAGGAGAGACTGGACAATTTATAAGAAATGGGCAGTGGGTGGAAGGAGAAGGAGGTGATGACCATTAGACTTAATAGTTGAAGTATTTAGTCCAAAATTTCCACCCTATTTGCCAACACTACACAGAAATTAGTAAAGCACTTGCAGTGTAGAAGCCATTTTGGATCTTTATTAGGACTCTGTGCCCTGAAACTTGTCATCATTTCCTGGTGAGCTTTCTTTTTAGAGTGACTTTGGCCCTGGGTTCTCCCTTTGGTCCTGCGCCCTGCGCTTCCCCTTATGTTCTTTGCGTGTACTTCCTTGGTCTTTCCTAGTGCAGTGAGGAGTTCACTTTGCCACTTTAGGCATTTTTTTGGGTGCTGCTTGAGCTCTTACATACAAGATTTGCTTAGGGCGAGCTCCAATTTCTTTTTGTATTTAAATATCATTGGCTGCATTTCAGTCAGCTGGTAAAAAAAACACAACCTGAATAAATGTTTTTAAGTCAAAATCAACAGAAATGTTTCTGAGGAATGATTCATTTATTGGGCATTTGTGTGGCGCCTATACACAAGTGTTTCCGGGCACCACAAGACAAATGGGGCGGGGTGGGGGAGTCATAGGAAAGAAAACTACAAAAACAGTAATAACGGTTATATTGGCCTTGTGACAATCCTACCATGTAAGTGCAAGACAAAGGTTAAGTGCGGTGGAGAGGCAGAAGTGCAATATATTTATTCATGACCAATGACATCTTAACCACACTTACAAACAAGCTATAAGGGGAAATGAAAATCAACTTACATACATACTTGACAAATATATAAATGTCACCAATGCACTATGTGATTCAATACAATGTAAGGTAACTACAACATACCACCTTATGAAACAGAAAAAACAGTAATGTGGAACAATTGAATATAACATTTCAACATAAGGACTATATAGCTGAAACAGACATGCAAAAACCTTTTATAATGAAATTTGATGAGACTGGCCTAGGAAAGGTCCCTGAAGAAGCATGAATTTTGCTAATGGAAACATAGTACAAGTGTGAAACATATTGGCCCCTTCACATGTGATTGACTAGTGTTGTAAACAGGAGAATACTGTTGTTTAAATGGATACATATATATATATATATATATATATATATATATATACACATGTGGAAAACACAGTTCACACATTCTGGCCATTAAAATCATAGCAAAATCTGTTTTATATTGATAATAAAAAGGTGATTATAAATAATTAAATTGCACACAATCAGTCCTGAGAAACATTTCTATTGATTCCTAATGGAGAATCTCTTTACAAAGTCATGGTGGAGGATTTGAGTTAGGTATATGAAATGTGCATTTCCCTGAAGGGAACTCTACATCCAGGCACATATGTCATGGTGACACACTGGATATAATGAGTAATTATTGATAAAGAAATGCTTTCAGCCCCCCCCCCAACACGAAAGGCACACATCGCCATGTTGGTGAGGCTCTAGCGAAGTTGATGCCAAAGTCTGCGCCCCCCAATTGAAAAGAGTCTGTCTCTGTTATACATCAGGAACGAGGGATGGTAAGATATTTGTTTAAAACAACAAAGTTCTTGGCGGGAAAATTGAGACATCGTGGAACTCTGACAAGCCGAAGCAATGCAGTGAATGCACTTAAAGATTAAACACAAAACCATGAAAACAATGTGTTGGTGGAATGGAAGCCTATCCAAGGATAAATGAAAGGGGGAGATAGAGGTTCTTTTGAGTAGTTTAAAGGCGACACAAATTATTGTATTTTGGACAGCCTGAAGACGGTTTAGAGGATGTTCTGGAATGTCTGCATATAAAGCATTGGCATGATCTAGATGGAATTTAATAAGTGATCCCACCACTGTAGCATGGTCATCTCCCAATACAAAATGAAGGGTCACCTGAGTAAGCATAGGTGACAAAATACATATCTCACCACTTCATTTAAAATGACAGGCAAGGGAAAATCAGGCTCCAAAACTATCACCAAGTTCCTGGTTTTACTCGAAAAAGAGGTAGGGAGTCCAAGCGAAGAAGGAGGAGAGTGTTATGCTTGAACTAAAATGGCTGGTGGGCAATGTATTCTGGGAGCGCTCGGAGCCATGATGGATATTTACTTCATGCCGCAGTGAAAAGCTGCACACATTTTGCTGAGTGTTAGATTCACGGTGCTGAGAAAAACACGCTTTCCAAACCTGGTATGCGGTCAAGGACATTTCTCCTGGGAAAGCTAACTTTGTTATGGTTTGCTACTGTTCTCTGTGGAGCGTGTTTTTAGAGAAGGGAGGCAATACGCTTCTTGGGGGTAGCTCTCGATTGACCCAGCTGGCAACCGACAGCTGCTCCTCAACTGCGCAAGTGCAATTTCCAGAAGGTTCGAGAATTGACTCCCCTATGTGGAGTGTGTATATATGCGGAAGCCCGGAGGTGGTCAGGTGAGACTTCAGCCGGAGGAGGACGCTTACGTCCGCCACTCCTGTGAGCTGTGGTGCTCTTGGCCTGGCTGTTCCCGGGGTCTTCCAGCCGCTTCTGGGCGAGATGAGGAATCCTGTTACGCTCACGGTGATGTATTTCCTTTTGAATTCTTTACTTCTTCTGTGATTTATGTCCATATTATTTTTGTGAGTTATTTCTATGTATTTCTGAGCTTTGAATAAATAGCCGTATAAGAGCTGATTATCTTCTAAGAGTGCGTGGCTGTGAGTTATTGCGTCTGTCTACGTTCAAAGTATTTGCTCTGCAATTGCATTGGTGATTTATGTTTGTTCCGTGCACTTTGGGGAGAGCAATACATTTTTGGCGTCACAAGCAGGATACTTGTGATGAGTTGTGCCGAGTTTCAAGAATCTGTTGAAACGTAGATAGGATTTGGTTGCCTGGCAAAATGAAGTTTTTGAGTAGTGAAGTTTTTTTGTTTCCCTTTTTCCAGTGTATGAGTGCCTGTGGGAGTGATTGCAGCGTGGAGAGAATAAATATATAGATCCAACAAGGTTTTGTTTTGTTTGCGATAATGAGTAGTTTGTTCAGGAAGAAGAGCGTTACCGCTGGCGGTGACTGTTCTGATGACGTTATTCCGGGATGGACTAAGAGTCCATATGATAAGTTGGCCCAGGTGAGGGCATGTGGTGCAGGTCTAAGTGAAACATGGGATCAAGGATTGGGAGATGCCGATCCGGCTGATGTAATGGCATGCTTGCAACATGTTCCGGTAGAACGTGGCAAAGAATGTGCGGCATTAGGTAGGCGAGCTTGGGTTCTTTTGCATGCTTATAGGAAAATACATCAAATGAAGGTGGAAATGAAAAATGAGGTCTTGCGATTAGAAAGAGAGCTGGCTGCAGAACGGCAGATTGCGTTAATGCAGCAGATTCAAATGAAACTGTTTAAAGATAAGGCCGACACATATCAGGCGGTGGCCAGAGGGCAGCGTCAGAGTAGCCCAGTATAAGTATAGGAAAAGACGGTGAGGGGTCAACAAAAGAAAGGTGGCAACTGTAATCGCTACCGCTGGAGTAGACTGGGATCCGGATAAGTGGGATGGTGATATTTTTGATTCGACCAGTCTAGAAAGTAGTTCCGCAGAGGAGTCTGACCCCAAAATGGAAGTGAAACAGAAAACAGTGGCGGCTAAGCCAGTTAGAAGACGGCGAGCCGGACCCCACCTGCATAATCCTGCTGGCGGAATGGTGGATTTAACCACGCTGGAGGATTACACACAACAGGATGTTGGGGAAATTATTACCCGGTTGAGAAAAAAATCAGGGGAAGCTTTATTGACATGGATGGTGAGATTACTAGATGGGGTGCTGCAGGGTTGTTGGTAGATTCTACTGATTCACCGCGTTTTTTACCCCTTTGACACCAATGTACAGGAGGTCTTAAGGGCAGGACCGCCCCCTGACGCAAATGGTCAAGATACTCGGGTGTCTTTGTTGCACCTGGTAGCCCAAGCATGTAACCGCAAATACCCCATTACCACAGATTGGCCTAGTGAAGAAACAAAGTGGTATACGTTGAGAGAGGCAATTCAAAAAGTCAGAGAACATGCTATGAAAGAGGGTATTCACATGGATGCTCCTGATCACGTGGGAGCCGTGCCGCTCTCAGTTTCAACTCGAAACATGGTGATTAGAACTGGCGCCACCCGCATACAAAAGTGTCATTATGACTTTGCTCGTAGGCATGAGGGGCAAAGCTACTGATGAGGTAGCGGATGCCATTCGGCAACTTGCAGATTTAGGGGAGTGGGATAAGAGCGATAACAAGCCACGGGAGAGAGAGGGGCGTAGTGAGAGAAGAACCGAAGGCAGGCGGCAAGATAGCAGAAACTCCAGAGTGTCCCGAAAAGACATGTTTTTGGCTTTGTTAAAAGATGGTGTACCACACGAAGAAATTGATAGCATTGAAACCAGAGTAATGTATGAATTATACAAAAAACGAGGACTTGCAGCCAAAGAGCACTATAAACAGGTTAAGAAACAAGTAGTCACCACGCCACAGGGGGACACCTCACCTTCTGCTCCTCCTGCGGAAGAAGAAGGGTCTATGGGGACACCTTCCCCGTACCAGCCAACATATGCTGATTTGGGAAAGGTGGTGAGTGAGATGTTAGAGGCGCTCATTCGAAGTTTGACTAGGGCTTCGGCCAAGCTCTGGCAGCGTCTGCCCGCATAAAATTGGATAGGCGGCCTCGTGTTGATGTTAAGATTTTTGGAGGCCAGGAAATACCCAAGGGGTGTGAGCATTAATAGACACCGGGGCGGAGGCCTCTTTGATTCATGGTAATCCAACACGATTTAAAGGCAAACAGTTTACTATTACAGGTCTAGGGGGAAAGGTGACCCCCGCAGTACAAACAAAAGTGGAGATGAAAATAGGCAATTTGAAGAGGCAGAAATACCAAGTGTTGATTGTCCCGATACCTGAATATATAATTGGCTTTGACATTTTGGAAGGGTTAACCTTGGGACTTGGCGGTAAAACGTACCAGTTTGGGGTGAGTGCATTGATCTGTACACCCATTACCGTAGGCAAATTGAAGATGCCCCCAGTGCAAGTGCCAGTGGCAACCAAGCGGGTAGCAATGAAACAATACCGCATTCCTGGGGAGCACAAGGAAATTTCAGTCACCATCAAAGAGTACGTGGAGGCGGGTGTATTACGCCCTATTACCACCTCATGGAACAATCCTCTCTGCCCTATTAAAATGGGAGATGGGTCGTGGTGGATGACGGTGGATTACAGAGAGTTGAATAAACACACTCCTCCCTTAGTGCCCGCAGTCCCAGATGCCATTACCTTGATTGAGAATGTCCAAAAGTTTGAGGGTACTTGGTATGCAGTGATCGATTTAGCTAATGCATTTTTCTCCGTGCCAATTGCTGACGAGTGTCAAGAACAGTTTGCATTTTCGTGGAGTGGATGTCAGTACTTTCACGAGGCTACCACTTAGACAAGATACCGTGCAAACCTGACATACAAATCTCTTATTACATTGATGATATTTTAATCCAGGGCAAGGATGAGCACAGTGTGCAAAGCCAGTTAGATGTCATTATGGAAAGATTGAAGAAGGAAGGGTGGGAGATTAATCCGAGTAAAATTCAAGGTCCAGCTGAAACAGTGATATTCCTAGGGATTCAGTGGCATCACGGGCATCGGGAAATGGTGCCAAAAGCCTGACAGAAAATACTTGAATTCACCACTCCAATGAACAAAAAGCAAGCTCAGCAGTTTATAGGACTGTTTGGGTTTTGGAGACAGCACATTCCTTATTTAGGGCAGATGGGGTGACACGAAAGAAATATGAGTTTCAGCGGGGGGAGGAGCAGCAGAAAGCCTTTGAGATGGCGAAAGACACCGTGCAGCAGGTGCTTGATTTATGGCCCTTGAAGGAAGGCGAAGTGGAATTAAATGTGTCTGTATAAGACAATTATGCTAACTGGAGTGTGTGGCAGAAACAAGACAGGAAATGTGTGCCATTAGGGTTTTGGAGTCGTAAATTGCCTGACACTGGTAACTCATACACTCCGTTTGAGAAGCAATTGCTGGCGTGTTATTGGGCTCTTGTTGATACCGAGCAGATGACCGTAGGTCATGATGTATTCATGAGACCAGAAATACCAATCATGCAGTGGGTACTGAGCTCTCCTAAAACGCATAGAATAGGACATACTCAAGAAGCCAGCATAATTAAGTGGAAATGGTACATTCAAGACAGAGCCAAATCAGGAAAGGGTGGAGTGGCAAAATTACATGAGCAAGTAGCCAACATACCGCCCTCAGATTACATACCACCGGAAGTGCCTGAAGAACGTGAGTCTCCCGTGAAATGGGGAGTACCTTACAGCGATTTGACCGTGGAACAAACGCAGCATGCTTGGTTCACAGATGGTTCAGCTCGATATGTGGGAACTGAGCGGTACTGGAAAGCAGTGTCATACAATCCCAAAACAAAAAAGATGTTGACAACGACAGGGAAAGGGAAGAGCAGTCAATTTGCAGAACTTTACGCAGTTTACCAAGCATTGAAACAAGAAATCCCTGGTCAATGTTATGTGAACACAGATTCATGGTCAGTGGCGAATGGATTGGCAGTGTGGTTGCCAACTTGGCAAAAGAATGGGTGGAAGATTCATTCAAAGGAGTTGTGGGGAAAAGAACTGTGGCAAGATATTGCAGAAATGTTATTACAAAGTGAAGTCACTGTATATCATGTGGACGTGCATTGTGCCACAGACTCATTAGAACGTTGGTTTAATTCTGTTGCAGACGAACACACCAAGATTTCATCTGTGGATGCAGAGGCTCAGGAAGACGATTTGGAGGGTTTGGCCAAATGGGCCCATCAGAAATGTGGGCACCTTGGAGAAAAGGCTACTATCAGGTGGGCACAAGCTCGAGGAATCAGTCTTCCTTTAGAAGTAGTGAAAACAATCATTTTGCAATGTCCCGTGTGCCAACACCAACTGCATAGACCTATCCCTCAAATTGTTAGAGGCACATTGAGAAGAGGAAAAGTACCAGGTCAAATTTGGCAGATTGATTATATCGGTCCCATGCCAATTAGTAGAGGTTGTCAGTATGCATGCACTATTGTGGATACATACTCTGGATATTTGATGGTTTTGCCGTGCAAACGTGCAACACAACTGAACACCATCAGGTTGTTAGATCAGATCATACTACATTATGGAGTGCCTTTGCAGATTCAGAGTGACAATGGGTCACATTTCAAAGGCAAATTAATCCAGGAGTTTTGTCAGGAAAAGAGCATTGAGTGGTTATACCACGTTCCATATTACCCAGCTGCTTCAGGGTTAATTGAACGAATGAATGGGTTATTGAAAGTGTGTTTGATGCAGTGCAAGTATTAAACAATAGGCCTGTGTATGAACATGAAACTCCTTTGATGCGATTAATGACTCCTACTTTACAGGTTCAACCCAATTCAGTCAGAGAGACACTATTGTACTGGGAAATTAGCTCCCTATCGAGCAACTCCAGAGTCAGCAGGAGTAGACTTGCATTCTCATGAAGAAATCCGATTAGATCCAAGAGGAATAGTTGTAATTGAAACAGGGATTGGAGTACAGATTCCCCCAGAACATATGGGATGGATTGCCCCTAGATCTGGCCTAGCATTGAAGGGAGTTCAAGTGTTGGGAGGGGTAATTGATGCTGATTACCAAGGCGAGATTAAAGTCATCCTAATGAACAGTGGGGACCAATTGTTATCAATCCACAAGGGTGATCGAGTGGCCCAATTAATAGTTGTTCCCATTAAGTTGTCCATGATTAAGAAGGAGGAGCCTCCTACAGTGTTAACTACCCATGGGGACCACGGTTTTGGCTCTTCAGACAGTATGGTACCGGGTGCAAAGGTGTGGGTGGAAAAGCCAAGTGGCTCACCAGTGCCCGCAGATGTCATTGCATCAGGCAAAGATCAAGTAGTTTTAGTTATGGAGCCTGGTAGAAAGAAATGGCAATATGTACCCGCAGACAAATGTTACCCGAGAGAGTGATGTGCAACACTGATATCTCTTTTCTGGGTTTGCCTTGTAGATCCTGTGTCTGGTTGGTGTAATTGTGGCACTAAATGGACTCCATTTGGGAGAGTTAATCAGTCTGCTGCTACCAACGACAAATGTTACATCTGTGCCAGTGATCAAGGGGATACTGATAGTGATGAATAATGTCCCCAAGCAGCCTTATGCCAATGCCGAAAAGCCAGCCAGACCGAAGACATGGATTCGTGAAATGCGGCAAACACATCAGGAGCAAGTGAAAACAACCTTGATGCCAGTCGTGCAAGATGCGTTTGCAGGAAGACGGAAACATTCTCCTATGATCACTCAAGCGGAGAATATGTGGATATATCTGGCACAGCAAGTACTGAACATATCCCACTTTTGTCTTACTGATGTGCCCAATGCTGAAGCTTTATTGACTACGTGTTTAGTAGCGGTGCCAACGCCTGTTCCGGTTTTAAAGCATATCTTCGGCGTCACACACAATGATTCTTTGTTTCAAGACTCAGATATTAGGCAATCTTTTTCAGTTTACGAATACTGTAGGTTCTGCCAAGACACTGACCGTAAATGGAGAAATTTGACACGTGTTATTACTTATAATATAACCCAAGGTGATGTATGTTACGTTATGACCTGCGATGCACAAGAAATTGGCAAATGCCGACAAATAGAGTTAACCAATCAGCACAATCATACAATGTTTGAAAGACGACTATGTTTGCGAGTGCCACGCAAATGCACCAGTGTTAATAACGCTATGTCTTGTAATCATACAGTGATAAATGCCAGTCATTTGAATCATGTGAAACTTCCAACAGGATGGCTCTTTTCATGTGGTAACATTACGTACACTTATATTCCAGCTAACATTTCTGGAGGTCCATGTGCTTTAACTCGATTAGGACTAATGATGTTTCCTTTACACCTAGCGATAACTCGAGGTAAAAGGTCAACTTTCGAATCTGTAGGTCTATCTCCTGACTGTGATTCACATGTACACTTGTTATCAGAAGCTGAGGTTCTAGCATTAACCCTTTCATTAGTGGGAGTTTGGGGTTTAGCTGCTGGAGGTTACAAATCTTTGATGAAATTAGCATGTTTAGTAGTCAAAAGCCTTAATCTTACTTCTCAGGCATTAGAAGATTTACTCCTTGATAGTCAAGTTATTAGAAAAGCAACTTTGCAGAACAGAGCTGCTGTTGATTATCTATTGCTAAAACATAATTTAGGGTGTTACGCATTTGTGTTTTTTTTTTTTTATTTGTATATGGTTCTACTACAAACGTAACAGAGCCTTTACAAAATTTTAAATAACAAACAAACATTACATTATATGTCTTAAAACATGTAAAAAACAACATTACATATTAAAACACATGAAATAATATCCAAGAAATGTGGACTCGCCAGAACCAGCAGAATATAGCATTACATGAGAGAAAATAGGAATGTTATTCCTCTTTGCATCGTAAAGTGGAGAAAAACAAGTACATTATCATTTTAATAATTCATTCTACCTTCTCTCAGTTTGCATCCCATTTATGCATATCGTCAGATTACTGTAATTGTTGAGTTCTTTCTCTATTGCTTTGCAAAATCTCCCTAGAGCATAAATAAGCGGTTTATGATTTCCTTGCATCATACGAGCCCATAGGAATGGTAAACAATCAGTAAAATTGATATTGACAAAGTCCATAAAACAAACAGTTCTAAGATCTTTAAAATGCGGACAGTATAAAATCAAATGTTTTAGCGTTTCCACCTGTTCATTACATACGGGAAATCTACAACTCTTATTCGTTTTGTACAACGTATTACTAGTCCAGGACGTAATTCTGTCTTTCGTATAAAATAAATTAAATTTAAACCGAAGGAAGACCTTGCGTATATGATTACACGGAAATATCATAATGTAGTCATATCTGGGTAAACGCTTTTTTGTGAACAAATGATATTCTTTAAACAATTTATAAGATCCTATTTGATCAATAGTGTTAGACCAATCCTTTTCAAATAATTTTTTTTAGCATAGGCAGATCGATTATGGACGTCCTCCACTGTTGTGTTAGCATCATTCAGTATAGTATGTATCCTTGTCAAATATCGGACCATGTCAGTCGTTGGCCTTTTATCGATTGATTGCTTCATATCAATATATAGTGAATTTGGTTTAGGATACATAATCTTTGCATAGTTCGTCAGGAGTCGCCATCTCCAACAAGTAGATAAAGCTATGATACCTAACTCATGCCTTAGCACTACATTGGGTAGTGACAGTGGGAGGGACATTGCTCTCTTCAGAGCTGACCCTTGCAATTGGTCCAGTGTCACTTCCATTTCACACAGACAAATGTCTAATGAATAGAGCATCACAGTTTCGATTTTTAATGTGAGGAATTCAATCAGTGGAGTTAGTGAAAATGTGCAATATTTGGAGTATATGATTTTTAGCTGTGAAGTAAGTGGACGGATCTTCGTATTAAGTAATTCAGTCCATTTTTTGATGGAATTTTTCCCTGCTAGATAATATCCTAAATAAATGGTGTCGATATTTAGGGGTATGATGGTTTTCATGATGTACCATTGAGCTTTCCCAGTTCTTTTCAGGACACCAAAATTCATTACAGCGGTTTTTGTTGGATTCGGGGATAAATTATGCCTAATGGCGAAGTCTTCAAATAAGAGTAACTTAGTTTGTAAACCCCCGGGAGTAGGATCGAAGAGAATAATGTCATCTGCAAAGGCAAGCCAATTTAGTTTCAAGAGCCCCGTCCTTACAGAGAACAAACACTCCTCATCCCATCTTTTGTCCAAATCAGCTAGATATAAATTAAAGAACGTGGCCGCCAGATTACAGCCTTGTTTTAGGCCTACTTCCGTGGCGATTGGATTAGTAGTGCGGCCCTCTGATGTAAGTTTAATTTTATAGGATGTGTTAGAGTATAGAGCTCTAAATCAGTAAATTAGCACTAACGGTGTATCCCATTTCTTTAGTTTGATCCATAATAAGTTCCTGATTAACGTATCAAAAGCGGAAGACATATCAATGAGTGCAATGTAAACCGGATTTGCAAATTTTTGCTTAGCTCTAGCAATGGTAAAATCCATTATCATTGCGTTTAAGGAGGTCCCCATCCCTTTCCTAAAGCCAGTTTGGCATTTGGAGTATAATTGGTGTGATTCAATACATTTTTCCAAATCATGGAGAAGTCTTGCAAATAATTTTGCTTCCGTGTCAATTAAGGCGATCGGCCGATAATTCTGGGACAAAGAGGGATCCCCTTTTTTAAAGATCGGAATGATGTTGGCCGAGAGCCAAGATCTTAGGATATTTCCTGAATTGTGAATAGCCTGGAATTTGGATTGTAAAATTATTGCCCATAGGTCTGGATCTGCTTTATACAAACAGGGGGGAAAACCATCCGGGCCAGCAGACTTGGAGTAGTTGAGTTTGGGAATGGCCCATTTTACATCATCTATGGACCAAGTTATTTGTTGGAGAGCTTGGTATCTCGGCATAGTGATGTGTGTGTTTCTAAACTGATCTGGCATTCGAAATTTCTGAGAAATATAGGAGTGCCATATGGGCTCCGATATGACATTGGTTTGTGAGAGGGAAACTAGCTTCTGATGGCTCTTGATGGTTCGCCAAATCGTGCCTGTATCATGGTTGGTGATGGCCCTAATAAGATTGCAATTAATTTTGTTGTATCTTTGGATTTTTATGTGTTTTAGATTTTGTTTATTTGTCGCCATAATACGGCTCCGCTGTTGCTGGTATCTTTCACATGATGTATATTTGTTTTTGCTTAAGGCTCTCAGGGCTTTGTTATTTCTCGTTTGTGGTTTTTGCAGAGTGGATCAAACATATGCCGATGTGTTATAGGCATTCTCCTAATTTTACTAAAGTGTAGTAGAGCCATCTGAATTATTTCTGCATAGATTGAATCTAAGCTGCTAATAGAGAATTTCCTTGAGATGGGGTAATTCGCGATCGCCAGTGTTATAAATTCGACAAATTGTCTGCAAAGGGTACGGCTCCATCTCATGGACAAATTAGGGCGATCGATTTCACAAAGTGGGATTGAATGATCAGGTGCACCAATGGAAACATTGATATTTAGTTCCCCAAAATTTGAGCATGATCGCCATAGGGCATAGGAATAATCCTTAGCGGGACCGCTATTGATAGTAATTTATGGGTTATAAATAGAAAGTCAATTGTGGAGGATTTGGCATCTCTAGACCATGTAGTCCAGGTAGATGTCTGTTCGGGAATAATAAGCTCGAGATCCCAGTCTCTGAAAAAGCACCTCCATTTAGTGCCTCTGCTCTTGGATAAAGTGCTACCAATAGAGCTTCCACGCTCAGTGGTCGTCCTGCAGTCACAGTTAAAATCACCTCCAAAGATGATTTCTGTGTTCATGTATTCACTGGTGACATATTCCAAGCAGTTCTCCACCTGGTCTAACATCGCATCAATAGATACGTTCACTGGGTTCCAATAGATAGAAATTACAATTATGTGTTGATGCTGCTTAAGGTTAGTCTGTAAGAGTAATGCACACAGGTTATTTGTTTGCCACACCATGTTGGAGGTAAACCCTAAAGCATTGTCCACAGCAATCAGAATGCCTCCAGAAGGACGGCCAACTGGGGATTGAATGGCCGGGATACAATGTGTGGTATAATTAGGCAATATAAATACATTTGTTTTCATGGTTTCTTGGATCATTATGATAGATGGTCGCTGATGGTCATCTAGCCTCGTATGCCATTTCAAAAGGTTCTGATAACCACATGAATTCCAAGATAGAACCGTTAAAAACGTTGTGGTTGACGGCTACGATCTAGGCAGAGAATCATTGGATTTGAGAATGGAATTCAGCATTGGGGCCAGCCACGGTAAGCCCTGGGCAGTGCCCACTTTGCTTAGCAGTTCATTAATAGTTCCATTTTCATCTCCCTTGATTGTGGGTAGCAAGTTGGCATGCGGATCCAAGGTGGAAATCGAACGGCAATTATATTGCACAAATTTCGAAGCCTCTTGTTCATTTTCCAATGAGGTTAGAATCAAGCCTTCTTCTTTTATGTCTTCCCTATTAAACCATAAGTATTTCAGTACTGCTTCTGAGGATAGGTGACATACTGCACGGTAATTATTTTCAGTAAATAATGAAATAGTTAGTATGTCCTCTGATTTAAACATCCCTAATTGTGGAATCCGACTAAATAATGCTAAAAGAAAAGAGCAATTAATACGGTTGCTCCCAAGCTGATCGCGCTTTCCTTCAAAACCTACCAAATGCTGTTTTTCTGTGATGGTTTGCGGAGTCTCCTTCGTCTGTTGGTCGCTCGTTTTAGCTTGAAATTCAAGCTGGTTGTCAGCAGAAGTAACAGATTTATAAACATTATTTGAGTTTAGATTAATTTCTTGATTTTCTAGGGAACTTTTGTTCGATCTTTCATAGAGTTCCTTTCTTAAGATATCTAAGATATCATGATGGGAGAGCAACAATGATGGCTGTGATTCCAAAGCTGCTATGTGTTGGGAGGGGCCATGTAACATAGTGCCATTGGCTTCCATCACTGATGGTACATTCTGTTGCTCTAAAGTAGTTCTTAGTAGGAAGGGAGAAACTATTACAGGTCGAGTTGAGATCGCAGTTGTTTTACCTTGTCCATTAATAACTATCCCTGGTCCCACCAATATGGGGAGGTCGATTTTAGTGCTATTGGCGGGAAGACCATAGGTCGTGGATAATTTGTTAAGAGCCAAGGTTGGTGGAGTCTTGCCAATCACATTCTTGTTCTTCCAGTGTGAGGGTAATGAATGATCACCTGACGAGATAGAGGCAGGGGAACAATTGGCTTGGTCAATTATCAAGAAGTCTGGACCAATGTGATTACAAAGCTCCGCCGCTCCCTTACTCATAGAACAGGTTTCACTATAGGTTTTGATCATTGAGTTGGGGGGGCACCCATTAGATGCGGTGTCCTCCTGACGCATTGTACACGTTCTGCCACATATTGGGAAATAATTAACTAAGGTCGTTTTGGTACTAGACAATTTAGGAATATTTTCTACGGTAGAGAGGTTTACCCCTTCCGTTACATTCTTGGGTGGCACATGATTATTATTTTTTGTATTATTTTTCCGTTTAGATATTCGTGATGATTGAATAATCTCATTGGAGTCAGCCATAGATACTATTGTAACAGAATTCGTGGCACTGGACTCCTTCAAAGGAATTAATTTACTGGGAGATGTTTGAGTTGCTAATGTGTGTATCGTGGTGTCAGCTGTTTCGCATGAGGGATTGATGGATAAAAGTAAGGCCTCTTGGCTTTCTTTAGAAAGTTGTTGAACGTCGATGTGGTCTATATCTATGATTTCCTCTGAAGTTATGCAGGCAGGTTGAGCCACTATGTTACTTTGCAAGTTCGAGTCTACAGCCACTGTGATCTTTGATCTTTTAGCATGCCTTTTGAGAGCTCTTTGATGTAGTTTTTTGGCTCTCCGAGACATGAAGCTAGTAGTCTTTCTCTCAGGGACTTGTTCAGGAACCTCGTTAGACATTTGATCTAATGCATTAAGAAGTTGAGTTGGGCTGTCTGCTCCATTTGGAGGCATGGATGATCTTAAAGTGAGTAGCGTCATGATCTCATTCAGTCTTCCTGTGACTTCTTTTAGCTCTACTTGAGTATTTTTGCAAGTGCATGATGCTGATCTTGGCGAAGCTATCATAGCAGTTTGGCGGGGTGTGGAGGATGGTTCGAGACAGCACTGGGACTCTTGATTTTTCATAATTAGGTTGCTCTCCTTTGAGACCATGGAAATTGGAACTGCATTGAGTTTTTTTTAGGGTTTCAGCAGCCATAATAAAACCCTCAATGCGGTCCATCTTTGAAGACATGTGTATAAGCATGGTTTTGATCTCCTTTAGGTCAAGGTGGGTCAGGTCATGATCTTTGTCGAGGAGGTCCAAAATCCGTATCATAACAGGAAAGGAGCCCGGAGAGTACTGACTTGGGCTCTCCTCTGGAGAAGGTGAGTGGTGAGCAATTTGAGTGGGGATCCCCCCCAAGTTCTAATTGTGAAATGGTTTGTGGTGGGGAGCACTTGTTATTCATATCTTCCTCCATCTCAATACTCATATGCAAGTTATTTTTGGGATCGGTAGGTAAATGTGAGTGAAAGGACATACGTTTTTTTACTGAATTGAATACAATTGGAGTCAGAGTGCCTATGGAGCGGCAAACCGCCCGGTCAAGTGCCTCCATCTTCTCCATTGTAGCATCAAATTGCCTTTTGTCTGATTCATAGGCCAACGGAGAGTCAGAACAACTTCTAAAGTCATCAATGGCCTTTCGCACCTCGGGGCTAATAGAAGGGCCAGGGGAGGAAGGCATTAAGGGTTCCGTGCATAAGGTATGCTTAATAGCAAGTGGAGAACCCTGCGTCTGAATTTGTGCACTCTGAGGGACCAAAGGGGACAGAATTAAGCTTGCCTTATCAGATATCATGTCCTGGGAATCGGAGGCTGCTGGTTCGAGATAAGCAGAATTCCCCGGACAAACCAACGAGTCGATTTTCCTGACGGAAAGCGGAAAAGGAGTAATTATATTGCCTTTTTGACTTCGAAGGCCATTCACCATATTTACAGTGGCAGGAAGACAATAATGTTAGCCTTTCATATGTTAATAGAACGTGCGTGACAAAACCCAATTAGCCCCGAAGCGTTACAGAATTACTTTCTTTGTTGGTGTCGTTCGCCCTGGTTATGTTAATGACGCTTTGAGGATGTAAACAATCTTGGTGTCTCTTGTTTACTTAATATAGGAAGTGTAAGGTAGGGGGCCACCAGCTGCCAGCTAACAGCAAACAGCGCTACTTAGAGCGCGTACTTCAATGCGCGCGCGCAGATGCGCACGCGAGTCAGTCTAAGTAGGCTTCTGGGTAAAGGGGCGGAGCCACCTAAATAAATGCAGATATAAACAGTATTACTAGCTTATATAGGAATATAAAACATATACATTCAATACTGTTAATGTCCTTTACAATTTTAGCAGAGTAATACCATGAAAGTCCAAAAGAGGGAACGTTGGGTGTCGTAGTTCTTGTTTGAGAAGCGTTTCCTCAAAGCAAACAGCACTACTTAGAGCGCGTACTTCGATGCGCGCGAGAGTCAGTCTAAATAGGCTTCTGGGTAAAGGGGCGGAGCCACCATGAAAGTCCAAAAGAGGGAACGTTGGGTGTCGTAGTTCTTGTTTGAGAAGCGTTTCCTCACAACAAACAGCGCTACTTAGAGCGCGTATGCATTTGAAGGTATGTGTTGTTTCAATTTAAGTGACCATTCACGATCTATTGAAAGTCATATTCGAGGTTTGAGGGATCTCATTTCTCAAGTGTCTCAAGATCGTACTGGAAATTGGTGGGATTGGTTATTTTCATGGATACCTGATATTGGGGGTACAGTACGTTACGCTTTTGCTTGTATTTTTATTATAATAGCTGTCATAATAGCTTGTTGTTGCATTCAATGTATTCCCAATTTAGTTTTAACATTCTGTAGGTTTCAGAGACCGGTTCCTGTGCCACCAGGCTATGGAAGGTAAATATCCTAAAGTGGAATTGTTATGTTCGAACTAAAATGGCGCTGGTGCGCAATGTATTCTGGGAGCGCTCGGAGCCATGATGGATATTTACTTCATGCCGCAGTGAAAAGCTGCACACATTTTGCTGAGTGTTAGATTCACGGTGCTGAGAAAAACATGCTTTCCAAACCTGGTATGCGGTCAAGGACATTTCTGTTGGGAAAGCTAACTTTGTTATGGTTTGCTACTGTTCTCCTGTGGAGCGTGTTTTTAGAGAAGGAAGGCAATACGCTTCTTGTGGGTAGTTCTCGATTGACCCAGCTGGCAACCGACAGCTGCTCCTCAACTGCGCAAGTGCAATTTCCAGAAGGTTCGAGAATTGACTCCCCTTTATGGAGTGTGTATATATGCGGAAGCCCGGAGGTGGTCAGGTAAGACTTCAGCCGGAGGAGGACGCTTACGTCCGGCACTCCTGTGAGCTGTGGTGCTCTCGGCCTGGCTGTTCCCGGGGTCTTCCAGCCGCTTCTGGGCGATGAGGAATGCTGTTACGCTCACGGTGATGTATTTCCTTTTGAATTCTTTACTTCTTCTGTGATTTATGTCCATATTATTTTTGTGAGTTATTTCTATGTATTTCTGAGCTTTGAATAAATAGCCGTATAAGAGCTGATTATCTTCTAAGAGTGCATGGCTGTGAGTTATTGCGTCTGTCTATGTTCAAAGCATTTGCTCTGCAATTGCATTGGTGATTTATGTTTGTTCCGTGCACTTTGGGGAGAGCAATACAGAGAGGGAGCCAAATTAGTCATTCAGAAGATGTTTAGGACATAATAGCATGACTTCCGTCTCGGAAGTATTGAGTTGAATTCCATTAGTGATAATTCGCTAGCCAAGTTCAGATAAACAGCTCTTTAGTTGAGAAAGATTGCCAGTTGGACCAGTCGCTGTAACATAAATCTGCATGTCAACAGCATAGGAGTGAAATTGCAACTTGTGTTTGGAGAAGGGAATAAAAGGCATGTTCCAGGGCCAGACTTACCCCGATCACGGAGCAGCTGTGCTATTTTGTATTGCGTGGGCCCACAGACACCATGAAAGTAACAGAGAGAGGCAACTCCATTGCAGACATCTTTGTTCTGGGAGTACAGTGTGCCAAAGCGGATCCCTGAGACGGCAAAATCCTATGAGAAAATAAACAAACACAACATTAAGAAATCTGGAAATAATTAGAAAAGGTCAATGTCATTCTATGTGCTGCCTCCAGTTTCACTTTCTGATGCTTTGAATTGCGTCTGTCTGCAATGATACTCCAGTATGGTTACAAGGATCAAGAACCTTTGGTCTGTGCAGTACTGCTTTTGGTGCGCTGTTTCTACAAATGTTCAAAGAGGTTAACACACACAAAGAGAACCCAGTCATTAATTCCACTGTACGCCACATCCTGAATTAATGTGGTCCACAGGACTTTTAACATTAAAGAAAGCAAAGTAAAGGTTCAGAAAAAGCACCACAAAACCAAAAGCTCTGTACATTACTGTTCCAAAACCACCTGCAATACTGCTCTGTGCACTTCTCCAATTACGTTTGTGACAAATCTGGAGCTTTCATCCCTTCTTCCTTGGGGGAAGTGGCCCGTTTTGTGGCTAGGGAGGTGAGCCTGAAACACGCAAGACGTGAACCTAGTGGGGAGAAACCCACAAAGGTGGTGGAAAGGTATTAAGGGGATATCCCTTCCACCTGCGACAACTGGGGGAGTTGATCTTTTTTTGGAACTTGAGACTTTACTTATAAATCTGAGACTTTTGGAACTTTTAAGGCAGACAGAACCGTTTTCTATTAAAAAGGTCTTGGACCTGAAACCAGGAGGCATTACAGGAAACCCTGTGAGAGGTCAGGGTGAACAACTCTGAAGGCAGAACATATTTCACAAATTTCTTTAATGTTTTTGTAAGTGGCAGGGCTAGTTTAGAGAATAGGAGTTGGACCGAGGACCATATTTATTATTTTGACAATTGACAAAAGTGACGCATGATCCTCCATTCGCGGACATCCTCAGTTTGTTGTTTTTCAGGCATTACATTTGTATGCACTGCATGAGTTTATTTTTAAACAAATACTAATTGTTCTGTCAAATTTCATTGCTGTGCAATATTCTCCCCACTTGTGAATCCGCCAGCACTTATGGCTGGACTCTTGGATTTTTGATCAGCACCCATTCACTCAGTCTTTTACTTTATCTCTGGGAACCTTTTTCAACTCTTTTAGTTGTATCTTTTTGGAGTAATGCTTTACTCCACCTTTTAAAGCATTTGCAATGTATTATTGCAGCACACAGAACTCTTTGTGCAGTGTTGCTAGGAGATCTTTATGCTGCCATTTTTCTTTTCCTTGTGATAACTACTGTTTCCAAGGATAGAGGGATACTTTCTATTTTGCCTAGCTTTTATTTTGTAGAATCAACACCCCCACCTTATGTTGAGTGCAGAGGGGACACAATGTATCCCCTTTTCAGCTTCCCCTGCAACTTTCTAGTCACAGTGACAAGTTCATCTGAGTGGCTGGTGGCAGTGCATATTTTCTACCGATGTTTAGTGAAACTTACACGCATACTGCTGTTGCAGCTGCTGTAATGGGCATATGGGTCTACTATAATAGTGCCTGTCTTCTTTTTTCACCAACTCTTTATGACTTGTCCTTTCTTAAGCCTTCTTCTGCCGTCCTGGGAGGGGCAGTCCCTCGTCCGTGGGCGCCAGCGTGTCTGACAGGCCAAGAAGCTGGGAGTATAACGAAACTCTGCGGGTCTATGTCCTTCAGTATGTCTGCTTGAATCCAGTTCTGATTGGGAGGCTGGCTGCCCACACCCAAAGTTTGAATGTAGCATGACTGCTGATTGGCTGGGTCCCTGGATAAAGGTGAGGGTCCTGGAGTAGAACGAGGGAGCTGACTCATGGAAAGAAGAATCAGTGGAAGAAGAATGATGTCTGCAGCCACCTCCAGCGACCACCCATGACTGCTGAGTGACAGCTGTTTCTCGACCGCATCTTCTGATCGACAGGGAAGATTCAGCCCGGACGACTTCCTCCCCTGGACTGGTAGGCCCAACCAGTCTCGAGACAACCTGCATTTTGAGCCGTCCCTCTAAGTGCTGCAACCGTACTGCGCTGCAATTCCCCAATACCCTGGCAATTGGACCAATTTGCTGTACACCATCTCCTAAAGCGTTGTTTTGGCTGGAACTTCGTCGGCATCCTGCTGGTCCTCCATTGACTCTTTCCCTCTCTGAGACATCTCCCCTTGCAAGTTAAGGACCAAGAAACAGAGAAATGTCTGCTGTGTGACAACGTCACTGAACTGAAGCCTGTGTCTAGTCCCAACAAGTCAGTATCGTGAAGATCGTCTGCTGGGTGTCCCATCGCAAGAAGCAGACCGGATGCTCCTGCCAAAAGTTCCTTCTTCAGCCTCCAGGCAAACAATCTGAACAGGAGCTGCTGTTGTCTCACTTGGGGACCTGCCATAACATTGTCTTATTTCTCCATTAAAAGGTATTGTCCTGCTTCTAGGTACACACCTGGGTGCTTGCTGTGTTAAATCTGACTCCTCCTGAGCTTTCAGGGACACATTGGGGTGGACATCCCAACTATCTTCTCCCAGACCTAAGGACGCTGGTCTTGTGGTCTACAATCCTCCAGGGGGGTCTGCCTGACCTCCCTGAAACACTTTTTAACTAAACATTTTACCTATCTGCAACAGAAGAAACCTGCTATTTTGACAATGTTGACAGTGTCTGCCTTTATTTGTTCTTCCACCCGGGGGCCCGGTTCATCCAGTGTTTCCACTGACTTTGAGACACATTCCCAGCTAGGGCTGGACTTTCTAAAGTATAGGTGGCCTAAAAGTACTTACCAGTATTTGTGTAGCTTACTTTAAATGTTGGTTACAAGCAATGACTTACTAAACTTGAATGCTACCTTAAATACTTACCTGTATATCATCTAAGAGTTTACTGTTGAATTGAGTAATACTTAACAAAATACCTATCTATATACATGTGAATAGGTTTACTTACCTGTAATTCTAATACTGCGTTAGCTGCCTTATTGTTTATAATAACTAACAATATTTTTTTATAAAACTACTGGGTATAAGTGTATTCTTGGCTGTAGGTGTGCTCTGAGGTCTTCGTATGTACTGTGAGGAACCAGGAAAGAGATGCGGACACAGAGGACTCATGGTATTGGTTATAGACTTATCAAATAATAAAGGAGTTGGACAATTCCTCACTGTCCCTAATCTAGGAGGTATTTCTCTACCTCAACCAAAACTAAGGGTCTGTGAAGTGTCAAAATGTCCAAAGCAAAGGTTCCCTGTGTCTGAAATCCTGTCCTAGCCTTCACATTCTAAAACAAACTGTGTGGTGTTAAGGGTATTGCCTTTGGCTTAGAAAGTGCACAAATGTTCAAGATCAACCAAAGGCATCAATCCAACAAAGGTTCCAAATGGATAATGTTCACAGTTCCAGAGGGAATCACTCCCTTCCCCAGGATTCTCGCCACCAATACAAAAGTTCAAAGAATAACCAAGTTCTTTATAGTCCACAAGGATGACTCCCTTCTCTTGTGTTGCAATTCAATCCAGGGGAAAGGACTCTCTTCCTTTGGATTCCTTTTTCCAGGATAACATAACATGATGGGTCCGGGTATACTCCCCTGCCAGGTTCTTTTGTACAGTTCCTTTACACAATTTTGGTGTAGGTCCCCGAGTCACAAAATACCTTGTATACTCTCGATCCATGTTTTCTTGTACAGTTCCTTTACACAATTGGGGTGCGAATCCCAGAACCGCAATTCGCCTGGTATACTTTCCTGCCAATACTTTATGTTGCAATCTCTCTTTCTCATTCAGTACAAGTGGGCATGAGTCTTCCCCAAGTTACTTTTATGGCAAAGTACTGTGACGATGATGATGATACGGATTACAATGAGGATCACTCGCTTCCCCACTCTTGACAACCAATTCACTCTTTCAGGGCCTCTTTTCCTCAGTTTTGGCGTCGCCTTCTCCCCACTAGGTTCACCGACAACATGTGCGTTCTTTCACACCATTCGCACATATTTGGGTTTTAGCCACAGTATTTGCTGAAATCGAGCAGCTTTCCCCCAGTCAGTGGCAGAAAGCGTTCTCACTCCTTGAATTGGAACGTCCTGGCTTCCAGTTCTCGCCGCAACTTCCTTCTTCTGGTGATTCCACGTTCAACTGCCAATGCTCCCCCATGCGGTCCGGTCTGCTTCCTGGTCTGCTCGACCGGCCAGGAGTGTTGGGGTCGGCTCCCTTCCTCGCCGGCCCCACTCGTCTGCCTTTGGAGCTTGCTCCCATTTTGGGACACTGTCTGCTCCGCACTGTACCGTGCATTTCTCGTCAGTCTCCAAGCCGACGCTTGCAAAAGGAAGGTCTCTCCATCTTTCAGTGGTGACTGATTTAAACTCCCGCCTCCAGGTTGGAAAGTGTCTTTGACAAATCGCATTCTTCAAAACACTAGACTGCGCATTATGGTTTACACTCTTTCTCCTGGTAGTCTTCTTTCTCGTCTCAGTACAGGTTGTTTTACTAGCAGTAAAGTGGTCATAAGTTTGGTCAGCAGCTTTTACAAGATGTTGAAGGGGTTTCTCAAAATATGCCATTGACGCATGGGGAATGGCGGGGGTATCCATAAAAGGAAAGGGAGATACCATGTCTTATCTGATGATGCATGTCCATCCACCTGAAGGTCGCCTCCCCTCATGTGGTCCATCCCTCGCATAGCCATCCCCAGGGTCAGGATCAGGTAGCGGCTGCCGTCCCCTGGCCACATGAGGAGGGGCTACCTCTGGGAAAGGAGTGATGACATCGTCAGATTCATCACATTACCTACAGCCCTTCTCCCTCCTAGACTAAGCCTGGCTGCTTGTCCATTGCTACCAAACCTTTACAACGAAGAGCGAGTCTTCCCTCATCCTTCCATAGGTGGACGTTAGTAAAACTCCCTAACACTAATCCTTTGCTTCCATGTCGGGAGGATGGCGGGTGCATGTGATTATATGTAGCTACAAGAAACAGAAAGAAGCTTGTGAATCTTAGATTCATATTCTCTGCATAGACTTACATGCAGTAACTTATGAAAATGGTGGGTTAGCTGAAGCAACAGTTGTAAATATATGCTTTAAAACTGCTTTTCCCACCTGGGAATCTGCCCTTGCTTGTGTGTACACGCAGTAGTATTGTTTAAAAGTACACGCAATAGTATTGTGTAAAAGTGTGTAAAGCGCTCCATGTGGCTGCCTTGCAAATTGCATGTTAAAAGAACAATGAAGGCTAATGTTGCACACCCCTCCCTGCATGTTGACTGTGCTTTTGGTGTGAATGGAAGGGGTTTCTGTTCTAGGGTATAACAGAGCTGAACACACCAAACAATGTATCTTGAAGAACCAGCCTCTCTTTCTCAGTTGTTTGGTTTACAGAGTTTATACATGACTGCCCTTCGAAGGTCCAGTGTATGAAGTGCCCTTTTCCCTCTAATCTATGGGTTCTGGAAGAAAGCTGGCAAATTAATTGACTGATATGGAATTTTGAAATGTACTTTGGTGAAAATTGTGGATGTGCTCTTAAAACCACTTAATGCTTGCATACTGTGGGGAAAGGTTCAGAGACTGAAAGCGGTTATAATTCACTTATTCTCCTGATAGAGTTAACCACACAGAGAAAGGCACCTTTGTATGAAAGTTCTTTTAAATGGGCTTTATGCATTGATTCAAAAGGAGGCGGCATTGCTTCATAAAGGACCATCTTTTTATCTCATCCTGGTGGAGGTTCATTAGTGGCGAGTAGATCCGTTTCACACTTTCCCTAAATACTTTTAACGCAGGTACTCTCCACCATGATACTTTGTGTTGAAAAGTGTTATATGATGCTAGTGCTGCTAAGTGTACTTTGAGAGAATTGTAGACTAAACCAGAGTCCAGCAAAACATGTAGGCAAGTTAAACGATCTGCTGGTAAGCAGTTAATGGGGCTGATGTGCTTTTGGGTATACTGTGGGATGTATTAACCCACTTATGCTCTGCCCTGCGGCATCACTGTGTGCTGATGGTACCAGAATGATCAATATGGCCGCAAAATCCCAGGGCGCGCCAAAACCTATGGAGATCACGCTTTACAACACGAAAAGATGGCTGTCAAATCTACCATGCATGTTGACAGTGGTGGAACAGAGAGCGCACTAGTGAAACATGTCACTGGGCTTCACAACATGGCAAAATGGAGCCAGCATGAAAAGCAGTGCTTTGCTGAAAGGAATCCAAAATCTTGTTTTTAAATCTTTTTTTCTTGGTTGCTGAAACTGCAGAATGCCGGCACAAAACACCATCTAACATCAAATATCCTTGCTGGGTGCTACAAGTCACTTAGTGCAAGAAATCATTATGAACAGACAATATCCTGAAAAGCTGAATTTGTCATCAAAACATTCATAGCAAAAATGTGCCTGCCTGTGAAATCTGTCAAAATCTGGATGCAGTACCAGCGGCCGCCAGTATAATAGCTGTCAGTAGCCTGAATCATAAGAATTAAACTTGTGCAACTGAAATCTAACTTGTGAAAACTAAGTGCCCTGGTATTGAGAGTAACCTAGGTTGTAACTATTTAAATCCCATGGTTTAGAATCTGGAATAAGTGTTCTAGCTGCTGGTTTTGAAATTACAAGTTTGTTTTAAACCAAGAAAAACATGTAACAAAATGACATTGAATTTAAGCCTGACTCACAGTAGCCAAATCAGTATAACAACTTCCCCCACAGAGGCCAGGCCCCTCTATCCACCAGGAAATCACACCCAGGTGATGATTAAGGGGTGGGAGGAGAATTTGTGCTGCTGTGGGAAGGGGACAATGGACTTCCTTCAACTCAAAGAGATGCTAATTAGGAAGGGTCGTAAATGGCCTCTGCCAGAAGGAAATGGGAGGAGACTGCTTCTGGACTGCAAACAGACAGGAGGAGGCTGAGACAGACAACCATTTTGTTGATTAACAAGGACAAAAAGCACATTTTAAAAAGACTGATAATTTACTGTGTAAAACTGTAAAAAATATGCAAACATATTTGTGAATCCAATTTTTGGCTGCACGTTTTAAGAGACGCCCGAACTCTTGGAGATGTTCTGGGAAGTAGTAGTGGAAATTAGGGTGTTTCACCAAATGTATTTATGTCAAAAGCATGAAACTTCACACGCTTATGCCCATATACAATGCGCACATATGTAGAAATTTGCTCCAAAATTGGACCATGTGTTCCGGACAGAAAGGGCGAAATTCTCTCAAAAGCAGACCCAAGATCCTACAGCGACGGGGCTTGGAAGAGTATCTGCTCCACAGAATATGTGATCTATATAAGTTATTGTGATAGAGGTTGCTCATTTGTAAATATGTATTGTACTAAAAGTGGATTTTATGTTCAAGGGGCCAAGGGGAGGATTCTCTGACTCATAAACCCACATCATCATGGTGACACCCTGTTTTCTCCTCCAATCAAGGGAGAGAGGAGACTCTAGCCAATAGCCTGCATAGGGGGCACGCTTAGGATAATTCAGCACACACACCCCTTTACCATATGCATAAATAGAGAAAGCTGAGGACTTGGAAAGACACACAGATTCACCGACTATCCTGATCCTGGCGAAGCACCCTGCTAGAGGACCATCCATCTTCCTTGCTCCAGACTCCAGAAACTTGGCAGGCAGAAAGGCCCACTCTATTAGTTTAACCATTTTCAACTAGGCCTTGAAATTCCAGAAAGAATCCCACAAAACCTAAGGGGAACCAAAGAAACAGCCGGGCTGTGCTGTAACTGCTTGCCTGCTAAATAATTATCTCCAGAACCAAGAAGGGCAGATTAAACCCAATCCTGTGCCGTGCTGTGCCAATCCTGTCCAGTCCTGTTGTGCGGTGACCAGAGCACCTTGCTGATTGCAGACCCTGTCCAGTCCGGTGTGCCCAGCAGTCTGTCCCAGAACCAGAATTCCTGACCAGAAATCCATGACCAGAATCCCTGACGGATCTGTTTGAAACCCAGATAGTGAGTATCTATAGATGGGACTGTCACTAGCATATGTACTGTCCATAGTAATCCCTGTTTTAAACCCATCCTCTCTTATATTCATAACTGCACTGTTAGAAATATTTTTGAATTGCCTCAACTCTCTATATTATCCCTACTACCTCCTTCGGTACTAGTATTGTTAAATATCTTTGCGCTCATATATTTCATCTGAAGAAGGCAAGCTCCTCGGCAGGCAGTCGCCCTGTTCCAGTTGCGCCCTGATCTAGTGGCTGTGCTTCCGTGTAGTATTTGCTTCTTCATAGTCATCCCCTAGTGTAAAGAAATCCCGTTTGTCTTTTGAAAGCGCATCCCTGTTTTCCCATTCTTGCGCCTATCTCAGAAAAACAACCTCCACTAAAACGTCTGTTAGGGAGAATTCTCTGTTAAGGCTAATTTCCCAAACCTAGTGATCCCCCCAGCAGCTTTGCTGGACTTTTGGGGTTTATTTTATTCTCCTGCTAAGAGTGAGACTCTTTTTCTCCCACTCTTAGACATGATTTGAGATATCCTTTGACTTTGTAATGTGTTTGATGGGCTATGGGGTCTTTTACTCCATAGGGCTTCATGTGTTTTTTGTATGTGTGTTACACAGCAACCTCCGTGCAGTAACACAGGGGTGTCATAGTGACCCCCCAAACATAGACTCCGTACCCTGGGACTGACTACTGTCTCCCAGGGCATGTAAAGTCACCATTGGCTTTACTAGTACTAAATTGTGAACAGAACCAGTACAAACCATCATATTGTGGGCATACTGGTAGGGGCAATTTCATTGCCCCTGGGTTGTTGTTCGAGGGGGCACTGTCCAGTCCCCCCTGAGCAGTTTTGGCTGGTGGCAGTGGATACTACTTTTTATATTCGACCGCAAATATATGGGATTTTTCCAATGTTCGAGGCTAATACTTTTTAACATAGCCTCAAACATACCGCCGGTTTATTTATTTAATATTAATTCACCGGTTGGTATTTTTTGCCAGAACTCGGTTCCAAAATGGCATTTGTGTTCGCTTCTGTGACTCCAACCCGAAATTGAGCCCTTTGTTCCACTTTTGGCGGGCTTCTCCACAGAAGCCCACCAAAGTGGTGTCACTCTGTCTGGGTACCACAGGGGGTGTGGGAGGGGGTTTAGGCACCCTGGACTGAGTTGCCTCGGCAACGCAAGTCGCACTCTTGTGTGATTGGCCCAGTGGTGAGCCGCCTGGCTCACCACTTAGCATGTTTGAGTGACAGCTAGGACTGATGAATGGGGCTTTTCTGCATAAAAGCAGGGCTTTGGGAACTGGGACTTCAGACGTCGCCACAGGACCAAAGAATCCGAAGAGGGAGAAGCTGAGCCGACCTGCAACGACAACACCACCGGTGGAGCCCTGCTGAACCAACTCACCACTTCTTCCAACGACAGAGGAGATCTTCATCCCGAAGAGTCTTCTTCCTTTGACTGGTGGGGATAACCAGTTTGCCCGCCCTTTCGCCTTCTCGGACCATCTCATGGCCGCCTTGCCTGTGCCAAGCACCCTGGCAACCGGTATACCACGTTTTACCACTACTACGAACAAAAGGTTAGTACCTTTTTTTTACCGGAGAACTCCGCGGCTGGTTTCTTCCCTGGCAGTGCAACAACCTTCAGCTTTCCTCCACGTCGAGATCTTCTCTTCCTCTGGACGACGCCGCGACTTGCATCCACTGCCAGGAACAACTTCCCCCGCTGGAGGATTCTCTCCACTTTCAATGTACTGTGTCCGCTTGGCCTCCCTCGCAACGGTCTGTGTGGGGTGTCTCGTAAATCCTCAACTTACCACTTGGGTTGGCCCTAGGCTGGCTAACTGAACTTTTCTGAGCTGACCTGATTCCTTTTTAAACTCTCTGCAAGACTCTCCAAGCCTTTTAAACTGCGTGATCTTGGGCGTATTGGTGTCCTACTCTCTCCAAGAGGGAGCCGGGCCTCTGAACTTTTGGCTCACCAGTAGACTTTGACTGTCCTGCCTTGCTGAGTGCTTCTAAAGTATTGTGTTGTGTGCTGGTCCTGATTTCTGCCTTTTCCCTCCCTTTTTCTTAACTTATTGGAGTGCCATCTATAGTTAAGCGCTCACCTCTGTCTGGAAATAAGTGGTGTTAACTAAGACTTGTCTAATAAGCAATAAGGGATGTATATATATTAATAGTGACTGTGTTTTTGAACTTGCTTACAATAATAGTGCTAGAGTGTTTCTAAGTGTGTCTTTAAATACATAATTATATAATTGATACCAAAGCTCTGGTCAGTGTTTGCTTGTGCTACTGTATTTTGGTACCTATCTTGTATACTCTATATACTGTCTAACTCTTCTTGAGAGAAGTCTGGCTGTTCAGCCACAGCTACCAGGTAAATCTGGGTGGTACAGACTGCTACCAATTGGGTTTACTGCCAACACCTGTAGTCTTAAGCCTTTTGCAGTGGTCCCTAAGGGAACTGCACAGGTTTCAGCCTTACAATGTCCATAACTTTCTCAATATTCATGCTAGAAATGAACCAAGAACTGCATCTCAAATCCATACAGTTTTCTCGCAATCGCGAATACCGTGCGCGGAAAAGTTTGCCACGAATTTTCGCTTTGGCACAATATTACACGTGTAAAACAGCTTTTGATTGCACTCGACCTTAGTTTTAAGTTTTCACATCGTTTATTAGTGTCAAATCATTGCTAGTATTTGTCTGTAACTATCTAAAGCAGCTCCCATTAGAATGTAAACAATTTCAGCAATTTAGCCCATATTTGGTGTTTTACCCAAACCATTCTCAGATAACCTTAAAACCATTTTGACAGTTTGCCAATCAGTTCCGTTTCTCTCTTGTGTTTGCTGGGGGGAAATTGGGATTTGACATTTTTGTTTGAATTCTGCATTCCTGAATACCTGCTCTCTTGCCTCCTATCTCTTTACATTGCTTGTTGGGGGGTTAAGGGGTGTGCAGGGGGAAATAGTAACAATACTGCTATTTGATCTGAACAAACACAAATGTATTATTTCTGTGCTGAATTATTTTGGTCACTATTACTCCTTGTGATTAAAGAGATTGCGTATTGGTGATTATTGTATACCCATTAAACATAGTGGGCCTCATTAGGACCCTGGCGGTAAGGGGTTTGTGCCAGCGTTAGCTGCGCCGACCCCTTACCGCCAACTACGAGTTCCCATAGCGCCATGGTCATTTTTCCGCCCGCTTTTTGCGGGCGTAAAAATCCGTGGCGCTATGGGACCTTGGTGTTAATTACGCCACCGTAATTTACGGTGGCGTAATTAACTCCTTCCCCACTCACATTATACCCTATGGGGCCGAAATGGGAATGGGGAAGGGTAAATGGGTCAATGGGGACTTACCGCCCCGCCGACCTCGGAATGGGGCGGTAAGTCCACCATCCGCCATGGCGTAAACGGACTTTACGCCATGGCCGGAAAGTCCGTCGATGGCGGAAAAAATCCGCCAGGGTCGTAATGAGGGCCAGTGTGATTATATTGTGAACTACATAAATAAATATTTCAACTTTGCAAACCAGCCTGATTCCTGGTTCAGTGTGACCGAGGAGGGAGGACGAGGGGGGAGTTCCAAGAGAGGGGCGTGATATGAGTGGTTCATCGTTCAGACTAAAATAACTTTTAGACACAAAATAAATAAGGATTTCAGTTGTGCATTACACACTAGGCGTTGACTTAGGTGAAGTGCCGGATTGAAATCATTTACAATACCAGATAACAAAGCATTTCCATTTATTAAGTAGCAGTGCATGGTTTTATGTTTTCTTGCCTCCCATAAGATGTTCATGCTTTCTGTGGACAATTTCAAAAGACCAAACTCATGGTCTCCAATATGTGTCAAGAAACAGATATCTTTAATCTTGGCAAGCTATTTGGTGGACATTTTAAACATAAATAGTGTAATTGTTGATGAATTAAGTCTAAAGTTGTATGTGAAAAAATGACTTGTTTTAGGATAAGTGGAATGCATTATGCAGATCTAATTATAGATGATGGTCTCTTAATGTTAAACTTGATTGTATTATATAAATTGTAATGAATTGTGTATAATGGTTTTGTCAATATCATTTTGTGTAGGGTTTAATGTAAACCAAAACACAAAGTGAAATAAATAAAAAGAGCATTTTTGGTTACTTTAGCATGTGCCATTGCCCCACCATGATAAATACATGGAGAATTTCTTGTTGAAAAGGGTCTGCGAAAAGGTTGAACATTTGATTGTCTCACCTCCCAAACATCTGCTGCATCACTGAACTGCATCATGCAGCTCCCACTTATGCAGAGCTTGCCTCTTCCTTCTGGGAGTGCCTGCTTACACTTTGAACTCTACTTCCAGATGGGAGTTGATTTGTAAAATGTGGTGAATACACTCATTCCATAACTTTAGCGCCAGCTGGCAAAGCCTTGGGGATACAGTCCCTTGCCTATTCAGTTAAAAGGCCTAAGCTGTGACTCTGACAAAGGGCAATAGTGATATTTTAATTTTGCCTGACTGATTTCTCAACTTTTCCCTGATGAGTCCTAATCTAAAGCCTGATCTGAGACATGTATACTGTTTATGTGCCACCAAGGCACCTCACAATCATGTAATGTGTCGTACTAAAAAGAAAACTAAGCATTTTATTCGGAATCGCATAACATGGGATTTTTAACATCAAATGTAACTGAAATTATAGATGGGGTGGGGTTGGGGTCTAAATTAAGATGGAGGGGATTCTGGGGGATCTCCCCCTGCATATATTTACACAGAAATAGGTTTCAAGAAAAGTAAAATTCAATGTCATGGGGCACACAGTAAAAAGTTCGATATTTTGAGGTAGATCCATACCAATGAGTACAGTGTGAGTACTGTGATGAAGTCCCCTGCACCTGGGCAGAAGACAGTCACAGTCCAGCTTATGAGAATATCCATGGAACCCTTGGGGGATAGCACCAAGAAAACCCAAGAACAAAAAGGTCTCTGTAGGGTTCAGAGACTGACGCTGTGAGCCAGGTAGGAGGATTGCCAAGTAGTTTATTTGGTAAGCACAGAGAGCAGCGGGTACCGTCCACGTAGGCAACTAAGCTCCCTCACATTAACAACCCACTGTTCCAGAACACGTATATTTTCTGGAACACCAGTAAAACATAACACATCAGGGGCGTGGCTTGGAGCCACCGCGTACGGCATGGCTTCCTAAGAGCTCCTGCCTGGCCCAATGCGCCATACTGCATATCTTCGCCCCGAGATCCCGTTCAGACTCACAAACTGAACAGGTCGTGTCAGAAGCCTCCCTGAGGGTATCGTTTGAAGGAAGACACCGGCCGTGCCTGATTTAGCATGATTTCAACCTCTTTTTCTGACTGTAACCCGATCAAGGCAAAATGGCCCCCACTCCGCGAGGCATCCGCTTCCAGGGTGTAGGGCGAATGAATTAAGCACATCTCTGGCCACTGAAATCTCTCAGCACACTCATCTACCCAGCTGCATATATTACAGCTGCAATCGCCCAAAGAAAAGAAGGCATGTTCAAGTAAAATCGTGCCCAGCAACAAGACTACGCCAGACCTGCCGGCATCATCGGATCTGCGATCCGCCCGCCTGAGGTGCAGTGAGGTACAGGCTAACCACTGCGGTCCTGCAGAGTCTCTCTGGCCCGCCGCCCCCGAGCTCCTTACCTTCGCTGCTGCTGTCCGGCGCTCTGTTCCAAGCCTGGCGAGACACCCGCCACAGGAGCTGCTCACGAGTGACCCGCTTGGCGCCTTTCCTCTCGCACCTAGCGGCGGCCCCTCGCCTTGGGACTAGCGCAGGATCTGCACCCCGAGTCCAGAGGGATTTACCGCGCGGTGTGCGGTCTGACAAAAGCTACAACACCACTTGGCCGGCGAGGTGCTGCGGGACCCTCCTTCACAGCTGACTGCCTGCGGGGGCGGGTGCCGGCGGGGCCCATCCTGTCGGGTGTGATCCGGGTGGCCGAGGGCCTATTGGAACTGTGAGCGGGCCCGGCTCCCGCGGGGGTCCGCTCCTGGCCCCGCGGTGTGAGGTGAGGAGTTGGGGGGAGGGAGTGGGGTTCTTCATTGCCCAGTGGGCCATAATATCGCCATCTACAAGCATTCCCCCCTACCCCGGCAACTAGAGACATTTGCACCCGACGCCGGGTCCCGCCGGAACCCCGGCGGCGGCACCCTCTCCTAACCAACCTCCCTAAAACTGGACGAGGCCGGTCCAACAGCAACCTATCCTCCAGAGTACCTGGCAACAACAGAACTCTGGGAGCGGGCTCCCCTCCTTGCTGCCCCTCCCCTGTGTCACCCTGGTGGTGTCCGGGGGCCCTGGGAGTCGGCACGGGATTCCGGTGCTTGAAGGGGGAGCGGACCCACCACACGAGTACCGCGGTGAGACAGGCACCCTAAAATCGTGATGTCAAGAAGCGGGACAACGGCCAAGCAAGAAGATATTGCCACTCTTATGGCCAACTCCTCCACCGATAAAGCTAAAATGTTGGACAGGTTGCCACGAAAGCAGACTTGCAAGATCTTTTATCGGCATTAACCAGGAAGATTCAAAAAAGCACAGACGACGTAACAAAAAAAATCAACTCGCTGGACAAAAGAGTAGGGGAAGCAGAGCGCCGAACCTCCGAACTGAAATCTGAGGTCTGCGATCAGAGATTTGAGACTGAACATGACAGGGATAGAATATCAGCCCTAGCGGAGAGATGCTCCATCCTCGAAGCAAAGCAAGAAGACGCGGAAAAACCGCTCACGAAGGAACAACATTCGCATACGTGGTATCCCATCTTCTTTCCCAGACACGGATCTGAAATCCTATGTCTCGGACCTACTCCAATTCATAATCACTCTCCCAGATGACGCACCCATTGAGCTGGACCGGGTGCATAGAACAATCGTAAGGAAAACATCCAAGTTCCCCCCTGATGTCCTAGCGAGGGTACACTTTTTCCAAATAAAGGAGGATATTATGCGCGAAGCAAGACAGATGCGCCAAATCGCCTTCCAAGGAACAGCAATATCACTGTACCAGGACCTGGCAAACTCAACTCTGCAGAAACGAAAGATCATGCGCCCACTAACAGAATGGCTACGCGAAAGGAAGATCTCGTACCACTGGGGATTCCCAACATCAGTAAGATTCACATGGGAGGGGTCCCAAAAACAAATTCAATCAATGAAAGAGGCAAACAAATGTATGGGGCGTAGAGTACAGAGGAGGACTCTGAACCCGAAGATCCAGCCCACAACCCCCAAAAACTCCCCCGGGGGGTGAATGGTCAAAAGCCATCAGACGACGTAGACTCAGAGGTCCACCTAAGAAAGATGCCGGCACAGGATGAGGAGATCTTGGTACCACAAGTAACTACAGACCCTCAAGCTGCAGGCAATTGCTCCTTCTGAATTATATTGTGGCAAGTCTTCAGGTTAAATTAATCACATTTATTTTACCAAAGCGAGAGCGCTGCTGAAGCAGCATTATACTTCACTTCGGCGGCCGAGTTGGCCAACATCAGGTGCATTGTCGCCACCAGTTCCCCCAGTGGCAGTAGGATGTCATTTCTCCTACCAGTTCTTTATGGGGGGGGGGGTGGTACGGGGGGGGGTAGACTGTCGACGCATGGAGAATATTCAATGGCACTTCGCGAGATTACACCCATTATTCCAATGTGCATAAAGGATACTCATGAATAGACCTGGTCCTTATATCCGGAGTACTGTACCCATGCTTAAACACTGCTGATATCCACACCTGCATGATTTCGGACCACGCCCCAGTCTCAATTAATCTAGCCATATCGGGCCAAAAAACCCTGACACAGAGGTATTGGAAGTTAAATGACTCCCTACTTCTAGATGAAGGTATCAGATACAAAGTGGAAATCACAATATCTAACTACTTTAAAGAAAATACCATGGAAAATTCCCCTATCAGTATCATTTGGGACGCAATGAAAACTGTAGTCAGAGGCTCCCTGATAAGTGCAGGTGCGGAACAGAAGAGAATATCGACCATTGCAACAACCAAATTGGAATCGGAAGTAAATCGGCTAGAAAATGAACTAAAGGCGCGATATTCCAGAAAGACGGAAAGATCCCTGAGGAAAGCTAAAATAGCTTTAGAAATGCATTGTGCCGACAGAACTGCCAAATTGCTACCATTTGAAAGACAGTTCTACCATAGTGAACAAAGTCTTAGCACAGAAACTAAAAAAGATTCACAGCCGAAACAACATTCTCAAGCTGCGGGCTGAAGATGGGAAACTACACTACTCTGAGGCAGAGAAAATTAAGGAATTGGTTAGGCACCATAAATCTGTAATGTACGGTGACCGCACTGTTCTAGATACCTTGCCTGAATACTGAAGGCTATGACCCCCCAAAACTCAGCACTGCTAGAAGCGCTGGAATACCCCATTGACGCCAAAGAGGTCACCGAAGCCATCAAATCTCTTAAATCGACTGCGCCTGGGCCAGATGGCTTCACCGCAAACTTCTACAAAAATATTCCAGAATCTTAGCACCTCAGTTGGCAGCCTTGTTCAACTCCTTCTTAGCTGCAAAATTAATCACGGAATCTATGGCCGAGTCACTTACAATCTTACTTCATAAGCCCGGGAAGGACCCCGAGTCAGCAGACTCTTACCGCCCGATCTCACTTATGAACAATGACAGCAACATCTTCTCCAAAGTACTATCCAGTAGACTAGGCCCGGTTCTCCCATCTCTAATCAACCAAGATCAAACGGGCTTTATCCTGGGAAGAGGCACTCACGACAACATCAGGAGGACAATAAACATAATCGAAAGCGCCCACAAACTGAAGGTTGGAATGGCTGTTATGGCTGTTATTTCGTTAGACGCCCACAAAGCCTTTGATCGGGTGGACTGGGGATACATTCGAGCAGTTCTCGAGCATTTCGGCTTTGGTCCTAATTTTATTACATGGGTAATGGCCAATTATCAAGCTCCCAAAACACAACTGCGGGTTAACGGCATTAGGTCAGAAAGTATACGCATATCCATGGGCACTAGACAAGGATGCCCACTCTCACCTCTCATTTTCGCCCTGTCTATGGAACCCTTTGCGGCTAAGATTAGGCAAAACAACAGCATAACAGGGCTAATACTGGGTGGTCAAGAATCTAAAATCGCATTGTATGCAGACTAGGTCCTAGTTACAGCATCAAACTTAGCAATGTCACTAGAAGCACTATGGGCAGAAATTAAAGCTTTTGGCATCCTGTCAGGGTTCAGAGTAAATCTACCCAAGTTTGCTGCCTTCACCATTAACACCTCCTCACAAGAAAAAGATTCTTTAGCCCCTCTGACACTAATCCCATGGGCTTCAGGACCAATCGAATACCTCGGGGTACACATCACAAAAGACCCACTACGCCTGTATTCAATTAACATCCCTCAACTAATCGGTGACCTCCAAAACGATCTTAAAAGGTAGAAACAGCATGAAATCTCATGGTTCGGGAGAATAACGGCCATTAAAATGAACTTAATCCCCATATGGCTATACTACTGTACAGCCTTACCAATCCAGATCCCAGGTCCTGCTCTAAAAGCCCTTCAGAAGAAAATACAAGAATTTGTCTGGGGGGAAAAGGCCTTGAATCGGCAAACGCATTATGCTGAGGGGCAAAGCACAGGGAGGGTTGAGAGTACCCGATCTGGCCAGATACACGTTAGCCGCCCAATTATCGCATGCATTCTCCTGGGTGCAAGAGGTAGATCCCCCGAAGTGGACACAAATTGAAGAAGCCTGGTCCCCGATTACACCTTCTAGCCTACCACACTTACCAAACATTAAGCCACATGCACACAACGGTCCCCTTCTATCCACATTAACAACAGTTCAATGCTGGAAAACGGCAGCCCATAAATGGGGCCTCCGTGGCTCGCTTGGTCCCCTAACTCCAATCTGGAAGAATCCTGACTTCTCACCAGGGAATCCCCCAGCCGGTTTCCAGGCCTGGATAGAGGGTGGGCCGAGTACAACTAGCAAATTTTTAGAAGATGGGGCCCCCATCTCGTTTGAGAGTTGTAAAACTAAATTCAAGGTGGGGGAGCGTGAGAGATTTCGATATACTCAAATCAGACACTGGATGTCCCACAGGGGAACCCGGGAAAAATGCTCCAGAGAGCTAAAAGCATTGGAGCTCTCATTAAAGTCTTCAACTAATAGAGGTAGGATCTCAACCATATATCGTCTATTGGACAGGGCAGACCCGGGGAAAAAAGAAAGATACATGCTGGCGTGGGAAAATAATCTGGGACGAGAGATTGAGTTGGAAGAGTGGGGAAAAATATAGGCAAGGCTACACAAAAGCTCTCAGTGCATTTTGAATAGGGAAGGGGGATAAAAACTTTGTTATAGGTACTATATCACCCCAGCTCAAATCCACAGAGCCAACCCGAAGATCCCCGGAACCTGTTGGCGAGGTTGCCCGGTTCCTGGCACACTGTTTCACATGGTCTGGAAATGCCCTAAAGCGGAGATATATTGGAAAGAAATATTAAAACATATTAAAGAAATCTCTGGTCTCGCAATACCTTGGGACCCAGGAATCGTACTGTTGGGCGAAACAGGAAACGGCGCATTTCCATTCTCCGGCCAAATCCCCCATCTATGCACACATCTTCTCCTCGCAGCAAATATCGCGATGGCCCGACTATGGAAACACGAAAGTGGCCCCTCCATAGATCTATGGTGGTCTAAATGCTGGGATATAGCAGTCACCGAAAAAAATCACTGCAATAAGATTGGGCTACTTATGTGGAACCATAAACACATGGGACCCATTCATGGACTATGCAGCTAAATTCCCAGCTCTCACCATGAGACCTCCACTCACCAGATGGCTTCAATGCTCCCCACTTTATTAGACATTCAACCCCAGGAACAGCGCCTCAGGAACAGATCTCGTCTCCACTCACCAACGGTACAGACTATAGACATGGATGCAAGAATACAACCAATCATCTTGTCCATCAAAGATTGCGATAGCATAGCAAACTCCCGTCAGTGTTGTAATGAACAATTCAATTTATTGCTGTATATGTTGTCCTGAAATATAAAACCCAATAAAATATTGTTGTGGAAAAAAAACATAACACATCTTCCCCCTTGCAGCAGAACAGAAAACAAATTAAGGAGGAAAGGAAACTAAAGGAAATACAACCAGAAAGAGAAGGCAATTGATTTGCATAAACATATTAATCACACACAAAATCTTTGAGCATGGTGGGGAACCTTTTAGTTCTCTCACTCACATGACACCCAGCAAAGGTTGCTTCCCCCAGCCTCTCACCAGCTGCCACTCTTCACCATCACCCTCACTGACCACAACTCCATCGTCACACTCCCTGGAAGGAACCAACATCTCCTTGCACAAGAGCAACCTACCCTTAGACCATACTTCTCCACCCACCACCACAACACTGTTCTTTACTGCTGCAATCCTTTTGGATCCCGAAAATGTCCTCTCTAAACATTTGAGCACATACCTGTGAGTCTTGATCAAAACCCAATCTCCAACAAGCCACTCATGTTCTTTAACATTAACATTTTCATCAAACACTCTTTTATAGTGAGGTTGTGCTTCCTCCACAAACCTCATCACCTCTTCACGATCCTCATTTACAGTGCAGGCCAACCCCATCCATCCTGGATGCAATTTCATCCGTGGTTGGTGTCCTTTCAACGAGACAAAAGGGGACACTTCATAAAATCATTCAAATTTCCTTTCAACATTGTTCCTGCTGGGCCATCCTAAAACTGTTCACTCTGTCACTTTGCCAAATACCACATCATCACTCTCTGCCACTGTCCATTCGTCTTCACTCCAAGCACCTTGTTCAATACTGGCAACCATCATTTCCTCTTCTTTATCTTCTACCCTTTCTCCATTGATGCTACACTCCACTGGAAGGATTGAGAGACAATCTGCAACCACATTCTTCTCACTAGGTACATAG
Source organism: Ambystoma mexicanum (assembly GCF_040938575.1). NCBI lineage: Eukaryota > Metazoa > Chordata > Amphibia > Caudata > Ambystomatidae > Ambystoma > Ambystoma mexicanum. The sequence goes on from NC_090934.1 coordinate 475,793,189, forward strand.
CAAATCTGAAAGTCATAGTTCAGCAACCCTAATACCCATTTAGACACCCTGGGCGAGCCCTTAGACCAATTGCCACAAGCTAACATTTATACCAGAAGTCTGATCAGTTTTCACAATAAACCGTTGGCCCCACAGGATGAATTTAAAATGCATAATGGCCCAAAACACAGCCAAAGCTTCTCTTTCAACCACCGAGTAGTTTCTTTCAGCGCCCCTTAGTGGCCTAGATGTGAAGGCTACCAAATGCTCCACCTTCCCACTGTCTAGTTGCCAGACCCAATAAACTGACATCCACAGTCAGCAATGTCTTCCTACCACTCACAAACCCCACTAAGAAATCCACTTCTTTATCTCTTGAAAAGCCTTCATACATCCATCTGACCACGTAAATGTTATGCCCTCAAGGGAGCCGAGATAAAAGCAGTTATGTACAAATTTGTGATAAACTCTGCCATGCCCATACATTATCTCAACTGATCTTTATCTTGTGGTGCTTGGGCTTTACTGATTGCTTCTACCAAACTGTATTTTGCAGATCTTTCATTAGCTGAAATATTGTGCCCAAGATACTCTACCTCACGCACACCAAATCTTACACTTGCTGCGCTGCACCGTTAAACCAGCCTCGCACAACCTCTCCAGCACACTTCCCAACACTTTGTGTTGCTCAATACAGTCAGCATAAATGAGTATGTCATCTTGTAAAACAATCTAATTTTTTTTACACCCTCCAAAACGTTCTCCATAATGCATTGAAAGACAGCCGGATGGCGAAGCTAACCCAAAAGGTATCCTGAAAAACTCAAAAGTCCCTTCCGTGGTAATGAATGATGTTACTTCCTGATATTCTTGCGACAACGCCACTTGGTGGTAAGCAGCAGACCGGTCCATAACAGTGAACCAGCTCAATTCTCCAAGTACAGCCAGAACTTCCAATATGACCGGTAAAGGGTCTCTTTCCATTAAAATGTTTTTATTCAGGTCTTTTAAATCAACGCACAAATGTATCTTCCCATTGCTCTTGGCCACTAGTACCACTGAGGACAACCAATCCTTCCCATGTACTGGTTCTATCACTGTCTTTGCAAAAGCCCTTCAAGTTCTTTATGGAATTGCTCCTTCATGTGATGAGGAACAGGCCATGCCTTATGTACCACAGGTTCTACTTTTGACCTCATCTTGATGCAATGCTCAAAGTGCCTTAGTTTCCCTAGTTTCTTTGAGGACACAGTGGGAAATTCCAAAGCCCGTTTTTCCTCCACCTCTGCTATCGTCACTGGATCACAAGCACTTGCTTGAATGTAAATCCCTAGGTTCTTTATTCCTCCCAGCCCAGTAAGGATGAACCCTTCTTCGCTACAAAATGGTCTGCAGTGCATTCCCTGCCTTTGTAGCCAATGTTTGCCGGAAATGTCCCCACAAGTTCAATCTCTGTCTCGCCATATCCACATGGCTGAATGTGGGGAGGTTCCAACTCCTGCACTTACCCCGACAATTAACTTGTGAAAGTGTCTTTAGAAATAATAATCCAAGGAGATGCATTATCCACCTTCATCGAAAGATCCAAGCCATTTACACAAAATATATTTATGGGCCCTCCCTTTCCTCCAGACAATGCCGAGATTTCAAACACTTGGCAAGGTCTTGCTTCACCATGCTGAGGTATTTGTGTTATTTCTTGCTGGGACTGAGGGCATCTATGTTCCACTACATTGATGGTGTTCTCCTTGCACATGCGGGCAAAATGACCCTTGTGCTTGCACTTGATGCAGTCTGCATTCCTATCTTGACAAAATAAACTGGCTGCTCCATGTCTAGGGTTTCCACATCAGGAGCATTTCAGTTCCTTTCTTCCCTCAATGTTCCTCCTCTGCTTCAACACAACCCACCTCCTGGTTGGGTTTTTCCCTTTTCATCTCCTTCATGTAATGTGTTGTCTGTTCAATGCCCCTGGTGAGTTCCACAGCCTGTTCGAAGGTCAAATCTTTTGTGAGACACTTGGTGTCTCACCTGCTAGTCCACGGGGATCTGTCATCCAGGTGGCCAGGACATGGCCATAGCTTTTGGATCCAGTTCCTGGGGGTGGACCAGTGTGGGAGGATCAACTGCATGGGACACCGAAATGTGAGACACAGTATCCCCTATCATGTAACACCCTTTCCCCCATCATACCCGGTAGGATACCTCGGAACTTAAACCCCCCTCACCCCATTTCCCGACACAAACACTTTCTCACTGACAGATCAGCGTGAGCGAAAACTGACTAACACTGGCGCTGTATACCTGACATGTCCCAATACAAGGGTCAGGCAATTACTGATCATTCCACACACCTGACTTCTATCACACTTACCCACACAGATAAAAAGCGGAGCACAAAAGCACATGAGCGAGGCAAAGCAAACGCGGAAACAGCAGTTCCAAGATGGTAGTTTAATACAAGGAGAAAGACAGCGAGACCAGAGAGGGTTGCAAGGAGGGAAGTGCCCCTGACCTTTTCAAACCGTTACTTTTGTGAACCTTGGAAAGAAAGAATCCCAAGACCGGACTAAAGCTGAACAAACCTGCCTTGTGGGTCAGAGGTACCAGGGGCTCTCCCGCACCGATAACCAAGGCGGGGAGGAGCGGCTGCCGCCGTGGTACTGTGCTTGGCTCCTACAACAAAGCAGCGCCAGTACAGACAGCATAGCCAGTGAGTCTGAGAGACCGATACCAAACCCACCTATGTAAGAACCAAGGTTGCAAGCGGCAACATATTATGACGAAATCTAAGGAGAAGAGCGTGTGAAATGTATGAGACGAACAAATGCAAATATAACTGAAAACCAGAGGAATGATTGAACTTACGGAGGCCAAATAAGATACCATAGACAGATTGGTCCAGGGCAGGTCTCTGTCGGTTAACTAATTAATTAGCAACTTTTGAAAGGGGACATTTGAGATCGAAGTGGTAGTGCAACGGGTCAAGCTAAATCCCTTGCACATTCGAAAAGTCTTCAATAGTTGAATGTGTCCTACAATTGGTCCAGGAACGGCTGAGGGAGACTAATTGTGAGGGAGTAAGGATCTGAGCACAGCTGAGGGGGATCTGGGGTGAACCGCGAGTCACCCGAAAAAGGGTATTCTCTAAACATTGTAAAATGGGGATCTGAGCACGGAAGAGGGGGATCCACAATATTGACTGATATTAACCAGGTTACTCACCGTAGCGACCACCTTACTCCTAGTCCATAGTCCCCTTTCCTCCATACTTATGGGACATCTCTCCGTCCTGTGGAACCGGACCGCTTTGTAAAAAGCATCAAAAAATGTTTTTTAAAAAAATGTGTCCTTCCTCTCTTTCTTGCGTGGGGCCCGGCACGCGGCTGTAACCCTGCCCATCTCGGCTCCGCATCGCCCATCAGTCCTTTTCTATCGCCAGGTCAAAGACCTTTTAGCAATAACAGAGGAACCTTATTAGAGGGGACGGCGGGCGGGCGTATGGAGGAAAGGGGACTATGGACTAGGATTAAGGTGGTCACTACGGTGAATAACCTGGTTATACTCCTACGTCCTGTCCCCTTTCCTCCATACTTATGGGAGATTCCCAAGCACTCCTTACAGGAACTATGGGTGGATGGAAAAATCCCTCACTGAAACAGATTCTTCAGCACAGCCTGACCAAACTGAGCATCAGCTCTTGAGCTCATGTCAAGACAATGCTTACAAAAAGCAGATGGGGAGGCCCAAGTAGCTGCTCTCGCGATGGTCTCCCAGGGGACATATTTCTGAAAGGCAACCGCGGCTGCTTTGCCACGCACCAGGTGTTCATGAATGCCTTTTGGAGGCTTCAGCCCTTGTATGGTGTAAGACTCTGTAATGCAGGCGGCGATCCACCGAGAAATAGTAGCCTTAGACGCATGCTTACCTTGTGGGTTACAAAGTCACAAACAGTTGAGAAGAACTCCTAAGCTCCGATGTTCTGTCCAAATAGAACTTAAGAGCCCTTCTGACATGGAGACAATGTAGAACCCTTTCTGCCTCTGAGACAGGGTTCGGAAACAAGACCGGCAGGGAGATCAACTGGTTCAGATGGAACTCAGATATCACCTTCGGCAGGAAAGCAGGATTTGTCCGTAGGACCACCTTATCCTTGTGAAAGACCAAGAAGGGAGGCTCCACCGATAAGGCCTGGAGCTCACTCACACGCCTTGCTGACGTAACGGCGACCAAAAAGGACACTTTCCAGGACAGGTGCTTGAGGTCCACCGTGGCCATTGGTTTGAAAGGTTTATGGCACAACGACGTCAGGACCACATTTAGATCCCACGCCGGGTGCGGATTACGAATTGGAGGATAAAGGCGTGTCAAGCCTGCAAAATGCCTCTTAACCACTGGGTTAGACAGAGAGTAAGAGCATTGGTCCGTAGAAATGTAAGCGGAAACGGCTGAAAGATAAGTTCTGCATGACAGGACGTAAACACCCGACTCTGCTAAAAAGGATACAAAGGACAATACTGTGTCAATTGTAGCCTCCCTTGGGTCCAATTGCTTCTTTAAACACCAATGACAGAACCTGAGCCATTTGCTTCTGTACTGGGACCTAGTCGAGGGTTTTCTGGCTGCCTGGATAATACTCATATTATCCGCAGACAAGTCAAGATGTTCTAAAGACTTGAACTCAGGCACCATGCCACCAAGCTGAGCGATTGTGGGGAGGGGTGCCATAGTTGCTGTTCCCCCCTGTTGAAGAAGATCGGGGGTCACCGAGGATACACCGACAGGTGTTGAAGTTCTGAGAACCAAAACCTGGCCGGCCACCACGGGGCTTTGAGTAGAAGGGAACAGTTCACCGAGTTCTTTAATTTGCAAATCACTAGGTGAACTAGAGGCAGAGGCGGGAAAGCGTAAGCCCTCATGCTGTGCCATGGAATCTCGAGAGCATCCCCCAGAGAGGAGGGCCCCAGCCCCCCTCTGGAGGCATACTGAGGAAGCTTCTTGTTTACCGCCGTAGCAAAGAGGTCCACTTCCGGCATGCCCCAACACAGGAAAATCCATAAGAGGACCTCCGCCTTCAACACCCACTCGTAGCTGACCATTGTCCGCCGGCTGAGGGCATCTGCTGTGACATTCAGCTGGCCCGAGATGTGCATTGCAAGCAACCAGACCCCATGAAGAACAGCCCACTCCCAAATCTGGATGGACAGGTCCACGAGGGGGGAGATTTGGTTCCCCCTTGCTTGTTGATGTAATACATCGACACTGCCATTCTGTCCATGCGTATGCAGACCACCTTGTTGGCAATGATCGGTCATAACGCTCTGAGCGCTAAGAAGATCGCCAGGAGCTCCAGATGACTGAAACCCTGCACCCACCGACAGGTTGCTGAGAGACGACCACCACTCCAGGACCACTCTCATGGAAGCCGGAATCATTATCAATTTGGAGTCTGGATCCACAGCCTGACACCAAGAACTCCGAAGAGCCATCTGAGTCCGCCTCATCTTGAGACGAGCAAGAGGAAGAGCCAACACGAACAAGGCCATGAGGTCCAGTAGCCTCTGGAATCAACAGGCCGACAGGCTCTCCGACTGCGTAAACATCTGACAAGTGGCTAACAGATCTGCCATTCTGTCCACGGTCAGGTACACTCTGCAGTCGATCGTGTTCCAGCGACAACCCAGGAAAATCAAGTCCTGCGAGACCGTCATGGAAGATTTCCGCCAGCTCACCGACAGCCCAAGATGGAACAGAAGCTGTAGGAGAGACTGAAGATTGCACGCGGCTTTCAACGGGCAAGGGCTGCGCAAGAGCCAGTCGTCCAAATACGGATACACATGGATAGCCTGCAGACGAAGATAGGCTGCAATCACCGACATCATCTTCATGAAGACACGCAGCGCCAAACTGAGGCCAAAAGGAAGCACCCAAAACTGGAAGTGCTCCTCTCCCAAAGAGAAACAGAGATATCTCCTGTGTGGATTCCAAATCAGAATATGCATGTACGTATCCTGAAGATCCACCACGCTAAGCCAATCGACCATCTGCAAGGAAGACCGTATCTGGCTGAGTGTGATCATCTTGAATTCCTCTTGAGGTAGGAAAAGATTGAACTGGGAAAGGTCTAGGATGGTGCGCAGGCCAGCCTGGTTGGGTTTGGGCACCGTAAAGAGCGGGAGTACAAGCCCTCCCCTCGCTGCCCGAGGGGAACAGGTTTCACGGCTCTGAGGTTCAGAAGCTTCTGCACCTCGGCATTCAGGGAGGCGATCCCGACAGCTGGAAGGGAGGGTTGGAGGGTGGGGTAGGGGGTAAGAGCAAGCGGATGCCCGCCCGAGCGACTGACAAGACCCATCTGTCTTCGGTGATGGTCTCCCACGCCTCCCAATGAGACGCAATGCGTCCTCCAACCGCGGTCTTGTACGAGCGCGGAGAACCCTCATTTTGTATGTTTTTCAGTGGTGCTGCCACCTGAACCTGAGGAGGCGGCAGAGGAGCGGGAGAACAACTGAGTCCGTTGTTGCCTCCGGCAGTTATTCCCCAAAGGGGTATCCACTCTATGAGATTTCCAGTCAAGGAAGCCCCTGAAACCAGAGGAGGGCCGACTCTGCGACAACGGTCTCTGAGTTTTAAAGGGAGTTTTAACCAGGACCGACAAGGACTTAGCTGTCTGAGTGATATCCTGTGTCTTGGTCAGCTCTACATCCGTTGTAGAAAGACACAGCTCCTTACCGTCAAACGGCAGGTCCAACACCTTGTCCTGAACTTCCTTTGAAAATTTGGTGGCATGCAGCCACGCCTGTCGGGAGTTATCAACCCCCAGTATAAGGCCCAGAGCCGAGGTGTCTACGGTGTGAGCCGTAGCCTGCAGGAGATCCTGGGCCAAGACCCTGGCGTTGGATATTCCCGCCTTAAAATCCTCCAGCTTTTTGATCGGAATGAACTCCTCAAACTCCGACAGACCTTTCCACATACGCATATTAGCCCCCGCTTACACTAGTTCGGCATTGGCCTGCCGAAACTGCAATGACGACTTAGTGAAAATCTTCCTCCCAAGGGAGTCAAGAAGCTTGTCCTCCTTTCCCAGAACCTGAGTAGCCGTCGTGGAAGAGGATGCTGGAGCCCTGGACTGTAAGGTAGCTGCACCCACCACTGTGGAGGAGGGGGCGGACAAGACGACAAAGCCACCTCTTCCGAAGAATGCAGCCTGTATCGCGCGTCAATTTTCTTATTGACGAAAAGTCCAGAGTGTGGCTTTTCCCAAACCCTACAAACCTCGGCCAGACGTCCTTCTGCAAGAACAGGCCGATATGCTCCAAAGGAGACAGGGTGAACGCCCCAGAAAGCACGCCCTCCTGCGGAGCGGGTGCCTCGGGCACCGCAACATCCAAGAAGCTCATCATGTCCAGTACCCGGTCATGGAAAGCTCTAATAGAGCGGGGCAGATCCTCGTTGTTCTGATCGCCCTGCACGTCATCTGACAGGTCATGGTCCTGCTGAACTGAACGGAAGAGTTGAGGAAGGCACCGCAGGCAAGGGAGGTGCCGGCGGAATCACCGGAGGAACGGGTGGAGCCGGAGGCGCGGGTGGACATATCTCCCTGAAAAGCCCTTTGAAATATTCCCTCATGGGGTCGGTACGCATGAGCGTCTGAAATTTGCCAAAAAAGGTGTCCTCCGGGGACTGTTTTGGAGCTACCGGAGGAGGCCTCTCATGAGGAGGATAATTCCAGGAATGTAATGGGGAAGGTTGCCACACCGGCCCATCAGCCGACGTATCCACAAAAATCAAAGGTGCCGACCCCACATGCAACTAAACATTGTGCGGAAGGGGCATCCGAGCGTTCCAATCGTAGACTGGCCGATAAGGATGCGCACAAGGAACCCTATATGTTCACCCACAGAGCAAAGCCCGACACCTGAGGCCGATGTTGTAGGGGTAGAGCTCAAAATGGCCGCCGTGGTCGTGGCGGGAATGGCTGCCATTTTGTCATCACCTGAGGGGAACTGCGGCACGTGAGGAAGTGAGGCAGGGGTCCCCGTCGATGGATCAGGGGTCTTAACTTTAGCCTTAATACAAGGAACCTCGGCAGAGCCGGTACTATGAGGCCTGGAATGTTTCTGCGACATACCAATTGCCAAATTAGCCTTCCAAGGAAGGACCTCAGCACTGCCAGTAAAAGAAGAACTTTCCTTCTTTGCCCCCTCAACAGATCAGGCATTGCCACAAGAGCGGGAACGGTGAGAAACAACCTTCACCGATAAGGCCTCGTCAGGCCTCTCAGAAATGTTGGTAACCTTAGCCTCTGGATGAGGGACCTTGGACCCAGGTCCGGTAACAGCCTTACTAGCGTGGGCCTCGAACAACCGTTTGTTAACACCAAGCCCCACCGAGGCCCCCGGTCTTATTTTTGAGGGAAGCCGATAGCGAGGCCTCAGAGCAAGCTCCGGTAACCCACGATTCAGTAGAACTGGGTCTACAAGCAGCCCCCACAGGAGGGGCCTCGGAGCGTAGTCCGGTATCCACAGGCCCCTTACTGAGACCCTCAGAGAAAACTCTGGTACAATTATTAGGCCCAACGGGCACCTCAGGGAAATCCCCAGTGACAAAGCGATCAACTCCCCTCCCGGCTCGGGAAGAACCCGGGATGGTGTCCCCCGGCCGGGGTGCTCTGAAAATTAACGAACTTACCGGGCGTTTCTTCTTTTCATTGATAAACACCTGAAAATGCGAAGGAGGGGTCCTTCAGAACACCTCTTCCTACCGCTCCAACCAACGCTGAAGTGCCCGGACCCAAAGGGAATCACAGTAAAAACCGTGTCCCAACGGTGATCCAGACCCAAACACTCTAGACAAAGAGGATGGGGATCTGCCCTCGTTAAACGTCGGTGACACAAAAAACAATCTGGAAAGTCTAGTTTGAACGACATAGACAGACTAGTACACGATCGCTAGCGAGAGCCAGAGAGGAAAATAAGGAAGAAAATCTTCCGAGGATGCAAGTGCGTCCAGTCCCGAACGAGCAGAGAAATGGACTGATGGGCAAAGCGCGGGGCGGAGCCCAGATGGGCGGGGTTACGGCCACATGTCGGGCCCAGCGCAATAAAGAGAGGAAGGACACATTTTTGCAAACATTTTTTTTGGATGCTTTTTACAAAGTGCTCCGGTCCAGTCCCACAGGACGGAGATATGTCCCATAAGTATGGAGGAAAGGGGACAGGACGTAAGAGTAAAAAAGGAATCTGAGCCCGGCTGAGGTGGATCCAGGGTGAGACACCCGAATTGAACACTTGATTATTTTGTTCTTGTACATCAGGCCCTCTGAGTCAAGAGACTTTAGAAAAGCAAAGAGACTTGCAGCACAGGAGGCCCTGATGCTGGTAATGGAACTGTGTACTCGTGCTGAAGAAGCCAGAGTGTGTGCTTTGCTCGAGTGAATCGCCTTGTCCCGTGCTGAAAATGCAGGGACGGGAGGCCAACGGCCTGAATATCTTGACGTACCATTTTGTGAATACTTCTTTCTTTTTCAGGAACACTACCCCTCACTGTGTATGTTTAGCGGTAAGGATTGGCAATAGTTTTTTTTTTTTTAGTATAAGTCCTTTTATTTTGACGAGACTCCACTAGGACTGCATATTTATTTGATGGTCGTAGCTTGCTCCCATCTGTAGATTGAGGTTATGATAGGCGTTTATCACACACTTGTTAAAGATCAATAAACACCCTTGAACTGTGGTCACTTGTGTCTGTGTTACTGTTGATACCATGCCTTCCTTACATTTGCCAATAATTGCTCTAGCACCCTGGGATTATTGGTGCATCTTACTAACTGCTCTCTGATCAAGGAGTTTGTAAATGCACCAAATTCAGTATCCTCAACACAGCTATGTGCCCTTCCACGGGCTCCATTGGCTCCTGTACTCTGATAAAAAACTGTCTCTCAAAAGTCACATTTCTTTTTGGTTCAAAATGGTCTTGAATCTTCTTGATTGCAAGAGTGAAATTATCTAGATCCCCCTCCCCCTTCAACTTGTGGTTTTGGTAGGCCATTGAATAAACTGCAGCCTTCTGGCCCTAATTATGTAACAATAATGCCTGTTGCCTGGGGGGGGGGTTACCTTTCTCACCGCCCATGGCCACTATGTTGGTTTCAAACATTTTCTTCCACATTTCCCATCGTATTGGAATGTTCCGAGTTCAGCAAAAAAATTGGGTTGGAGGAGGTATTGCAGCTGTGATATGATATGGCATTTGTAACACCCCTATACACAAGTGTTTCAAGGCGCAACGAGGCAAGGGGGGGGGACAAGGGGAGACAGACAACAATCCTACTAGGCCAGGTGTCATTCAGATCGCGCAAGTGCAAGGGTAGAGGGGACTGGGAAAAAGTGCAAGGGGAAGGGAGAGGGGGAAGTGCTGTACATGGTTAGTAGAATACAAGATAAATAATAGGGCCAGCTGGTGGCAAGTGCAGGGAGAAGGGGTTGTAGGAGACAGAGACAGTCCTGTAGTGCAGGTAGGCAGTTGAGGGAAGAGTGGCTGGGCCAAGGAAAGAGATCGGAGAGTGGCCCGGTAGCAGATTCAGTCCAGGTTCAGTGTTTTTAGCAGGGGAGAGAGGGAGAGAAAGCGGAGGCAAAGAGGAAGGTTTTGAGGTGTTTCCTGAACCGGAGATGGTTCTCCTCAAGTTTCAGGGTGGCAGGAAGGCTGTTCCAGAGGGAGGCCCCTGCTGCGGAGAGAGATCTACCCCCAGCTCGTTGCTTGGAGAAGCGGCTGACCCTGAGGTAGTTGGAGGTGGATGAGCAAAGAGCTAGAGAAGGAAGATATTTCGGAAGAGAGAGTTGAAGGTATTTTGGCCCAAGGCCCCAGAAGGCCTTGTGGACAATGCAGAGGGTTTTGAACTTAATCCTCGCAGCCACTGGGAGCCAGTGTAGTGATTTCAGTCCTGGAGAGATACGGTCCTTGGCCTTCAGGCCAAGGACAAGTCTAGCAGTCCTGTTCTGGATAAGTTGCAAAGGGCGGAGAGTAGAGGCAGGAAGATTTAGATAGAGGCTGTTACAGTAGTCCAGCCTCGAGAGAACCAGGGCTCTGGAGACAGTGAGCTTCTGGGGGAAGGAGAGGAAGGGAAGGATACCTCTGAGGAGGTGTAGCTGGTAGTGTGACTTCTTAGAGACGTCAGATATGTGAGGAAAGAGAGTGTGGAGTCGAAGACGACTCCAAGGTTTTTTGCTTTGCAGGTAGGCGCAGGAAGAGGGCCAAGGGAGGCCGGCCAGAGAGCTGCAGGGAAAGAGGGAGTGGGTGTGCCGATAAGTAGAATCTCAGTCTTACTGGCATTAAGGCAGAGGTCATTGGCGGCACACCATTCATGGATAGCAGAGAGACAGTCAGAGATAAGGGAGGGGGAAGAGGAGGCTGAGGGTAGCCTGAAAATGAGCTGGGTATCATCCGCGTAGCACTGAAAGTTGGAACAGAGAGCGGCGATGCGGTGAGCAAGAAGTGCCAGATACTGGTTGAACAGCCAGGGGGAGAGGTTAGATCCCTGGGTGACACCACAGGTAGAGAAAAAGATGTCAGAGAGGAAGGAACTCAGTTGGACCTGGGAGGGTCGATTGGAGAGGAAGGAGGTCAGCCACGCCAGAGCCTGACCAGTGATACCCAGGTTATCACGGAGACGGTTAATCAGGATGGTGTGGTTGACAGTGTCAAAGGCAGAAGAGAGGTCGAGCAGAATGAGAACACAAGGGGTGTTAGAGTTAAGGTTAGAGAGCAGGTCCTCACGGATGTTCAGGAGAGCGGTTTCTGTGCTTCTGGCAGCTCTGAAGCCAGACTGATGGTCATGAAGACTACCAACAGATTCAGCATGTAAGCTGGGAGATGGCCAGTTTCTCCAGGAGCTTGCCCAGGAAGGGGGTGATTGAGATTGGGCGATAGTTAGCTGGGCAGGAGGGGTCGGAAGAGGGTTTCTTAAGAAGGGGGTGCACAAGGGAGTGCTTGAGGGGGGAAGGGAAGACTCCAGAGGCGAAGGAGTGATTGCAGAAGTCAGCCAGGGCAGGGGCCAGGGAGTCAATGTGGTCCTTGATAGTTTTGGAGGAACAGGGGTGGACCTGTTTTGACGAGACTTTCATAGATCGGACTTGTCTTGAAACCTTGTCAGCAGAAAAAAGGGGAAAGGCAGAGAATGAGGGAGGAGGGGTGGCTGCAGAAGGGCTACAGGGAGAGCCGGGAATAGAGGGGGGAGGTGATAGGAGGAGAGTGAGGACAGGATGTCCTGAGTTTTTGAAATGAAGTGGGAGGCCAGTGCCGTGCAGAGGGCCTGGGAGGGGACAGGAGAGGTGGAGACTGCAGCAGGGTTGGCCAGCTCCTTGCAGATTTTAAAGAGTTCGGCCGAATTGTTAGATGCCACAGAGATGCGAGCTTGAATAAGGGCTCTCTTCTTAGTGAGAACGGAGAGCCGGTATTGCCTTTGGAGCAGGCGGCAGGCCAGTTTGTCAGAGGATGAACATGAAGCACGCCATTTCCTCTCTGCCACCCTGCAGTTGCGTTTAAGGGTGACGAGATCCGAGTCATACCAGGAGTTGCATTTGGCTTTGGGCTTCAGGCGGATCCTCATGACAGGGGCAAGGATATCGAGGGTATCAGATATAGCAGAGTGGTGAGTAGAGAGGGCTGTGCCAGGGTGGGAGTCAGCCGAAGGGGGAGGAGGGGGCGAGAAGGTGGTAGCGAAAGCCTCAACTGACACGCGCTTCATGGGTCTGATAACCGTGAAGGTGGGCGGCAGTGATGAGGGTGGCTTTGCCTGTGGGGTAGGGAAGGTGAGGTGGGAGGATAGGAGAAAGTGATCACTCCAGGAGAGAGGAGTGGAGAGAGGGACAGAGAGGGGAAGGTCAGAAGAGATCAGAGCATCGAGAGTGTGCCCTGCAGAATGGGTCGGCCCAGACGGGAGAATAGAGAGTGAGAGAGAGTCGCAGAGGTCGCGAAAGAGTCCGGAGGGAGGACAGGAGGCATCGAGATGGATATTGAAGTCTCCAAGAAAGAGGAGTTGAGTGGTTTAGGACAGGAGTGAGGAGGAGAGGTCAGCCCACTCAGAGAGGAAGGCGGAAATTTGACCAGGTGGCCGATAGATAGTAGCCACGGTAAGGGAATGGCTAGGAGAGAGAGAGAGAGAGAGTCGGCAGACAAGGCATTCAAAGGAGGAGTAGGTCTGCGTAGGAGTGACAGTGGCAGGAATCCACTCAGGGAAGATAAGGGCCACACCCCCCCAGCACGGTTAGGCCTGGGCAAGGAGAGGATCTTGTAACCGTTAGGTAGGAGTGTGTCAAAGCTGGTGACAGAGCTGGCCGTGAACCATGTCTCAGTGAGACCGATGATGTCAAGGTCCAGTTCCTCAAGAAGGTGACCGATATCAGAGGAATGTTTGACGGCAGAGCGAGAGTTGAGGGTGGCAATGTGGAGAAGGTTGCCATCTTTGAAGGACTTCCGGGGAGGGGTACAGATCAGAGGTACGCCCTGTGGAGGTGAAGAAGAAGGAGCCAGAGCCAGAGAGAGGGCAGGGTGAGAGGGAGGAGGCAAGATAGGAGAAGTCAGGGAAGAGGGGACAGCAGGAGAGGAAAGGAAGTTGATGAGGCGCGGGAAGCGTCTATCAAAGAGGTGGAGGTTGGCCTGAGGGCCTTGGACCAAGACGTCCCGTTAGCGTAGACATTAATGATGGCCTTAGAGGAGAGGAAGGGGGCCAAGAGGACATCCCAACGGGTGCCACCATTAATGGGAGAAGGGAGAGAGCACAGAGACCATATGAAGGGTCCATTGGTCAGGGGAAGGCACGAAAAGAGGATGTCAGTAAGAGTTTCCTTGGAAGAGGCACTGGTGTAGGTGTCAGCGATAGGGAGGCCTGGGTTGGAGACCAGGATATCCTTTTTAAACTTTTTACTACCAGATTTAGTGAGGAGAGCAGGATAGTCAATGGAGAAGCAGTTAGAGAAGATAGGAGAGATAGAGAGCACCATGGAATAAGGAGGGAGCGGGGGGAGACAGACGAGAGCAAGCAGACAGGGATGAAGCGGCAAGCCCTAGTTTACCACAATTACAGAGCAACAGTAACAGTAAATGCATGTTAGGTACCCAGTGTAGAGGCCACCTAAGTTTGAGAGTCCTGCGAGGGGAGAAAAAGCCCTAGTTTACCACAAGTACAGAGCAACAGTAACAGTAAATACGAGTTAGGTACCCAGTGTAGAGGCCATCTAAGTTTGAGAGTCCTGCGAGGGGAGAAAAAGCCCTAGTATACCACAATTGACGGATCACACTGAAGTGGTGTAGGTTAGTGGGCGAGCAGGTGGAGCTAACCAGAAAAAGGCGGACCGGCGCCTGGCGTCCCCTGCGGACACCTGCAGACACATAGGGAGCCGCAACCGTAGGAGCTGCCCTTTGCCTAAGGGGCCCTTAGCCGAGGGGGCTGCCGGGCAAGGGGCTGCCCAGGGGGGTGGGATTTAAGGCAGAAAGAGAGGAAGGGAGAGGGGGAGGGGTGGTGTGGGCGGGAAGGGAGAGGGCAGAGACAGACCAGGAAGTGAGGAGGAGGCAGGGGGCAGCACAAGCGCGCACGGAGCGCCAACAAAACAAAACAGTAGCAAAATGGAAAAATCAATGGAGGCTTACTGAAGCCCAACAGGGCTAGGATGGCAGCCTCAAAGCAAGCCGCACAGGGCTACGGACGACCGCTCGATCCCGCTCTGGCTCATCAACGAAGCAAGCGTGGAGAGCGTTCGTCATGTAGTCCTGGAAGGCCTACGAAGACAACCAATCAGATCAGGGAGGCGGGAAGGGAGAGGGCAGAGGCGGACCAGGAAGTGAGGAGGAGGGAGGGGGCAGGGGGCAGCACAAGCGCGCACGGAGCGCCAACAAAACAAAACAGTAGCAAAATGGAAAAATCAATGGAGGCTTACTGAAGCCCAACGGGGCTAGGATGGCAGGCTCACAGCAAGCCGCACAGGGCTATGGGCGACTGCTCGATCCCGCTCTGGCTCAACAAAGAAGCGAGCTTGGAGAGCGGTCGTCACATAGTCCTGGAAGGCAGTTAACCATGGCTGTGGGCATGGTTAACTGTTTATAAGGCAGTTTCCTGCAATTAAAATGATGGGTGCAGTCCTAAATGATCTTGGACAATTGCACGGTAGATACTGCTCCCTTTGGTAGCACTTGTTTCTCCTAGGTTTACACTGTTCACTTTGTGTAGAAGATCGCCATGGCAACACTCCAACAATGACGCTGTGTAGCAGGGGGGGTACTGTTCAGCTCAGCACAGAACGTTAGAGGGTCTGCTTCTCTAGTGCAAGCGGGAGCTAGCCAAGTCACCCTTCTGCACCTAGGCATCCTTCCCGAATCCCCTGTCCCCAGGGTGATGATTTTGGGGCAGGGCAACACCTCCCTTCTCGCCTGGCCTCTGGGTGTGTCAATGGGGGGGCTGCCAGGTACCAGCGCTTCTGCAAGGAGGGGCCACAGCCCTCACTTCCCGCCATCAAGTGCGGTTTTCCAGTCCTCGTTGCCAGTGTAGGTTTCAGAGACTGATGCTGTGAGCCAGGTAGGAGGATCGCCAAGTAGTTTATTTGGTAAGCACGGAGAGCAGCAAGTACCGTCCACATAGGCAACCAAGCCCCCTCACATTAATGATCCACCATTCCAGAACACATACATGTTCTGGAACACTAGTAAAACAGAACAGTCTCACCGCAACTAACATATGGACAACAGAAAGGCTGATAAGCTTTGTACGAACAGTTTTATTCTGTTAGCCATGATTTTAGCTCTTACACCCTGGTGCGAGCACATTGTTGACAATGGAGACAGCATGCCTATGAAAAGCAAACATTACCAGATGTCAAGGCTTAGTATTTCCTCATGGCTGGGGGTCACCAAGATATCAGACAGAGGTGAATGAAGATTCCCAGAGTCCTGGACTCGTTAATATCTTTCTTATTCTAAAATGTGGGCCGGTGGCCGCAGGTTCGATTGCATGGGGCTAAATGCTCACGAGTTTATGGGGTGCAGGATAAGTAAGGGGCGGTCCAGTTTGTGACCACCTCGACTCATCATCAGGTTATTTGCATATTGCCTTAACCAAATGTGCCATATAAAAATTGCATTATCTAGCCAGAAATCCTGTACCATTAAGGGCCATGTGTTTTGGCTTCAAGAATGCACCTGCCACTTTTCCGAGATTGGTGAATCATGCCCTCAGAGTTGGAAAGCATCTGAGACACCTACGTATATGTGTTAGGCAGAATTATATGCAGTACCCTTTGGGAAAACCACACATGATTAAGACTACAAGTGACAGTACAAATTCACCTTTGGTACAAGCCTGTACTACACAGTAAAAGTGGTAGCGATGGCTGAGCAGCCAGACTTATCTCAAGAGCAAGTGAGCAGTATCAAATAGTTACACAAAGGACAGCAATTACTATGATTCAAACAAACACTGACTCAAGGTTTCCAAGTAAAAGAATATACATTTATTTACTCTTTATTTCTATAACATTTCACTATCATAAAACAGTTTAAAAATCACAATCTTAATACACCACACTACTCCCAATAAGTTCCAGACAAGTTAAGCTCACAAAATGAAATAGGGGCAAAATGGCACTCCAGCAATTTAAAAGGGAGGGAAAGAAAGTTAATAGAAATTGAACCACACCAACAGGTAAGTACTCAGGGCAATTGAGCAAGAGAAACAACAGTGATAGAATCAGGTAGAAAAGGCTTAGGGTCAAAGTCAATGGGTCAAAAGTCTTTTGCTCAAGATCACACGGTTCAGGTTAGTTTGCAGTAAAGTTCGCGCCACGGGTTCCGGACGAGGTTGGTTGGCAGAAGAGTTAGTTCAAAGAGAAGAGAAGGACAAGCCCTCGGATTGGAGAAAGATTTCAAACACTTTCATCGCGGTTGAACGAAACGAACAACCGGATTTGCACAGTACCTTAAAACGGAGAAGAAGCTGTAGCTGAGGCAGACGTTCCTGAAGCGACTGTTGGACTGACAAAAAGTAGGAAGACTGGAGGGTCCTGCACTACCCAGGAAAGAAACCAGCAGCAGAGCGAAACAATGAATAAAAGGTGCGCTCCTTAAAACCCATCCCACTGTAGCTCTGTAAAGCGAATTCGACCAGAGGAGAGGTCCTGGCTTGAAGTTTGGATGAACTGGTTGGTCCCACCAGCTCAAGGGAAGAGGTTTCCTGGAGGATCTTCTCTGTCATCGGATTCTGAAGAGTCAGACCTGCAGCAGGGCTTCACCGGGCGGTTCAGTCGTTGTAGGGGTCCTCTTCTGTCAGCTCCTCATTGGTTTTTTCGTTCCAGTGGCGAGACTGCTTTTCCAGTCCCATAGATCTGCTTTTTATGCAGTTTTCCCCCATTCACACAGCCTGGCTGTCAATCACATAGCAGAGTGGCTGTCCTGGTAAGGACAGTCACCCAGCCAATCAAACAGGATTGTGACTTGGGTTACCAAGGGAACCCATGGCAGGGGTCCTAAGACCCCTCCCTCACATCCTGCCTACCCAGACTTTCAGGCGCCTTAAGGAGGGCTTCTGTGCAGAAGCCCGCAAAAAGACAGCGAACAAAGGGACCAAACCTGGTTTGGCGCGCATAGTAAAACACGAGAAAGACTTTAACAAAAAGAAATGGCAAATAAACCCAGCCGTAGCCGAAATAAAATATATTTAATCAAGAAGGTTTATGTTTGAGGCTAATAAAATAGCCTAAAACAATACCATGGCTATTTAAGATAATCGCAGTATAAAAAATAGGGTAGTTACCACTGCCACCAGCCAAGTCTTGATGAGAAGGGAGCGAAACAGTGCTCCAAGAGAAACAGACACAAAGGGATAAGAATTAACCCTTTCCAATACTCCATGTAAGATGGGGTGTACTGGGTCTATGATTTAAAGAGACTACATAAAGTTAATGGTAACTTTACATGTTTCTGGGAGACAGCAGTCAGTCCCAGAAAAATTGAGTCAGTGGGAAGTCTAAAAGACAACCCTGTGTCACTGCACTGAAGGTGCTGTGTAACACACATAAAAATGATGCTCATGGAGTGGGAAAAAGGCATGCACTCTTACCAGGTGAAAAAAATAAACCCTAGAAATCCAGCAAAGCTGCTGAGGGACTCATTAGGTAAGGGAAATCAGCCATTTTTGAGAATTCTCCCTAACAATATGACATACCCATCTTCAGCTCTAGTTTTTAAGCGCATTTGAGCTAATTCAAGAGAGTGTTAACGGATCTTCAGAGTGCAAAGCTCATCATGAAATCATCAAAGTGCTAGGTGGGGCACAGCTCAATGGTACCTTGTGAACAAAGATGGTGTTCAGCCACTGTAGAGCAACATTCAGGTGGTCCTGGCAACCAAATTTCACTCAAAATCAGATTCAAGTCTTTCTTGGCTTCACAAGGCACTAACAGAATTTAATAGTTAATGATGGAACCATTAAGATGGATTTAAAGAAGGAGCCCTGTGGACAGATTCTGAGAGGCCACCCTAACATGGTGAACAGGGAAGGACCCTAATGTCTAGTGTCACAGATGGCCTCAAGAACACACTATTAGAGATAGTTAAAAGGTTTTTATTGATCTAATTGAGAAAGGACTCACCAAGGACCGGCCATTGTCCCCCATGGGTTCTACCATTTTAGCCCAGGGGTCCTTTAACCCCAAGGAGGTCAGCAGAGATCGGTAACCCCCTACTGTATAACAACTGACTGGCTGGTCATAACACCCTTTCTCTCTCTCACTTCCTCACGGAACAATCTAGGTCACTCCTAACCTAGGGCCCACAATAATTTTGCACAAAAAGAGGTGCCTTCCAAACACCCCTTTATTACTTGTCTTTTTCCTTTCAAACTCTGATGTTTTATCCTTCCTCCCCTTTCCTTCTACTCTCCACACTTTTTTCCTCCCACTCTCCATCTCACATTTCCCCTCTGTCCCTCCGATGCTCTCTCCTACTCCCATCTCCTCCAATTTCTACAACTTCCCCCCTCTGCACACTTATACTCTCCCCACTCCTCACTACATTTTCATCTTCCTACTACACTCCCTTCCCCCACTACTACTCTCCCCACTACCCATCTCCCTACTGCTGTTCTCTTCTTTCCATTCCACGCTTCTATTCTCCCCGCTCCACATTACTAATCCATCCTCCACTTACATCTTCTGCCAGTCACCCCTTTTCACTCTCCAAATGACCTTCCCATTTACTCTCATTCACCTCCTACTCTCTGGTAGTCTCACTCACTCACCTTGCACTAACACCCAAGTACCACTGTCTCCCACCAACCAAAACCTCACCCTGCACAGGCTTTCAACAATGCACCTCCCTGCCCCACTGCACCCTCCTTGCTTTGCTTGGTCTTTTGGTCCTCCTTTCTTGACCTCACCCGAACTACCCACACTGCCCTGTTTGGTGTGCCCCTTTGTATACTGCCCTTTGCCCTTGCATTGGCTCTCTGTACCTCAGCTGGTTCCTATAGCCAGCCGCTGGTTTCCTTCTCCCTGGGAGCTGGGTTACAGTTATACAAACCCATACGATAATCTTTAAGCCCCACCCCCTTGTCATGTGCAGTACCTTCAGTGTTTGGAAAAGGCAGCCAATTCAATGTATAGTCAATTCCAGTATTTGTGTCAGGATTAATGTGAATGTCCAGATTGGGAGTTTGATACACGTACAGTTCTGCGGTCCCGCTGAAAGTACAATTAAGTTTGCAGTCTGTCATGTGGAGCATCCAGATTGCTGGTTCGATATGCAGACCATTCTGTGGTCCCACTGAAGGTACAATCCGATTTGCAGTCCGTGTTAGGCAGAATGTCTGGAATGCCAGCTGGCTGTCTGGATCCCTCTGTTGTATTCTAGTTAATCGGCAGGTCTCTCCCCATTGGGTTGCTTACTCTCCTCCACCACCAGGCCTTCTGCATGATTGGGTTGCTTACTCTCCTCCACCACCAGGCCTTCTGCATGATGTAGTACTATGGGACAAACAGAAAGAAGCTGGCCAGCATTGTGCATAATGCCAGCGCAGGACAAGGCTGCAGTGTTATGCGACGCAGGTGCACAGCAGACACTGCCTGTCGACACGTAATATGTTGCGCCAACGTACACGCATCCAAACCTTTAAAAAGGAACAAGTTACTTACCTGTAACTCCTGTTCTCCAGCATGGGTCTGGTATGGATTCACATGCTCATGAATATTCCCCGCCGTCAGGCTGGGAATCCTCGATAAAAGAAAAAACAGTTTCACTTTCACTTTAAAATTGTATTTCTCCTCAAAACCAATCACTGTCCTCTGGGTCATACTGACCCCATCCAATGACAGTCCTCTCCCTAAGCTCCACCCCTGGTGGACATCTTCATATTTGGTAAGCACTTAAAGTGGCTGTATGAATCAAGAAGAGCCACAGAGGGGGAGGAGGGAGGGAGGGAGGGTTTGCATGTGAATCCATGCCAGAGAACCGGAGTTACAGGTAAGTAACTTGTTCCTTCTCCAGCATAGTGTCTGGCATGGATTCACATGATCATGAATAAAGATTACATAGCACTAAACAGACTCGCCACAAGTGAAAAGGTTGTGTAGCACTGCTTGGCCGGCTCTGGACCTCTCCCTGGAATCCTGTTGATGCAGTAGAACCTTGTGAAGGTGTGCATGGACCTCCACTTAGCAGCCCTGCAGATGTCGAGCAGGGGCGCACTAGAGAGAATACGCTGTCGTTGCTGCTATGACTCTGGCAGCGGCCTGCTCAAAATTCTTTGTACGTGTCACGTAGAACTTCGAGGCATGTGCCACATCCAGCAAATTCTGGCGACGCAAGAAACGGGAAGAAGACAGGTAATACCAAAGGTCCGTTGAGGTGAAATACTGACGGAACCTTTGGCATAAAGGTGGGGTGTGTACGCAGTACCACCTTTGAAGCGTGGAACGACAAGTAATGCTGCTTGCACGACAATGCTGCTTGATCTCCCGTTCCTCTTGGCAGAGGTGACAGCTAGAAGAACTTGATTGGGACTTGATGCATAGGTTCAAAATGAGCAACCATGAGCAAGTACTACATTGAGTTCCAAGTTGGGGCTGGAGCCTTCACTGGCGGAAAAGTCCCAAAGAGCCCCATGAGGAGCTTTTTGACAAGTTTGTGCGACCACAGGGAGGGTCTACCAGGAGACGTGATGGCAGCGAGGTGCACCTTGATAAGAGGCGTGAGCCAATCCTGCCTTGGCCAAGGAGAGCAAATAGGGTACAAGCTGTGGGGCCGGGACCCGCAAGGTGTGTGGGGAGGTGATCTTCCGAGTCCGGCACCACACAGAGAAACGCTTCCATTTATGACCATAGCATTTCAATGGTGACGAGGCTGTGGCCAGGATCTCCTTAGATTCCATTGGTAAAGCATAACCTCCATACTCTAGGGCTGCAGGAGCCATGCTCTCAGTTTGAGAGACACCGGGTTGTGGTGAAGAATTGCCCTTCCCTCTCTGGTGAGAAGGTCCGGGAACAGTGGTAGCCTGATGGACGGGGCCACCGACAGATGCAGCAGGTCCGGATAACATATCTGCCTCAGCCATGTAGGGGCAATGGGTATTATCTTGCAGTGGTACTGTCCTAGCGTGTTGATCACACATAGCATGAGTGGAAATGGAGGAAAAGCGTGCAGGAACTGTCCCTCCCACACAAAAACACATCCCCCCCATGCTTCATGGCTGAGGGAACCTGCTGGCAAACTTCTGGCACTCAGCGTTTGCCGCAGTCGCAAAGAGATCGATCTGAGGTTTGCCCCAACTGTCGAACAGAAGGTCTATTTGGTCCTGGCGAAGCTCCCATTCGTGGCAGGAACGCAACTCCCTGCTGAGCGAGTCCACAATGGTGTTCTTGACGCAGCACCAATTAACGCCCTTTGGAAATCGGCAAAAGAGCAGGGCTTCGCCAGGACGGTTGAAGAAAACAATGCTGGTTGGCTGCAAAGACAAGTTCTGGGGTCCTGGGTCTACAGAAGCATAGCAACCTAACTTTGTGCCACTGGCACTAGACCATCCTGGACACATCATTCAAGTAGTCACAATGTTACAAATATCAAAGCCACAGAGACACAGTGTGTCCCTGCCGCACTTCACTGTAAGGGGAACTTAACTGCGAATTTTCCTATGGAGAACAGAACTCTCGTACACTAAAAGCTATAGAGACTGATCAGTGCCTCAAACAGATAAGTTTAGCAAGACAGGTGAAATAAAAATAATTCACTTGCCTACACATTTCAGAACAGGTTCAAAACAGCAAAAGGTTGGGTGTCCCATTGATGTCTATAGAGAGAAAGCAGCAAAAAGAAAATGTTTCCTGACAACCTCTATGGCAGAGTACATTAGAATAGATTGTATCCCCCAACAGAGTTTCAGGTGAACCTGTCTTGTCTCGAGGTCCAAAGACAAATCAACTAAGTGGAGGGTTTCTTACCTTATATTGTCAAAATGCTACAGCAGATTGGTCCACAGCAAGCCTGTCAGGGGCCCAAGATTGACTGCTGTAACAAATGTCTTTGCCTGCTGATGTCATACTCTGAGTGCCTTGCCTGCAGGCAGGAAGTGGAGAGGGGACACGATGTTTGGGGAAGCCTAGCAAAATCCAAGATGGGGAGACACCTCTGTGGTCTAAACCTCTTTCTGGGCTACTCCAACTCCACCCCCTTCCTCTGTCTTCCTACATCAAAAGGTCTACAATAATCAGCACCCTGGTGAGAACTACCCATAGTATCTTGGCAGGCTGCCTTTGAAGCTCAGTTCCCACCAACCTCCATGGAGATGTCCTGCTCTGGACAGGAGATGTCACCCAGGAACATCAAAAAGGGAAGGCTTCTTGGCCAGCGCCTGGGTGAAACTCAGCTAAGACAAACTGAATACACACTGTGAAGGCATCATGAAGTAAGAAACAGAGACTGCAGATTCAAATTTGTTCTCAAAAGTTTTATTCAACTTAAAAGTCAGGATCAAGTAAGGCCTAACTTGCCATATGCTAAGGTGGGATTTCCCTACCTAAAGAAAACTAAGGAGTGTCTGTATCAGTAAGTCCGAATCAAAGGTCTATATGTGTCCAAAACCTATACTTGCCCTCACAACTAACTTTATATAATTTGTATGGTTGTCAGCAGCAAAATGAATAGTGATCAAAATAGAGTTCTGAGCTTCTTCCTGCTCCTGGCTTGTACTCAGCTTCCCTCTCCCCAAATTCAACACAGTTCACAAAGTCTCGGGGTCCCCTTCCCCAAGTGATCAAATCTTCCAGCTTTCAAAACCAATACCAGTTCAAATCTTCCAGCTTTTCCAAAATAAAACAGTTATTTGGGAAACTTCCCATAGCCTTTGTTATCAATACCTTTTACTGGTTCACATAGTTCGTTCTGTTTCTTCAGTTAAAAATTACTCAAGTAACTGTTGCCAAACATAAGCTTCTTTATCTTTACTTTCCTTGTATCTTTCGAAGAAGGGGGTACTCTATCTAGGCGCAGTTGTCGGACCACACACTCCAACCATTACAGCTCATGCAACTGATACCCCTTTGCACTTTTGTACACTTTCTGTATTCCTCTGGCTCTTGCCAACATAGGTTTCTTCTTAACCTGAAACACTTAACCGTGGCTATTTGGCCAACACACATGGTTATACATAGTTTCTCATTCCATATCCTTCTTGGTATTCTTTTGGCTTTGCTACCACTTGTGTCTCACACACTTCATTCCGTGGTATCTGCTATTTGCACCACCTTATTTCGACTTCCTTCATAAGTGCTCATGACTTGCTTTTGTTCTGTATGGTTTTCAAATATGCTTACAATGTCTTTCAGTTCGTTCGGTTTTAAAAATGAATGTTTCAACTTCTTTATAACAATCTTCAGCTTGTTTGATATGCAAAGGTACCTGTTTTGACTTTCCAAAGTGCTCACCATAACTTTGTTTGGCATTTAAATGTGCTTGTTTCCAGTCACCAGAGCACCCCGGTACAAGTGTTTCCCCATTTTCACTCACTGGTTGCTTACGGCGGCTCCCTCAGGTTTCTCCGCTCTGCTTTCCGGCTTCTATTTGCTCCGCTCCTCTCTCGAAGTAGCCAGAGCAAGCAGCGCTTGCTCTACTGGAGTCCTGCGCCGAATAGCAGCAACTACAGAGAGCACAGCTCGCTCTCTTAGAGTCCTGCTGCAAACAGAAGGCTTCAACACCACACAGCTTCTCCTATGTGCACCTGATAGGGAGGGCAGCAGACTTTCTAGACCCTCTCAAAGCCAGCCTTGGCTTTAGCGTCTCTCTCGCACTCTTGCTCGGCACAGCTGCTCTCCAGTCCGCTTCTTTCTCTAGGTGCTGGGCGGTAAGCTCTTTTATACACCCGAGATTGATAAATGACTGCAGGTGTGGGTCATTGACTTCAATTGTCTGATCATGGTGAAACCTTTTAGCTGGACATGCCTGACTGTTCCAACTGAAATCCTCCATAGCCATCTTCCTCGTCTCAGTACCAGAATTGTGTTTGGGGAGGTTTGAATTAACGGAAGTGTAAATAACTCTGTGGCGTCTTCTCCTCGTCCCAGTATTAAAGTGATGTTTCTCTGGGACAATTTGGGGGGGAAGGAAGGGAGAAAGACTGACAGTAGCCTACAAACGCTCGAGGGATAGAGGGTTCATTTTGAAAAGGGAAAGGGGGATACCATATCTCACCCAAGGTCATCCTCTCCTCAACTTCCCAGGTTCCCTCCACACAGGTGCTCCTCCCTTGCATAGCCACACCCATGGTCGGGATCTCAAAGAGATGGCCTTTCCCTGGCCACCTGAGAGGAGGATCTATGGGGGAAAGAAGTGAGGATGCCCTCAGGTTCCTCACAACACCCAGCTCTGTTATGCATGGGTCATTACCCCCAGGTTGACAATTAAGTAATTTAAAAGGCTCTTGTAGGATTATTTAGCGTGTTTTGGGAGCACAGCACCATTGCATGATATTAATGTATTGCTATAATGTGGTACAGCAAGCCATGTGTTGCCAATGTGACATGGACATGTAAATGAAGGCAGGCTACTCAGTCAATAACACAGCAATTTTTATCACATTGAAAAACGCATTTTTTTTCTTCTCTCTCACCTGAAATGCCTCTGTTGCAGGAGACACATTAGAGCATTAATTAACTAATATAATTAACAGTACTAACATGATTCTAATCAAATAACATCATAATGTGTTCTCCAGTGCAAAATGAGGTGGAAAAGACAGGCTCTGAAAGTCATTTTAAACGTGCACTTGGATTCATTTTTTTTTTCTTCTCTGTTCACTGTGTTAGCTGGATGCGAAACCTGCATGCCAGGAAAGGAGTAGATACAGTTTCTAAACCGTATAAGCCAAGCCATTGTTGAAAGAGGAGGATAGATTATTGTGTATTTTGATTGGTGACACATCACCTTAAGGGCTGTAACTGAGGTTTCCTGAAGAATCTCGGGGAGAGAGAAAGGCAGTGGACATTTTACACAGCTTGGGTGAGAAGCCCGAGGGGAGTTGCTGTGGGGCTGCCTGATTGAGGGGCGTCGTTCCAGTGTATTGCTGACCTTCACAGGCTGGAGATTCCAGTCAATTGGCACCGGTTTGAGGACCAAAGAGTGCAGATTGGAACTGCATGCCCTCGCCGGGTGTTACAAATGGAAGCCCCGAGCCATTTAAAGATGGCGACCTGTCCAGAGAGTTTGCGTGCTGATCTGCTACAATTTTGCTGGTAATTATCTTACAAAAAGCGAGAATGCGGTGTGTGAATGAAAGCTATTTCAGTCAGGCAGTGTAGCGATAGCTGCGTTCTAATGTTGCTATTCAGAAATGCAAGTCAACTGATGCACTGTTCTTTTTATTGTTGCGAAGAATCTAATGAAATGCCATGTATTTTGCAATTGCTTCTCTTATGTTTATTCTAGAAAAGACTGCCTCGCAAAACTGGTAATGTATGATTTTGAAATTAAATTGATGTAAATCACAATCCATGTAAAGGCTTCTATTTGCTTCTGTTTTTCTCTGGTACAGTTAGCCCATATCACCTGATACAAGGGGAGTTTATTAGGTAATATATGTCAAGCATCCCATGTGGAAAAAGTTATGTTATGAGTTATTATAAATAGCTGTGTGTGTGGTTCCACTCAGTGTATGTGTGTGTGACTTCTGAGTGGAACACAATCTGATAGTCTGTTGGACGTAGATGAGTCCACAGAGAAAGAGGCCTCAGGAAATAGTTTGACTAATGTAAATAAATTAGTGATTATACCACATGTTATTGTGAATACGTTATGGAAGCATAGCTCACTGGTGTAGATAAATCAGTGATAACAGCCATAAGTGGCAATCCATATGAAAATGTGGTGTTCTTGAATAATGTAGAAGCCTGGGGCCTCTAGAGATCGCAAGAACAGTCTAAACAAAAGAAAGGGGTTTTGTATGTTGGGGCCACAAATAAAACAAAGAAATTATGCTCATCACTATACCACAACGAAATGCATACCAACTAAATGTATCTGTGTACTGAAATAATGCATATCCACTATATTACTATAATACCAAACCCAATCTGAATGCAAGGAGTGATTATTGCTGAATTACTTTATTTTGGCGGTAAGAAAATACTGCTAGGTCCCAAATCCACACAAAATACCCTACATATTTATGGTGCGTTGCAGGCCGGGAAAGTGATCATAGAGCACCTACTGGGCGTGGCAAGTGTGTCTCAAACCGCCATCTGTACAATAAAAGGGAACCCATTTCATAATAGCAGTGTGTCACTAAAAACGAATTTCAGAATGTCTCAAAGGGAAACCACATTCTCAGACCTAGTGCAATATTTAGAGGCAAAGTTATTCGCACATGGGACGTGGTCATCAAACAGTACCTCAGAATGGCATGACCGCATTCAGGGTGAGGGGCAGAAAGAAAACTAGACAATATTTTTGCAGAAGGCAGCATAATTAAGGTCTGCCTTCTAAGGTTATTAAATGCAGCCGATAAAAATGCAGAGAAAGACTGTTTGATACGGCTATGCGCCAAAATTTGGTTTATTTTGAATAGGTCCCTGCGAATGCAAGAAAATGACACCCAGCTAATTAACAGGTTAAAGACGGACTTAGATGGGGCAATTAAAAATCAGGAAATGTTAAGAGGAGAATTGGATGTAAGCCAAAAAGACATGCAGTTAAAATGCAGAGATTTTGATGTTCAATTGTCCAAAAGCAAGAAACAATTTGAGGACAGTGAACAAGAATTGGTACACTTAAAAGCATTGGTGGACCACATTAGACAAGATAAAGATGAGGTTGTGTCAGAGATGCAGATTTTACAAAAAGAACATTATGAGAAAGAAAGTGACCTCCAAAATACGGAACAAGAAATGGTTAAAATGCTCCAAGAAAGAGACAAGAGGAATAAAGAATTTAATGAGTGCCAAATGCAAATGTGCGACATGCAGGAGGTAATTAATAAAATGAGTGATGAAAACAACTATTTGCAAAACGAAGCAAACAGGCTCCTTAAATTAGAACAGCAAATGTGCATTCCCATGTCCCAGGAGAGACGGCAGGGTACCACATTCAATAGAGTTGAGGTGAATTCTATTTCTACCCAAAGGGCTAGTGCCCCAGTGACTGGGCCGGTGACTGAACTTGGTTGCAGCACCCTTGGGAGATTTGATACTCCCATTGGGGGCCGCCACCAATCCCATACACCTGGAACCAGGGTTGAGTCACCAAGTAGTGCAATTCCATGCATTGCAACAAGTAGCCCCATAAAGATAATGAAATCCATTAAAGCCCTGATCAAACCATTTAAAAAAGGAGGGGAATGCTGCATTGAGGATCACTTAGAAGCGGTTTATGACGTTTTTAAAGCACTCCAGATACCTAAGGAACAGTACAGGCAATATTTTCATTTAACTTTAGATGCCCCGACGGCCAGTATTATAAGAGGATTGAATGAACAGCAGCATATGACATGGGCGGAGTTCGAAAAAGAGATCAGGCGTAATTTTTCTCCTTTCCAGTCATTGTAGGAGGCAAAGAAAGTAGCTTATACAATCACTGCTGGGCCTAATACATCCCCTTGCCAGTTTTTACAAGACTTAAAAAGAGCATTTTCTCGCTTTGATGTATCTTTTGACCCCAATTCCAATGAGTTTAAAACTACTTCTATGGGCTGCAGAAAGACATCATATCCAAATTGGTCCGTGAATTTGACCGTGACAAGTCCCTGGAATGGATTGTACACCAAAGCACAAAACTATATGAGGTACTCTATTGTCAGGGTAGAGAAAGTGATAAAATGAGAGATACTAGACGTAAATCTAAAGAACCCTCAG
The DNA here is from genome assembly GCF_040938575.1 of Ambystoma mexicanum. Classification (NCBI taxonomy): domain Eukaryota; kingdom Metazoa; phylum Chordata; class Amphibia; order Caudata; family Ambystomatidae; genus Ambystoma; species Ambystoma mexicanum. The sequence continues at coordinate 475,821,538 of NC_090934.1, forward strand.
CAACAGTGATGGAAATCAGGTCAGCCAAAATGTCCCTTGAGTCTGCTCAAAGTCCAAGTAAAAATAATTCGGCACCTGAACAGAGGGGTAATCAACAAAGGTCATCACACACTGCACCAATGTTCCAATCACATGATCCTAATAATAGGGAGAGTTACATCAGACCCAGGTACTTAGGAGATAGACCCCAGGCAGGCTATCGACCTGATATGTCAGGTATGAACAATAATCAGAGACAAAATCAGGATCAAAGAAATGATGGTCCTTATCAGACATTGGGGACACAAAGCAGATTTGATCCCAATACCATGATATATGATAATCAGGATAGACCCCGATATGTGGATCGATTTACTGATAATGGGAATCGACATAGGGGCCAGTACCTACAACCTGAGAGACAAGACATGAGACAGAACACGAACTACACTTCACGTCAGGACAATGATTCCCCACCAGGAGACTACAACCAAAGGATGGGTGCACCCCGCTCCCCTCCGCAAATGAATCAAGAGTTCAGGAACCATCCCAATAGAAATCATTCTCCTGAGAGGTATCAGAATAGATCCAATCAGGGAGAAAACAACCAATATTGATCTAGGCCACAGAGAGAGGATTCTAGAGAGATGGAAAGATTCCAGTGCCTCGAGGCCCAAGTGAAAATGTTGGCTGAGCAAATAGGAAAGCTCTGCACAACACAAAAACAGTCATCAAAGGAGGGGGCAGATGGCCATAGCAATGATCGGGGGGGCTTCTGAAAAGTGACTAAGTACTTATGAAACCTGCAGCGCCGAAAAGACAGTTTGCTCTGATGTAATTTTGCATAATGACTCTGAGATGCCTAATGATTTAAAAGTGAAAATACCAGTACATGAACATGTAACAGAAAATGCAAATACTTCTAAAAGAGAGGTACGGTTTAACCTAGAACTAAATCAAACATTGGCGATATGTACAAATGAAATAGGAAAACCTGAAAATCCAAAAGAACAAAGAGACAGGTTTAAGAAAAATGACTCATGCATGGGGAATACCAGTGAACCGGGAGTAAGTGGCGATGCTATAGCTCCTTCCCTGGGCAATCCAAACAATGACCAAACACAAGCAGGAAACAGAAATGCTCAAAAGGAGGGTACAGGTCAATCACCTGAAGAATTTCCATTTACCGATGTGCTTAGCCAAAAGTGAAAAAGGCCTGAGAAAGGTGAGCCCTGAAATCAGTAAGAATTCGCATTTCCTATGTGTGTTAGAGGAGGTTGAAGACAGGTGTTATGCTCCCATCATTGTGGAAGAAAAATACCATACATTTGCAATGATTGACACTGGCGCACAGGCCACAATTATGTCTAAAGAATTAGTAAAGAGTATCAATGAAGGGAGATCCCTGCAGAATCAGATCACAGTAAAGGAGAATCAAGGTCCAGTGCATAATTTTAACGGGGAGGAGGTGCCTATTATAGGCGCCACCGAGGTTGACATAAAGATATGTAAACACAGAATGAAACAGGAGGTATTGGTCACATCCATTTGTGATATTCCATTTCTAATGGGAACAGATTGCCTGAAAAGATCATCTCCGCTCATAGATGGGGTGAATGGAGTACCGTGGTCCTTAACAAAAAAACCATAGAGACCCAAGAAACTAAAATCACAAAACAGCAATATAAATGAATGTCACACCGTTGCCAAAACAAATGATGCAGTGGAGGTGTATCTCCAGAATAGTTGCATACCTAGCGTCACTGTTATATTAATGTATCAAGACAAGATGCGGAGTGAAAATAAAAAATGACCTGTACAAATATACTTAGAACCAAGGAAAGAATGGCAAACTGCCATAGATGAGCACACCTTACGTTTTTATTTAAAAGAGAAGACATGCAAACAGAATACTGCTCCTAGAGCAGGTTCAGAAAAACACATTACCACTCTTGCTGAAATACACATGGAAGATGAACAACCATGGGTTCATGTAGGATAAATGACCATTCTAAAACAATAAAAGCCACTTTAGCGCTTGAACAGGAAAGGATCTTCATTAATGAGAAATTGTTGCAAAAAATAATGGAAAGGGAGGAGATCCCGAAATTTAGGATTAAAAACCAGTATGTCTCTGGTTTAGACGGTCCAGACTTTGAGAACCGAATTGCGGGTAGATGCATGCTGAAAATTAGCATTGGACAAAAAACAATTTACCATAATGTTTGGATAGTGTGTGGAACGCAAAATGACTTTTACATGGGCAATGACATCATGCACAGAATGTGTATGGTGCTAGATTTCCTTAATCAAAAGATATTGTCACACATAGGTGGGCCGGCACCTGAATTTGAAGACAAAAGAATGGCTTATCATTGCGCACAGCTGGTCCCTTATGCAATTGAATTACAAATGAGGAAAGATACTGTTATCCCTGCATTCACAAAGCAGTTTGCAATAACACTGAAATGCAAAAATGGACAGCAGATGAAAGATTCTGATGCATTTGTATGTCTGAATGAATCCATAAAACAGCAAGGCCTGGATTATGAATGCATTCCATTGGTTGATGTGGGTGAAGGGTCTGTAAAAATTATGGTGAATAATAAAGGTTATCAGAATATTCATTTAGAGGAAAACTCCCCAGTAGGAATGGCCATACAAAGATCACACAGCTGATCTAAATAACATAGTGATTGGAAATATCCCTGAAAAGTATGTAGATGCTAATGGTGAATTGCCAGAATACCTGGACTCTCAACCCAAAGGGATATTTAAAATTCATTCTGTGCACCCTTATGATTCAAGCGAGACAGTGTGCTGTCATCAAGAGGACTGGATAACATTTAACTTAAATGAAAATGAAATAGAAAATCAGCCCATTGAAGTGGAAGCTGATATGCCAAAACATTTAAATGTGGCAGCTTTACAAAGAGAGACAGCCACACAATTAGAGGAAAGCGCCGAGATTCCCATCCCAGAACATTTTCCAGAATTTTCCAAAATGGTAAAGGAGCAGATTTTGTTAGCGGATGCATGTGACAACGAGGAGGATAGGAATGAATTGAGGAAGATATTTATGGAGTTTAAAGATGTATTTGCAAAAGATGCTTATGACTGTGGGCTAACTAATTTACATGTGGCCACACTTCCGGAAGGGTGTAGCAGCAGCCCAGTATTTGTACGCCAGTATAGACTACCGCTGGCATATTTAGAATCATTGGCTGAGATTATTAAAAATTTGGAGTCGTGGGGAATCATCAGGCCCATTCATAGCACATCCAATACACATATTTTAGGTGTGTTAAAACCAAACGGTCAATGGCGACTGTGTGCAGATTTGAGAGAGTTAAATAAAAGAGTGCCAGTATCCAGATGGCCACTGCCATTCATTGATCAGGGATTAGCTCAGGTACATGGTTCAAAAGTGTTCACCACATTAGATCTCACCTCTGGATATTGGTGTATGCCATTGGCAGAGGAGAGACAGAATTTATTTTCCTTTTCATTTGATAAGACTCAATACGCATGGGTTAGAACTCCATTCGGGTACGTCAATAGTGGGAGTGAATTTGGCATATTTTTGAGGAAGGCTATGCCTGATGCAGCAGAAAGAGGAGCCATAATTTATGTGGATGATGTCCTGATAAAAAATGAAAGTTTGAATGCCATTTTGATGAAATAAGACATGTTCTTGGCCAATTGCAGAAAGCAGACGCCAAAGTATCCTTACAAAAAGCACAATGGTGCAAGAAAAAGGTGAATTTTCTAGGCCATGAAGTGACTGAACATGGACTAAATCCACAAAAGAAGAAAATAGAAGCCATACAGAAACTAAAAGATCCTAAAAATGTGAAAGGGGTAAAAAGTTTATTAGGAATGACAGGCTATAACAGAAAGTTCATTGAAAATTATGCTGAAATCACTCAACCATTGACTAAACTGCTTAAACTGAATACACCCTGGAAATGGGAAAAAGAGCAGTCTGAGGCAGTGGCTAAATTAAAGGAATGTCTTGTAAAGGCACCATGTTTAGCATATCCCATAAAGGACAGGGATTTCTTTATAGAAATAGGTTTCTCTGAACGTTGTATGTCAGCAGTGTTATCACAAAAACATGATTTGAATCACAAAACCATTGCATATGCAAGTAAGGCATTTTCCCAAGTTGAAATTAAATTCAATGAATGTGAAAAGGCCCTATTAACCACTGTGTGGGCGCTACAACATTTCCGCCCCATTGTTCAGGGAGAAAAGGTGATTATTGAGACAAATCATCAACCTTTGCAGTTTTTAGAGAGTAAAAGAATTAGGTCAGGTAATCTAGCACAATCCAGAATCACTTCATGGACGCTGGCATTACAAGTCTTTACTGTAGAAGTAAGATATGGCCAAAATAAAAGAAGCCCAATTGCTCAAGGTTTAGCAGACTTACATGACTGTGCAGCTGAACCAGTATCAAATGAAATAGAAGTGGAACCTAATTGGCAGGAATTTGAACAACCACCACACAAAGCTTTTGATGAAAAAACATACAAAGACTTGCCAACTGTATATGTTGATGGTTGTGCCTTTCACATTGAAAATGACAGTGATAAACAATTAGTGTCAGGAATAGGGAATGTCTGGTTGAAGTGTGAAGGTATCCCAAGTATAGGGATGAGAAATGGTGCTAGGAGCAGTCAGGTAGTGGAATTGGCAGCCATTTATAAAGCAATTGCTACTGCAGTTGATAATAAATTCAGTGAAATTGTCCTGGTGACTGATTCTGATTACGCACGAAATAGCTTTGTGGAATATTTACCTGGCTGGAAAGCGAGAGGCATGATTACATACAACAAAAAGCCACTTAAACATGGAAAAATGATACAAGCCATAGACAAATTGGTGTCAGAAAATGATTTAACAGTATACTGGAGGAAAATTTGTGGGCATTTAAAAACTCCAGGAGAGGAGAAGGAGGGAAATGATGAGGCAGATCACCTGGCTAAAATTGAACATTTACTGGGTGAAAGCACCAAAGGAGACAGATCAACCAGTGGTACAGTAGAGTTATGATACACCAGACCAAGATCTGATTGAGGCACAAAAGAATGATCGAATTTTGGGAATCTATTATAATAATTTGATAGATCCTAAAAAAAAACTTTAACAGAAAATGATTGTATGGGAAAAGAAGAGTTGAGGGTGCTATTAAAGAATAAAAAACGATTAAGACTACAAGATGGACTCATGATTAGAGAGTCCATAACAGGACAAATGCAGTGGGTGGTACCCCTTTCATTCAGAGGGTTAATGCTACACCATGCGCATGATGCTATAACTGCAGGCCACAGAGGCTCACAGAAAACAATGGAAATACTAAAAGATTATGCTTATTGGCCACATATGTCCCAAGATGTAGAATTATATACTAGAGGATGTTTAGTATGTGCCCAATTTAAACCTGCTTCACCAATGCATAGAGCTCCATTAATGAAAAGAGGCCTAACTCTTCCATGGTCAGATTTGCAAATAGACTATGTAGGGCCTGTAAAGAGGTCGAGCAGGGGGAACCGTTATATTTTAAGTGTGGTGAGTTTGATGTCGAAGTGGATTGAGTGTATTCCTGCACCAGATTGTAGTGCGCAAACAGCAGCCACATTGCTGGTGAACCATGTGTTTTCAAGGTTTGGGTTGCCACAAAGAATAGAATCAGACAGAGGAAGTCATTTTACAAGTGCTCTAATGAGTAAAATACTGGGTGTGAAGAGAAAGCTACATATCGCATATCGGGCGGCTTCTTCAGGTGGAATTGAACAAAGCAATAGGTCTGTTGTGGACATTTTAAAGAAATTCATGGCAGAAGCAGGTTCCAGCTGGGATTTACGCTTGCCTTTGGTTCTGATGGCAATCAGACCAACTCCTGCCAAAGCAACAGGTATTAGCCCTCATGAAGTTTTAACAGGTAGGAAAATGGTGTTACCACAACACCTGCTATACAGGACACATGAGCAAACACTTGTGAGCGCATCCACAGTTCATGAATACATTGATGAACTGAGGATGCATTTACAACATGCATTTGCTTTTGTACAGAAAAATTTAGAAAGAGCTGCTGACAGTTGTAACGCTCACCTGATTCCCACGGAGGCGCAGGTCTGGCTTCGAGTGCTGATGCTTCTTCAATGGTGAAGCGCAGGACTCTGGAGATGGACAGGAAGGGCCCTCTACTCTGGCTTCTCCGGCTCGCAGGAATATTCCCCTGTGCGTGAAAAGGGAGTATTACCTACTGACTGAGTTATGCTCAAGCCTCCCACTCTCTTCCAACCCTCCACGATACCCTTCCACGATTCCCCGTGAAGTCTCACCTTAGGGTCTGAAAGGACGAGCTCTCCATCCTGCTTCTGACGCAGGGGCGCGTTGAACCCAGTTACTTCACTGGATTGAGGTTGGATGGGAGTTCAGGTAAGCTTGATTATACTGGTAAGGCGCTGTAAAAGTTCTGTTGCAAGTTCAAAAGTTCAAGCTTTAAATAATAATGTTCATTGTCTTTTTTCAGGTGATGAATGAAGATTACTTTGGAGACTTCTTGCAACAAAGCGCTGATGTTGATGTCTTTTCCCCATAGGGGCCGGGGTTCGGTATTGCCGGAGATATGGCGCCGACCTGAAGTGAAACGTGCAGTTCCAGTAAAGATCTGGTAAGTCCTAGATGAGCGCTCAGGTAATGTTTTTGCATTCGCTCATCTAATGTCTTTGTCTTTTTTCCCCATAGGGGCCGGGATCCTGCTTGGAAGCAGCAAGACCCAAAATGAAATGGGAATGACCCAACAGGTAAGTCTTAGAAGGAAACTGAGCTTTTCCTATTCCCTTCCTTCTCTCACCTCTTATTCTTGTCTTTTTCTCTAGGCTCTGGGAAGTGGCTGTGTATCCAGATGATCGCTGCTGAAGATGGAGGAACCCAGGAAAGGTGAGTGAAATGCAGCGCTGCAGCGATCGTAACGAAATGCTTTTAAAAATGATGTCTTCCCTTTCAGGATCTTCGGTGATGTCTCTGTGGTGCAGATTAGCTGGTAGGTCTCTTGTCTCCCTTTGCAGGTGACCCAGGATGCTGACAGGCGTGGCTGAAGTCCAGATGCAAGAGCTGACACGGTGAGCGTCCAGCTGCGAGGAGCAGAACAACGCGAAGCGTGAGTTGCTGATCGGGTGTGGTTTAAATAGCTTTGGAAGAAGTTCCACGTGTGTATCCTTCCTCCGATCAGGTATGTATCCTTCCCCGACCACACCCGGGTGGAAAGTAGTCCCACAGGTAAATAGTTCCTATTCAGGCCTCAAGAGGGCCTGGGTGTGGCAGCATGGTCTGCATCAGGTAAGTGCACATTAAAACACTTGAACACATGTCTAGCTTTATGAGCCTGGCGCCTAAGGCGCCAGGACAGAGGTCCAACATGAGCCTGGCGCCTAAGGCGCCAGGACTGCGTCCAAGGCGCCAGGACTGCGTCCAAAGGGCCCCAGCTTGGGCCCGCTGGCACTCCCCTGGGGGAAATGATGCCTGCCTCTGGGGTTGCTGGGTCGGACCTGGCTCCTTGGAGGTAGGCATCATGACAGTACCCCCCCTCAAGGCCCCTCCCAAGTTTCTTCCCTCCGGGGGTTTGGGCTTGTTCGGAAATCTCTGGTGAAACCTTTGTACTAATCGAGGTGCGTGGACATGGTTACTAGGCTCCCACGATCTCTCCTGAGGTCCATATCCCTTCCAGCCAACAAGATAGAAGAGTTTCGACTTTACCACCTTGGAGTCTAAAATGTCTTTAACTTCGAATTCTAATTCCCCTTCAATTTGAACTGGGTCTGGAGGCTTGGACAATCGGGTTCCAGGTTGTACTGGCTTCAAAAGTGATGCATGAAAAACTGGATGAATATGCATGTTGGACGGTAGATCCAGTTTAAAGGCCACTGGGTTGATTATAGCTTTGATGGGATAAGGTCCTATGAATCTGGGATTGAAGGTTCACGGGCCCTTGAGGGGTAAATGTTTAGTTGCTAGCCATACCTGGTCTCCTACTTGGTAAGGAGGAGTTTTACTTCGGTGGAAATCTGCGTTTTCTTTATACTTTTTCTTGGCTTGCTGTAAATGAGTTGCAGCTTCTTTGAAGGCTCGGGTTATTGTGGAATGCAGATGATTTACTGCGGGCATTTCCAGGGTCAGAGGTGGATCTAGATAGTGGTCCGAGGATGGTGACCATACAAAGTATAAAAGGGGGTTTGTCCGGTTCCAGAATGCACTGAATTGTTGTATGCATATTCTGCGATCCAAAGGATGTCTTTCCAATTTAACTCGGATTGGTGTAACATGCACCGAAGATATTGCTCGAGAGTCTGATTGGTTCTCTCGGTTTGTCCGTCGGTCTGGGGGTGGTGGCTGGTGGATAACCGCACATCTATTTGTGCTAGTTGGCAACACTTCTTCCAAAAATGTGAGATAAATTGACTTCCACGATCCGAGACTAAAATCGAAGGGAAACCATGTATGCAAACTATATTCTCCAGGAATTCCTTGGCCAAGGTGGAAGCTGAAGGCAAACCCTGCTCAATACAAACAAAACCAGCTGCTGCACTAACGTGTAATTTGGAGGCAACGAGGCTACAGGGTTAGCCACTGCAAAACGTGGAGTTCTTTTTCGTTCCCTGGAGGGGGCGGAGACCACTCGCGACCACGTGACCCATCACGTGAGTGAAATCTTCGTGAAAACGCACCCGCGTTCAGGCGAGCGCTGTGTTTGCTCAATACAAACAAAACCAGCTGCTGCACTAACGTGTAATTTGGAGGTAACGAGGCTACAGGGTTAGCCACTGCAAAGCGTGGAGTTCTTTTTCGTTCCCTGGAGGGGGCGGAGACCACTCGCGACCACGTGACCTATCACGTGAGTGAAATCTTCGTGAAAACGCACCCGCGTTCAGGCGAGCGCTGTGTTTGCTCAATACAAACAAAACCAGCTGCTGCACTAACGTGTAATTTGGAGGCAACGAGGCAACAGGGTTAGCCACTGCAAAGCGTGGAGTTCTTTTTCGTTCCCTGGAGGGGGCGGAGACCACTCGCGACCACGTGACCTATCACGTGAGTGAAATCTTCGTGAAAACGCACCCGCGTTCAGGCGAGCGCTGTGTTTGCTCAATACAAACAAAACCAGCTGCTGCACTAACGTGTAATTTGGAGGCAACGAGGCTACAGGGTTAGCCACTGCAAAGCGTGGAGTTCTTTTTCGTTCCCTGGAGGGGGCGGAGACCACTCGCGACCACGTGACCTATCACGTGAGTGAAATCTTCGTGAAAACGCACCCGCGCTCACCCTCGCGGCGTTGAGCCCGGTAGGAGTAGAGGGCAAAGGCTGTTGTGCAGCTGTTAGGCACTGGTGGCGCACCGAGGGAGACTGCGGAGGTAATTCCCTCTTTGATCCCTCCAGGATTCCTAATCAAGCCAAACATCAAGTGCGGACTCAAACATCACGGTGCACGCACAGGTAATTCAGTCTACACTATTACTATGTGATCATTGAAAAATAGTTTATTTATTCTATATTTTTATAATTTCATTATAAAACGTGAGAGTGAGGAAGGCGAAGGTGACTGACCAGAACTAGACATTGCCTTAGTGCCAAAAGGCCAAGGTATCTCCCTAATCTTCTTATTGCCTACACTACCACTGTAATCTGCTGGCTATACTAGGCAAACCCTTTGGGAGTGTGGCAATAAGTTGCCTTAGCCCAAGGTAGCGGTGCTGCTCAAAAAGGCGGCTCCTTACCTATTCCCTTCCTTGGACTTGAACTGAGCTAAGAAAGGAGCTATAACTAGTCCTATCTTGGCTAAGAGAATGCCGGGTAAGGCAACAAACCGAAATAAAATGGCAAGGGGGAGGAAACCTTATGGCCTACGATCTAATAAAGGACCTATAGCGGACTTGAGCAAAACCCCTTTTGTGGAAAATGGTGATATAAACGACGCAGGAGGCAAAGAGGTGGTCCCCCTAAAGGGCCCCCTGGATGCATATTTTCCCAGTAAACCACAGGAGGGAAGGCATACGATTGACCCGAAAAAAGGGAATACGCCCCAAATAGAGGGAGAAGGTAGTTATCTACCATTGGATCTTGATAATGACTCTCTGTTACAGTTGTGCTATGCCCTTCAGGAGCGAGTGGGTACACAAGAGGGGAAACAAATGGAGGAAAAAGCCGGAGGGTCCCCTGTCCTTAGTGATTTTATACCGGTCACCCCGGCGCCAAGAGGAACCACTTTGCCGATCTTGGAGAAATTGGCTAAAACACCACTGTTGGGGGATGAGGAACACCCCATTCTTGTTTCCTTTGCCACACAAACAGACCCTCTCCTGTCATCTCCCTCACCATCTATCATCCCTGTATCTATATCAAGGGATCCACGTTTATCAGCTAGTCCAAACATGGCCTTCGATTCTGGAAACTCTGTACATGATATTGCACCACCAGACTATAGTACGCATGAAACATCACAAACTGGGAATTCAACTTTGCCATCAAAATATTGCTAAAACTCTGTGGCAGGATCCACGAAGATCAAAAAGCCCAGGGGAGAGTGGTCTTGGCTCTCCACAAACTGCTGAGTGTCTCTAACAAATCACCAATCATCTCTTGCATTGATTTACGGGAACTACCACCCACTGCTATACCTCCAAAGGGACGGGGAAAGATAAGCCTAAGACCAACATTAGATAAAGAAACTACGACGGAGGAGGAACATGGATATCCTCCTGTGGGGGAGGGGGTGGTGGAAAATAGAACACAGCCCTCCAGAAAACAGAGAAGACAGACAAAGAAAGCTGAGGAAAGAACTAACAACTCCCCCCCGCCCCGAAACTCTACCCCGCGGCCACTGGTTAAAAATTTATCTAAAAAACAACGTAAACGGGTGGCCAGAAGGAAACGAAGATCGGCCCAAACAGTGGGCACATTAACCAGCTGGCTAATGGAGGAACAACTGGGACAACCCAATCAGCACTCGGAAGCCCAGATGTCAAACTGCTCAGAATTAGGAGCAGGGCTACAAAACTCTGTATCTATACCCAAGCAGGCAACTGAGGCTGCTGTACCGACCCCTTCTCCCCCCCACACATTCCTACCAAAACCCCTTGTGTGGAGAGCAGGGGGCCTTTGAGCCTGGAAAAACTGGACATTAAATTGGACATTAAAAACGTTACCATAGCGCCCATTGAGGGCGAAAAAAAGGGCATTCAATTAAATAGATCTGCACTCTTCGCTCTTCTCTCAAAAATTCCATCACTGAGGATACTAAATAATAGCGATGTCAGCTTTGTTGAACCCTCGCTTCAAAAAGGAGTAAAATTAACCACAATTCATTGCTGCTTACCAGAGACAGCTGCCATGATAAGGGCAAACTGGTTGTCCCTAGAATATCTGGGATACAAATTAGACGTACCCATACCTACTGCTGCGATGGAGGAAAAATGTCAGAAATGCTCTTGCGCTTGTACCTCTGGTGCAGCTGGATCAACAACATCAAAGGCTGTTCAAAGACTCAGTGATGAACAAGGTTGGGAATGGCTGCAAGGAATGATAGACCAGAAGAAAAGGGAATGAACTTTTACCATCACTAGTTGGAATACGAGGGGACATAGCCATTGGATAAATGAGGGAGCCTCTTGTAATATCCTATTAGCTGCGGACATATTCTTACTACAAGAAACCTGGGTAACTTTTGATTTGGTGTTCGATGGCTATACCATATTTCAATGTATGGCAGTAAGGGGAGATAGGGGTAGACCGAAAGGGGGTCTCCTAATTGGTGTAAAGTCCTCATACAACCCGAAACTGATTTACCAGGACAGCCCAGGAGGTAATGTCCTGGCGATTGAAATAAACCCTCCGGGTGGTTGGGCAGGTTGTAATGAGGTCCTGATCATCAATATCTACGACCCGCCGGGTGAGCAGAACACAGAAATCATTGGAGATAAATTGGACACCATATTGTCTGCTTGGTACACTGGGGATAAAAAGCCAGCGGTGATACTTTGTGGAGATCTAAATGCTAAATGTGTTGATTTGGAAGGGTGTGGGAACTACCGTCATGTCCAGAATATATGTGATATACCCCTATCGAAGAGTAATAACAAAGGAAGCCTCTGGTTGGACATTATTAGAGAATGGAACTTGACCATCCTAAATGGTCGTACTAGGGGAGATATACCTGGGAAAGTCTCCTGGGCTGTTGGGGAAAAGAGCTCGTTTCTGGACTATGTGGCCGTATCGGAGTGTATCCTCTCATATGTCATGCATTTAGACATCATGTTGAACGACTTTAGTGATCATGGATCCATCAAACTGGTAGTAGAGGGTGGAGGGGACAGTATAAAGGTGGATGCCTGTAAAGATTTGGCTTCTAACGTTGCGGGTAACAAGATTAGATGGACACATAGATATATTGAAAAAATGATCTCCATCTCCTTCCCTAGTGATAAGACCATTAAGCAACTAATGTGGGGTAAGAGTCCTGAGGAAATTGAAACTTGGATTACCTATTTAACACACTCACTCTTTAAAGCTAACCCTACCCCGATGATAAGTTGGAAGAGTGGGGGCACTCGAACATTTGATGCTAATATCAGAGACCAGAAACGCCTTATGCGAAGAGCTTTAAGATCCGTAAGAGCACACAAAACTTCTACTCCCGAGGTGGACACATTTACTTTGGAGACCTTAAAGATAAAACGTAATTATCACAATTGGCTAAAAAGGTACCGCCAGACTCAAAAAAGAAGTAAATGGCAAAAATTTGCTGAAGCTCTTTGCAGTAAAAATAGCCGCAAGATCTGGCAAATATTGGCAAAGGCGGGGGGAGAACAGAAGTTGAAGGTCCTAAACCCCATCCAGGGAGAAAAATGGGTAGATTATATTTCAAACAAATTCTTCAGAGAGAATATGACCAATACACAAAGCACTATGGGGTTGCAAACTTGGCCCCTCCCCCTGAGCTATAGGTGTATAAAACAGGCTATACTGAATTTAAAATCATCCAATGCCCCAGGCCCTAATGGACTTGCTAATGTGGTATTGAAGCAGGACCCACATAATTGGGCACAGATACTACTCACATTAAATTCAAGGATTTGTAGATCTAGCCAAATTCCTTCTTCTTGGAAGAAGTCTGTATTAATACCTATATACAAAAAGGGGGAGCGTACTCTACCGGACAATTATCGCTTACTCTCAATGCTGGATGTGAGCAGCAAAATCTTTAGCACGCTGGTCCTTAAAGAGATTGAAAATTGGGTTTCTGAAAGGCAGATCTTGCATTATGCCCAAACTGGCTTTAGACCCGAAGCAGGCACTACCCATAACATCAGGGTCCTAGACATGCTAATAAATAACACCATGAGCTGTAAGGATGCCACACTCTTCATTCTGTTTGTAGACTTCACAAGTGCTTTCGATCTGGTGGATCGGGATACCCTGTGGTGTAAGCTAAAAGATATGGACTGCCCACACTGGATCGTAGATATTCTGATAGCCCTGCATAGTAATACCGTAACAAGGGTCCGCCTTAATGACCGAGGGGAGGTAACCAAAGAGATTTGTACCAACATAGGAGTAAAGCAGGGATGCGTAACGGCTCCTATGCCATTTAATTTATATATAGCAGACCTGGCATCAAAATCAAACTGCCCTCCTAAATTGAAGGATACCCCACTTACGGGTATGCTATATGCAGATGACTTAATTCTATTTGACCGGACACTATCCGGTATCAATACTCTACTAAATGAACTACAGGAATATTCTGCTAAACTGGGTCTTGTTATTAACTTGGAAAAAACAAAAATAATGGCTATTGCAAGAAAAGGGCCAAGACGTTCGGGCATTGATACTAACTTGGGAACCATTGCACTGGTGAAGCAATACCCATATCTGGGGCTGGATTTTATGGCCTTATCAGACTATGAAGCCATTATTAGAAACAAAAAAACACGAGCTAAATTGCTTACCCTTCAGGCATGTAGATTTGCTAAGGGGACTGCGGGCTTTAGTATGGCTGGTATTATGAAGTTGTACATGCAGTGCTTTGTCCCTGATGTACTATATGGCCTGGAGGCCTTAGCAATGCAGGACTTGACGTGGCTAAACATTCTAGAGGGACACTACTGGCGCTCTGTTTTTGGCCTGGGACCTTCTTGTTCAGTACAGTATCTAAGATTGGAACTGGGTCTTGTCTCCCTGAGTGGGATGGCACTGCGCGCGAGAGGCTCCTTCTACTTGAAAGCGTTAGCCAACCCATGTTGTAAATTGCTCAAACTGACAGGGCAAAGCTTTGATCTGGAAAAACATCCTAGGGGTGGGTCTTATAAACAGTTGAATCAATCACTGTTTATGGAGATTGACTGGCCCTATGAAAAGTTAAAACACTTACCGTTTATTCACCAGAAAAGAGCATTCCAAGATAAGCTGAACAAGTGGGACTGGTGTTTGAATGTGGAGCATTTAGCCACCCTAAAAGGGTATGAGGCAGTACTTCATGTCACCCACAGATATCTTAGACCCCAGGTGTATCTCTTGCTCACCCCGGCACCTGATGTTAGACGCTTTTTGCTACAGTTAAGAACTAACCAGCTCCCGGTGCTTACCATAATTGGTCCAAGGCTAAAAATCCCTCGTGAATCCAGAACATGTAGAATATGTAAGAAAATAGGAGTTCTGGAATCGGCACGGCATGTATTAACACTTTGCCCAAAATTGGGACTGCTATATATGAATTCATATGAAAAATGGGTCCACAACCTTGAGGCAATAAAAGATGAGTTCTTTTGGTATGGATGTCTGAATCCAGTCACTTTAGGCCTTCAGTTAGCTCTCTTTAGGGTATGGAACCATGTGAAGCCTTTACTTCAGTGAAAACCTTATCACTTTAGTAACAAAGTGATACTTAATGGTTTCTTCTACACACTGTTGTATTGGGATGGGGAATTCCCAATAACTATAGGTGCCTACCTGTTAGTGTAACTCACCCACCTTAAACCATAACTTATCAAACTCCTCTACGTGGCTGTTCTGTGATGTTTCTGTACTTTTAATTATATTTTATATTTTATTCTTATATCTTATATTTTTATATGATTGAGTTGATCTTTTTTGTTTATGCTCTGTTTATGTTTTGTTTGTACTTTGAGATGTATATACGTTCTTGGGATGTATATACCTATGAGTTGTGTAAAACCCAATTTTTGGATTGTATCACAATAAAGTATATATATATTGAAGGCAAACCCTTTAAAGGGATAAAGTGGGCCATTTTGGAGAATAGGTCCACAATTACAAGGATTGTGTTGTAACCAGCACAAGGAGGCAGATCTGTTATAAAGTCCATTGACAGGGTGTGCCATGGTGCCGGTGGAATATCCAAGGGTTGAAGTAGGCCGGCTGGCCTTTTCTTTTGAGCCTTGTTTTGGGCGCAAATTCCACAAGACAGTACAAAAGACTTTATGTCTTTTCTCCAAGAAGGCCACCAGAAGTGGCGTTTGATTTTTTCCTCCGTTTTAGCGATACCAGGGTGTCCTTCCATTAAAGATTCATGATGATGGGCAATAAAAAGTTCTTGCAATTCTTTGCTTGGCAGAAACAACCGCTCCTGGAAGTAGGGTAAGTCATCCTTAACGGTGTAATGAGGACCCTTTTGACTCCATTCCAGTAAGGTTGAAGAGTCTAGAAGTTGTTTTACTTGCGTTTGGATATCCTCAATAGATTGCAATGAAGTTAAGCCTAAGATTCTTTGCTCAGGTATGATGGGCACAGGTTCTAAGCTCGAATTAGGTTCTTCCATGCCAATCCGGGATAAGGCGTCTGCTTTTCCATTCTTGCAGCCAGGGCAATAGGAAATTACAAAATCAAATTCCGCAAAGAATAGAGCCCATCGGAGTTGTCGTGAAGATTGCGCTTTGGCCGTCTTTAAATACTGTAAGTTTCTGTGGTCCGTAATTACGGTGATGGTGTGTCTTTCCCCGAAAAGGTAGTGACGCCAAGCCTTGAAAGCAGATTTGATGGCCAGTAACTCTTTATCGGTAATTGCGTAGTTGATTTCAGGAGGAGAACATTTTCTGGACCAAAAGGCCACTGGGTGTAGTTGGTTAGTTTTTGGGTCTCTTTGCGACAGGACAGCTCCCATGGCCGAACTGGAAGCATCGGTTTCCACTATGTACGGGAGATCTGGGTGCGGGTGCTTCAATACAGGTGCAGAGGTGAATTTGGTTTTCAGGTCCTGGAAGGCTTGTTCGGCCTCAGGAGTCCATTCGAAGCGTTTGTTTTTCTTTAGGAGAGCGGTGATGGGTTGGACTGTTCGGGAAAATTCCGGGATGAATCTTCGATAGAAATTGGCAAAGCCGAGCATGCTCTGAACTCCCTTCACCGAGCTTGGAGATGGCCATTTGAGGATGGCGTCCACCTTTCGCGAGTCCATTCGGACTCCTTGAGGTGTCAGGATGAATCCGAGAAACTCAACTTCTGTGGTATGAAAAACGCATTTTTCGAGTTTTGCAAATAGTCTGTGCTTGCGCAGTTTCTCAAGAACTGCCCTAACATGTTTTCTGTGATCAGATTCTGAAGAAGAGTACACCAGGATGTCGTCAATGTAAACAATGACGCAGACATCGATAAGTTCCCGAAGAACATCATTCATAAAGTACTGAAAGGCGGCAGGTGCATTGCACAAACCGAAGGGCATCACCTGATATTCGAAGAGCCCAAATTTGGTGCGGAATGCAGTCTTCCATTCGTCGCCTTCTTTTATGCGCACCAGGTGATAAGCTCCTCGGAGATCTAACTTGGTGTACACACACGCGTCTTTCACCTGGTCGATAAGCTCAGGGATCAAGGGCAGAGGATAACGATTATTAATCGTTATTTGATTTAGGGCGCAATAGTCTATACACGTTCTAAGGTCGCCTTCTTTTTTTGGCACGAAGAACAGAGCTGAAGAGACAGGAGACTTGGACGGGCGAATAAAACCATTGGCTAGGTACTGATCTAAATACTGACGCAAATGCAGGTTCTCAGGTTCCGTAAGAGTATAAATCCTACTACAAGGTAGTTGAGCATTGGGTACCAGATCGATCTGGCAATCATAAGACCGATGGGGAGGTAACGTGTTAGCCTGTTCTTTCTGAAAAATGTCTTGGAATTCTTGGTATTCTGACGGTAGCTGTACAGGGGTCGAAGTTGCTGTGGCTAGACCCATAGCTGGATTTCTTGGATAACAAGTTGGTTCACAATCAGGAAAACTTATCTTCTTTGCTCGCCAGTCCATTCTGGGATTATGTGTTTCTAACCAAGGAATTCCAAGAATTACTTGAAATTGTGGGGCCTTGATCACATCAAACACGATTGCTTCCCGATGTCCATCCTAACTCACCAGTGTCACTTCAACAGTGGAATGCGTTACAGGCCCTGAGGCTATTTCGGTTCCATCTACTCTAGTAATGACATCTTGGGTTACTTTCGGGCGGAGAGGAAGCTTAATCCTGGAAGCCAATTCACGGTCTATGTAATTTCCAATAGCTCCACTGTCGATGTATGCTTTTATAGCATGCAACTGCTGAGGCTGTTTTGGGTCCACGAGCACCATTGGCATGACAAAATGCGAGGTCAAAGAGTTAGTTTTCAAGCTCGGCAAGCGGACCCCTACGCTTGCCGGGCTTGGTCGTTTCCCGAATCAGGTGTCACTAATTCGTTATCAGTAGCTCCAACCACCTTCTTAAGTGGTTTAACTGGACAATTTCGAAGAAAGTGACCGGAAGTCCCGCAATACAGACAAAGTTGCATTTGCCGCCTTCTCTCTCGTTCTTTCTGCGTTAATGGTCCTTTAATACCACCGATTTGCATAGGTTCAGATACGTCGGTACTCTTGGAGGTAGCGTGGGTTTTGATCGGTGCTCGGTTTTCATACTTGAACCGATCTGCTTTTCTATTTTGAAGTCTGTGATCAAGTTGAACCACCAAGTCAATGTAGTCTGCGCAGACCGGGGGTGGGTTTACTATCTGAGCTAGAACATCCTTAAGCTCTCCGCGCAGGCCTCGATGAAACTATGTGATCCTTTTGCTTTCTGGCCATCCAGTTTCCACAACCAGTCTATTAAAGGTGGCTATGTAGGACGGAAGATCCTGATTACCTTGTCGTAAGGATAGCAGTTTGTTATCAAGGGCCTGTCCTTGAGAGTGTCGAGCGAACAATCTTTCCATGCTGGCCTGGAAGCCCTGAAAATTCTGGAGAATGGGATCATCCTGATTTACCAATGGAATAGACCAATTGGCAGCACTGCCACTGAGGTAAGATAGTATAAAGGCTACCTTGGTCTGGTCGTTAGGGAAGGCTCCGGGTCTGCATAGAAAGTGTAAACGACATTGGTTCATAAAGACGGCATATTTCTTGGGATCCCCCGCAAAACGTTCAGGCGGGGCCAAAGGCATGTGTCCAGGTAGATTAATTTGTACCGGGTTACTCAAACCCATTGATGTGGAAATGTCTCCGGAATTAGGTAAAGGAGTGTGCCCTGCCTGGGCCTGTAATAACCTTTTGGCTAGGTCATCAGTTCTTTCCTTAGATAAGATCAGTTCTCTTTTGAGAGTGTTAGTCTCCTGGCGGGCTGAGTGCACCTCTGCCCGTAATTCCCCCAAAACCTGGGCCAGCTGGTCAGTCTCGGAAGTCTCCATAGCGCCCAGGTGGGAAATTGTGGGTAGGCTTCGCGTTCTGTAACGCTCACCTGATTCCCACAGAGGCGCAGGTCTGGCTTCAAGTGCTGATGCTTCTTCAATGGTGAAGCGCAGGATCTGGAGATGGACAGGAAGGGCCCTCTACTCTGGCTTCTCCGGCTCGCAGGAATATTCCCCTGTGCGTGAAAAGGGAGTATTACCTACTGACTGAGTTATGCTCAAGCCTCCCACTCTCTTCCAACCCTCCACGATACCCTTCCACGATTCCCCGTGAAGTCTCACCTTAGGGTCTGAAAGGACGAGCTCTCCATCCTGCTTCTGACGCAGGGGCTCGTTGAACCCAGTTACTTCACTGGATTGAGGTTGGATGGGAGTTCAGGTAAGCTTGATTATACTGGTAAGGCGCTGTAAAAGTTCTGTTGCAATTTCAAAAGTTCAAGCTTTAAATAATAATATTCATTGTCTTTTTTCAGGTGATGAATGAAGATTACTTTGGAGACTTCTTGCAACAAAGCGCTGATGTTGATGTCTTTTCCCCATAGGGGCCGGGGTTCGGAATGCCGGAGATATGGCGCCGACCCAAAGTGAAACGTGCAGTTCCAGTAAAGATCTGGTAAGTCCTAGATGAGCGCTCAGGTAATGTTTTTGCATTCGCTCATCTAATGTTTTTGTCTTTTTTCCCCATAGGGGCCGGGATCCTGCTTGGAAGCAGCAAGACCCGAAATGAAATGGGAATGACCCAACAGGCAAGTCTTAGAAGGAAACTGAGCTTTTCCTATTCCCTTTCTTCTCTCACCTCTTATTCTTGTCTTTTTCTCTAGGCTCTGGGAAGTGGCTGTGTATCCGGATGATCGCTGCTGAAGATGGAGGTACCCAGGAAAGGTGAGTGAAATGCAGCGCTGCAGCGATCGTAACGAAATGCTTTTAAAAATGATGTCTTCCCTTTCAGGATCGTCGGTGATGTCTCCGTGGTGCAGATTAGCTGGTAGGTCTCTTGTCTCCCTTTGCAGGTGACCCAGGATGCTGACAGGCGTGGCTGAAGTCCAGATGCAGGAGCTGACACGGTGAGCATCCAGCTGCGGGGAGCAGAACAACGCGAAGCGTGAGTTGCTGATCGGGTGTGGTTTAAATAGCTTTGGAAGAAGTTCCAAGTGTGTATCCTTCCTCCGATCAGGTATGTATCCTTCCCCGACCACACCCGGGTGGAAAGTAGTCCCACAGGTAAAGTAGTTCCTATTCAGGCCTCAAGAGGGCCTGGATGTGGCAGCATGGTCTGCATCAGGTAAATGCACATTAAAACACTTGAACACATGTCTAGCTCTATGAGCCTGGCGCCTAAGGCGCCAGGACAGAGGTCCAACATGAGCCTGGCGCCTAAGGCGCCAGGACTGCGTCCAAAGGGCCCCAGCTTGGGCCCGCTGGCACTCCCCTGGGGGAAATGATGCCTGCCTCTGGGGTTGCTGGGTCGGACCTGGCTCCTTGGAGGTAGGCATCATGACAACAGTGCAAAGTCATATTATGATAAAAAGACGTCAGTAAAGGAATATTGTGTGGGCGATCAGGTTTATAAATTTAATTTTGGACAAGGTAAACAGAAAAATTCCAAATTTCTAGCAGCCTGGCAGGGGCCATATCGAATTATAGATAAGGTCTCTACTGTGGTCAATAAAATTTTGAAGACTGAAGGTGAAACAGCAACAGAACAGTTTGTTCACGTGAATCAAATTAAACTATGTCACCCCAAACATGAGATTAAACAACTTGAGCGTGTAGAAACAGATAAAGTCCCTTGCACATAAAAAGGTAAAGTAAATGGGTCTAGTCAATAGTAGTGGCAGAGTAGTTAAATAAAGATGGTTGATTATGATAATGGCACATAAACACTGTAATATATGTAAATAGATCTATAAAAAAAATGGAAGCTAAAATGTATGGAATTGGTGTGAAAATGTATTAAACATTGAATGCTGTTTTATGTATGTTTGTTTTCTCTTTAACCTATGTTTAATTTCAGAAGGCGAGAGAAAAGGGACGAAATGTTTTGCAAAGCATGTTTTATTTTTGGCAAAAGGGTGAAGTTAGTATTGTGCTATGTACTTAATTTATTTCTTTTCTATTTGATTTAGAATATTAACATATTTGTACTTGGAGGACACGGGACCAGAGGCCACCGGAGACGATGGAGTCCTGGAGCTCATGTGGACGGATTCCGGAGAAGCCCCGGAAGGGGGCGAAGATCAAGGCTGCAAAGCGATCAGCATTGAAGATGACGCCAACAATATGAATAATTATGTTGATGTTCGGAGGGAACTTCAAAAATTCAGAAGCGCAGGTTGTCATTGAACCTGGACCAGCATCTGGTATTACGGTAGAAGAAGCACCAGGATTCATCATGAGTGATAGAAGGATGATTTTCTAGAACATTTATATAGCATTGAATCCTGATATTTTGATAGAAAAACATTTTAACAACACTGGAATTAAAGCTGAGCAGACTAAAGAGTGGCTGGAAATAAGAAAAGAGGACGCTAAGCAGTCAATAAGAGATATATTGATGTAATTGGAGAACACATTTGTGAATTCAGCAGACATTAAGAAGAGGAGAGGAAAAAGAGGTCCAGTGATGCTTGCGATCTCATTGGTAATGTCTATAGTTGGAGCCATAATAGGTACCACGATATCAACAGCCAATGCCATTCCAGTAGGGACGCTGAGTTCTAAAGCACAACAACTGAGTGTTGACCTAGAAATAATACAAAAAACATTAGATGGGATTAGAGGGGGATTGGATGAACAAGTAAGGTTCATAAATGAAACTGCGATCATATTAAATTAACAAGCGGATGTGATGCAACGGGCAACTAAGCTGATTATTAAGAGTGAGATTTTTAATATAATGAGTCCTGTTGATAGACTATTAACGAATTATATGAGAGAAGTTCAAACTGCAATTTCACAATTGATTCAAGGACATATACCATTGTACTTTGTTTCACATGATATTATTCATCAAATGATAGAAAAGTTGACTAGGAGGGAGATTGATGTGATACAGGTAAAAATTGCATTTGAAATGGGTAATGCAATGCCATTATATGTACTTGGATAGGCTGGAAATTGGGTTCTTACTATGCATCCCATATGTAGCTCCTGAACTTATTTATCAAACCAAGTGGGTACACAATGTGGGATTTTGGCAAGAGGAAAAATTTATTAAGATTAAAACTCCAGAAGTGGTGGCATTTCAGTCATGGGAGCCTGAAGTTTACTTGATACCAAACTTGGAAACGTGTGTCAAATTTAAAGAACAAAATTATATGTGCCCAGGTAAACCGTTTGTTCCTGATGCTACAGACGCTATTTGTGGTTTGAAATCTGACCCAAGTATATCAGAAGGATGTGAAGTGATCATTAGCAATATGGGGAGTGAAGAATTAGCAAAGGCTAAAATGGTCAAAGGTAAATGGTTGATCAGCACCTGTTTAAAAAACCTGACAGTAGTACACTTAAATCATGGAACATATGTGGTTAAACAGGTGAAATATAATGTCTTTTACTTACAGGTTCCAAAGGATACAATTGTGTCGATTGGAGGGTTAACATTATTTCATGTTACGAATGACATTTGGGAAAGCCAAGTAGAAAACATTATATTTTTTCAAAGGGATGCATTTCCAATAGACCCAGACCTAGAATTCTTATTAAATCATAAAGAGAAACACGTAGTGAAAATGAATCTAAGAAAGAACAACATTACTGTTAGTAACCTGGGTATAATAGAAGTGGAAAGATTTAATTGGGGAACCTGGGGGGAACGCTCTATAGTGGGTTTAGCTGTCCTGGTGCTAATAAATGGAGAATGGTTGATTGTTTTATCAGTAAAAATGAAGATGTTGCTCATGTTAGTGGCTACAACGGGGAGAGAAAGAAATCCAAACACGCATACATTTTAAAAAAGAAGAAAGGGAGCAAGTTGGATTTCTTCCAATTGTGCCAAAATTCTCAGAAAAGAGGAGGGGATATGTAGGATTATTTAGCGTGTTTTGGGAGCACAGCACCATTGCATGGGATTAATGTATTGCTATAATGTGGTACAGCAAGCCATGTGTTGCCAATGTGACATGGACATGTAAATGAAGACAGGCTACTCAGTCAAAAACACAGCAATTTTTATCACATTGAAAAACGCATTTTTTTTTCTTCTCTCTCACCTGAAATGCCTCTGTTGCAGGAGACACATTAGAGGATTAATGAACTAATATAATTAACAGTACTAACATGATTCTAATCAAATAACATCATAATGTGTTCTCCAGTGCCAAATGAGGTGGAAAAGACAGGCTCTGAAAGTCATTTTAAACATGCACTTGGATTCATTTTTTTTTCTTCTGTTCACTGTGTTAGCTGGATGCGAAATCTGCATGCCAGGAAATGAGTAGATACAGTTTCTAAACCGTATAAGCCAAGCCATTGTTGAAAGAGGAGGATAGATTATTTTGTATTTTGATTGGTGACACGTCACCTTAAGGGCTGTAACAGAGGTTTCCTGAAGAATCTCTTAATCTGCCATCAGGCCCCAAGGACACACATCTGTTACATTGTGAAAGGAGTGCCTGTGGTAACAAAGGCAACCCAGCCTGATAGAACGTTGACCTCGAACAGTCCTACATTCAGGAATGTAAATGTGACCTTTGACCTGCCCTGTTGCCAGAGAAAGGCAGTTGCTGGGGGTAGTCAGGTGACTGTGCCCAGCAAGGTCACATGGGTACAGTATGGTTTTTGGCATGCAGCATTTATAAAGATCGGACTAATTAGCAGAGCTCACCTTCTCAGTCCGGATTACCCATACTATTACTGAATCAATAAAATTAAAATTATTCAGGCTGTTATCTTCCTCCCAGATGACATTCTGTCACAGGGGTTAATTGACTTAGTGTTGTTAAGGGCCTTGGTGGAGTGAGGGATCAAAAAGGACTTGATGGCGTATACAGTTGGGGAGGCCTAGTCTACCTGACTATATGCGTCTTGTTATGTTTCAGATGCTTCTATGGATTTTAAGAGTGCAGGCATTTAGAGGCATCTCTGTCTTCTGGGGACTGTGGTGGATCTTGTGGCACCATCTGAGGCTCTTCCGGGGCCCATAGAGCAGAAGGCATAGTGCTGCTCCTCTTAGCCCTTGAAATAGTGATCCTTGACTTTGAGACTGATGACAGAGCTTCTCAACATCGAACTAGGTGATGAGCAATATCTCACTTTCAAGGTTTTCAATGTTGGGAGAGACCATTTTAAAGAGCATTTACATAAAAATGTTCAACTTCAAAGATCTTAACATTAAGGTTTTTGATGTTGGACAGCGACGCCTGTAATGTTTATTAGGCCATCAGAGCTGGTAACCTATGGTGCCTCAAACAAGGAAACCTCACTTATAAATGTATTATGAGGTTTAGCCCAAAGGCAAATGAATAGGAATAGGTGCCTGAGCTCGAAGAAGGGGACTGCCTCGTTTGTTTGTTTATTTTATTTATAGCGCGCACCAGACCCAAAGGTATCAGGGCGCAAGAATACTTTAAGCTTGCATGGTTACAGGTTGCGCGGTTACATAGTTACAGGTCAATACAACAATACAGGGTGTAATACGTATGCATATGCGTTCCCTCGGATGCATCACCTGTCATTTAAACACATAAAACAACATGTTTTGACACATTTCATGCTCCTATGTGGTGTGAGCATCCAGTTGGCACAACATGCATACATCAGGGTAATCCTCTCTAGAACAGTTCCCAACATAGGAAGCACCCTGTTTAAGAAGTAACAGTGTCATGCTAAGGAAAGGGTCTGACACACCAAATTAGAGTTAAAAACAAAGAAAACACCAAAGATGTCAAGTGAAGCTAAAATTTCACTTCTGAAAAAAGTTTTACTGCGAAAAAAGCTGTAGAGACTGGCCAGAGCAGCAAAAGTAACCGGCGAAACTGCATTATGGAATCCTAGTGTGGATGTAGGTGTCAGGAGCGCCCGATATTATCACAACCCGTGTTTTCATGATTGTAGGTTAGGATAATGATGATCCTCCAGTCCTGTCCTACATGGGAGGCATAACCACTGTTTTTACCCACCCCTCCATACCCTCACCCCAGCCATCTCTGCCTTTTTTACACCAAAATGTGTGAATACTAACAAATTGCACTGTTAGGAATATGTACTTGAAAATGCAATTTTTACAAATGTTGGCATGAAAAATACAGCACACCATTATTGTAGTTTGGCTGCATTAAAGTGACAATCTTACTTGTGTACAGGCGCATTATAAATGCCACATCATATCATATCTCATTGCCTGTTTAATCATTCTAGTTTGTCTGTGGGGGGCATAGACAATTCCAAAAGAAGCAAAACTGTTTTTTTTATGGAGGAACTAGACAAATAAATAATCAAAAAAGCTAGATAGACAATATTTATAGTTGTTTTTAAAATTTCTGTTTTCTTTATTGTGCTTGCTGGGATATTTAGTGTTTATGAATATTAATGAAGTTCCTACCAAAGATAATCCCTCTTGCTGATGCTTACTCCATATCATCTCAGGAACCACTATTACATTTATTTTCCATTTATTGGTGCCAAATTTAACAGTAAGCTCAAACAAAAAATGGATATCTGTACAGTGAGGAAAGGGACACGGTAGCAGGAGAAGGGAGAACAGACAAAAACCACTCACCTTGCCGATTCCCCACATCACATGTGTTCTCATAGGATCAGGAAGTCTGCATAAGGCAAAATGTAGAAGATATGTCAATTTCACAACAAGTAGCGGTACAGTCAGTTTCTAAACAGAGCCTCATTGGGGCACTTTTTGAGGCCAATGACGGCGGATCACTGAAAGCATAGACATGTAGTAGAAGACAGCCATCAGGACGAGGCAAGGAGAACACACCAATCAAGTTACAATTTAGAAACATTGCAATCTCAACACAAAGGGAAAACAGTGGCAGAGCCTGAAGTGAGGTTCACGTTGGTTTACCGCCAGACTGCTCTTTTGTGCCCAGTTCGTCCCTCCCTATGGCTCCCACAAGGCCAGAATGAACTTGCCCATTTGATCAGGTATTTGACTTTACAAGAAAATACTTTTGCAAATAAGGCATGGAGTGTGCTGGACCCTGGTTGCTTAGCAACCAACCAAATTGATGAGGACGCACCTGGCACACCCCATGTACTCAAGTCCTTCCAGGGCAGGTAAACATTTCCTGCATTTGTTCCCTGCTTCCCGCCAGGCGACAGGTGGCCTGCGGCACACCTTAGTAACTGAAGAGAAGATTAGCACTGGCAGCAAGCAGAAGACCTAGGTAAGTGTTGAACTTCATGCTTGGGTGCATACATATATGCTTGAATCAATAATTGCAGTGTGTGTCTGTGTGTATAGGTGTTTGTGCATATGCTTGCATGAATATATGTATGTTTGTGTGGGATGTGTGGGGAATTGCCATCTGTCAAGGACAAGGAAGCCCTGGTCTTTTTGATTTGTATTCAGTAAAATGATGTTGGTAATACCATTTCAGGCGACAATGCAATGTTTAGGGGGGAAGGGAGAAGGAACAAGTTACTTACCTGTAACTATATCTCCAGCCTGGATCTGTCATTGATTCACATGCTCATGAATATTCCCTGTCGTCAGGCTGGGAATCCGATAAAAGAAAAAACTGTTTCACTTTCACTTACAAACTGTATTTCTCCTTTAAAGCAATCACTGTCCTTTGGGTCATACTGCCCTCATCCAATGACAGATCTCTCCCTAAGCCCCTCCTCTGGCAACCATCTTCAGATTTGGTAAGCAAGTAAAGTGGCAGTATGTCCAAGAATAGCCGCAGAGGGGACGGCGTGAGGGTTCGCATGTGAATCCATGCCAGACACACGCTGGAGAACATTAGTTACAGGTAAGTAACTTGTTCCTTCTCCAGCATGGGGTCTGGCATCGATTCAAACGTTCATTAATAACGAATAGATAGCAGTACAACATTACCCAACCACAGGAGGTGGCAAGACTCAACAGAAGTAATTAACTCTTACCTCCGGAACAGACTCACCTCAAGCAAACAGGCTGCGTAGCCCTGCTTAGCCGACTCTGGACTCCTCCCTGTAATCCCTGTCGACTCAGTAGAACTTTGTGATGGTGTGAGCGGACCTCCACGTAGCAGCCCTGCAGATGTCCAGCATGGGCACACCACACAGGAACGCCATCGTCGCAGCCATCGCTCTGGTGGAGTGGGGTCTCGGACGGCCGGGCAGCGGTCGGTTCGCCAACCGATGACAATGCATGATGCAGCCGAAGAGACGCCTTGAAATGGAAGCCTCGGACAAAGCCTTCCAATGGTTCACAGGACCAAAGTTCACAAACAGTTGTGAAGTATTCCAAAAACCTTTTGTGCGCGTCATGTAGAACTTTAAGGCACGAGCAACGTCCAGCGAGTGCAAGGCCCTTTCAGCAGGTGATGACGGTTTTGGGGAAGAGAACAGGTAACTCCAAAGGTTCGTTGAGGTGGAATTCTGACGGAACCTTCCACATTAAAGAGAGGTGCGTCTGTAGCACCATACTCAATTCGTGGAAAGTCAGCTTTGGTTGTTTGCAGGGTAGGGCCTGGATCTCACCCGCCCTCGTGGCAGAGGTGATGGCCACAAGGAATGCAGTTTTATACAAGAGGAACTTGAGGGGGCCTCCATGAACCTCGTCAGAACCATGTTGAGTTTCCATGCCGGAGCAGGAGCCTTCACTGGCTGGAAAGATCGAAAAAGTCCTTTGAGGAACTCCTTGATGAGTCAGTGAGACCACAGTGAAGATCTTCCTGGAGACCTGGTCTAGTGGGAGATAGCCGCCAGATGCATCTTGATAGAAGCGTGCACCAGGCCAGCATTGGCCAAGGAGCGCAAGTATGGATGAATGTGCAGGGCCGTGACCCTCACTGGGGTAATCTTCTGCGACCAGCACCACGTCACTGCCTCTTGTGACCGTAGCACTTCAAAGTCGATGATGCTCTGGCCTTGGCGAGGATCTCTCTGCAGTCCGCAGTCAACTCATATCCACCAAACTCTAGGGTTGTAGGAGCCAAGCTCTCCGGTTCAGCGATCCTGGGCCCTGATGCAGGATTGCGCCTCCTGCTCTGGTGAGAAGATCCAGAACCACTGGCAGCTTGACCGGGGGTGACGCTGACAGACTGAGAAAGTCTGGATTTCAAATCTGCCTCGGCCACACCAGGAGGAGGGGGGGGGGGATGAGTATCATCCTGTATTGGCATTTTTTGAGTGCGTTGATGACTCGTAGCAACATCGTGGTGGTGTTGTCCGTGAAGATCCTCGCCACCTTGCCCTTCAGAGATGACAGGAACGACTTGCGGGCCCTGCCTGTAGCTCCAGGATTTTGATATGGAGATCCTTCTCCTCCGGCAGCCACAGACCTCTGGTGTGTAGACATCCAGTGTGGGATCCCCAGCCCTCCAGGGAAGCTTCCATAGTGATTGTATCCTGATATTGGGGGTTTTGAAACCCCATGCCCCAGGTGATGTTGGAGCGGACGCCCCACCACCCTATAACCCAACGGAACTCCTCGTTGAGCGGGATATTGTCCATGAAGCTTCTGGACACCTGTATCCAGCGAGCATCCAGGAACTCCTGAAGAGGTTACATCTGTAACTGCAGAGCTTGATGGTGTAGATGCAGAACATCATGAGAACCAACGGCTTGATGGTTGGCACTGTAGTGGTCTTCATTGCCAAAAGCCACTGCACCTTCCCTTGAATGGCCGCTACCCTCTTCTCCGAGGGCAATGTCAGGCAGGACACTGTATTGAGTCTGGCTCCTAGGAACAGCGCGTTCTGCGATGGTGTCAAGCAGGACTTTGTATAGTTGATGGAGAATCCCAGATCCGTCAGTAGCTGGACGGTAGCCTCTGTGTGTCCGACGGCCAACTCTCGTGAGTGGGTTCAGATGAGCCGGTTGTCGAGGTACGGGTATATGTGTATACCCCATAGATGGGTCGCTACCGGTGCCAGGCACTTTGTGAACACCCTGGTCGCCGTCTTCAATACGAAAAGTAGGGCTTTGAACTGGTAGTGCTGGCCCTGCACTACAAAACGCAGGAACTTTCGATGTGCCTTGGGAATGGGACATGGAAATAGGTGTCCTCCAAGTCCAGCGACGTCAATAAGTCTCCTTCCTCCAGTTGGCCGAGTATGTGCTGCAATGTGAACATCCTGAACTTTTGGGACTTTAGTATTTGTTGAGACATCGCAGTTCTAGGATGGGTCTCCAGCCCCCTGTATTCTTTCCGACCAGAAATTATCTGGAATAGACTCCGGAGCACCGGAGCCGTTGGGGAACTAGCTCTATAACCCCTTTCGGCAGTATTGCCCATACCTCTTCCAGGAGCTGAGGAATGTGCTGCTCCTTAAGGGTGTATCCTTGGGCCAGAGCGCCCAGCACCCATCTGTTGATGGTCATCTTCCACTCGCCATCAGCTGGCTGCCCCCCGGGCTGCACGCATGAGGGCCTAATGTCTCAGCCGGTTCAGGCCTGCTTCAGAGCCTGTCTTCTACCGTGCGGGAGGCGGCGACGCTGTCCTCTGCCCCCATAGGACTGGGAACGGTGTAAGTAGGCTTCCTGGGTTGTGGATCTGGAAGGCTGATGGTACGAAGAGGACCTGCTCGACTTTCCCCTGGAGGGGCGAAAAGAAAAGCGCTGCTTTGTGCCCAAGGAACGGGCCATCTCCGTATCCGCCTTGATGGCCTACAGGGACTCAACGACGTTCCCAAACAAGTCTCTGTCGAAGGGCAAAGGGCATGTCCAACACCTTTGCCTGGACCTGCTGCCAGAAATTTGTGGACTTCATCCAGCCTTGTCGATGAAGGCAGACACGATTCCCCATCTGCCAGAACCCCGTGTCGGCGACGTCCAAAGCACCTGTAATGGCGTGATCAGATGCAACTTCTCCCTCCTGAAAAAGAGCGATTGCCTCCATCATCTTATCGTCTGGCAGGAACTCCAAAATAGGACCCAGCTTGTACCACAGCTCTCTATCGTACCTGGCTAGGATCACCAGTGCGTTGGCCGCCTTGATCGTGGACGGTGCAGTGTAAATCACCTTCCTTCCTATGGCGTTCAGCTTCTTCCCTTCGAAGACGACAAGGACGGGTTAGCCGACTGGTTACTCGTGGCCGCCGAAACCACCGAATCCGGCGATGGTTGCGACCTCAGGCACTTGGGTGCAGAGCCCAGCATCCGATACTTCTTCTTGAATCTATCCTGTTTGGCTGGAGCTGTGCAGGGGTT
This sequence comes from Ambystoma mexicanum, assembly GCF_040938575.1. Taxonomy (NCBI): domain Eukaryota; kingdom Metazoa; phylum Chordata; class Amphibia; order Caudata; family Ambystomatidae; genus Ambystoma; species Ambystoma mexicanum. Next base: position 475,851,553 of record NC_090934.1, read on the forward strand.
CTTCCTGAGGGCCAGACCCTCATCCCACATTTCCAGAAGGGGCACTGCCATGATTGTCTTCCTCCTGAACTCAAGCATGTGGTACAAGAAACCCCCCCCTCCTGGTTTCTTCTGGCACAAGCTGGAATAGCCTGGAGGCTCTGGTGATCATGGAATGGAATGATCCCACCTCATCCGTTGGGTGCGCCCCAAGTGGCGTATCCAAATGGTGAGACCCACCGCAACGATATCCTAGTCGTCGTCCGTCGTGGCCAGATCCGTCCCCGTCTCTAGGGACCCTGGGGGGGGCGCTGATGCAGATGTGGAGGCTGAGATGGGATGGGTGTGTCAGATGATGCCTCTGATCGAGGGCCTGGGGGACCATTGGAACCGGGCCAAGTGGCATCCTCTTCTGGATTTCCAACACCAAGGTGTGAAGGGTCGACAGAATATCCAGAGACCCATCCCTTAGCTGAGCTGGCGGGATCAGAACACTAGGCCACAAGCTGCCATCGTCCTCCTCGTCTACATCCTTGTGGACAGTGTGTAATGACCTCTTTTTGAGGAGGAGCTCGATTGCCGGCTGGCAATGGAAGAGGAGGGTGATGTCGATCGCGCCCTATCGACCTTGGGACCCGCTTCCGCTGAGACCTCAGTGGACTTGGATTTGCAGTTCTTGGCCTTATCTTGGGAACCCACTGATGAGGCACCCTCAAAGGACATAAAAGACTGCTCCTTGGACTGGCCGGTCCTGGGTGAGACATGACCTTGCTCGGGGCACAGGGCAGATGCCTTACCATTAAGCCACACCGCCAGTCTACTGTGCCAGTCTGTCGTCTTCTTCGAGAACTCCAGGCATATCTCACACTCAACCTCCACAAACACGTTCCGTAGCCTGCACTTGGTGCAGGGCTTGAAGATGGACCTTCCCTCCTTCGCCGTCATGGTTGGTGGGCGCGAAGTAGGCCTGATGGCCTTCTGGAAACTTTGACGATCTTTGCGCTAGACGGGCACTGAAATTCACCGACAACCGATCCCCGCTATCGGCAGATGAAGAAAAGAGCACACAGGCTCTTTTGGAACAAAAATAGAACCTTTTTTCTGTCGAAAACACGAAAAACCTGAAGTAGCTCACAGAGCAAAGACTCCCAACACTGAAGCGTGCAGTAAAAATCTGAAGAGGGTTGCCAGAGGAGGGGCTTAGGGAGAGGGCTGTCATTGGATGGGGCAGTATGACCCAGAGGACAGTGATTGGTTTAAAGGAGAAATACAGTTAGTAAGTGAAAGTGAAACAGTTTTTTCTTTTACTGAGGATTCCCAGCCTGACAAAGAGGAATATTCATGAGCATGTGAATCCATGTCAGACCCCATGCCGGAACAAGGGGCGGGGGAAGTGCAGTCAGAGCAGCGTGGCTCTGGGCAAGTGCAAGGAGGCAGCGGATCGTAGGGTTACAGTAACAGCCCCCAAGTGCGCGGTAGGCCCAGGGGCAGTGCAGTGGAGACTGATCATGGAGGAGCCTGGTACCCAGTGAGATTCTGAGGGTAGCCAAGCAACCATTCAGCACAGCAGACAGGTAGGTAGGTCAGCAGAGGGAAGAGAGACAGCACAAAAGAAAACTAAGGTCTTGAGCTGCTTCAGGAACTTCAAGTGGTATGGCTGAAGTTTGAGAGGGGCAGGGAGGCCCCTCAGAGGCAGCTAAGCGAAGGGCTCATGAGGAAGGTATTTTTGGAAGAGAAAGTTGGATGTAGTGCGGGCCCTGTCCCCAATAAGCCTTGTGGACATTACAGAGGGTCTTGAACTTGATCCTTGCAGCCACCGGGAGTCAATGGAGAGATACGCTACCTGCGCTTGAGGCCAAGGACAAGTCTTGCAGTCCTGTTCTGGATTAGTTGCAGAGGGCGAAGAGTCGAGGAAGGTAGATTGAGAAAGCGGCTGTTGCAGTAGTCCAGCCTAGAGAGAAACAGGGCTTTGGAGACAGTGAGCTTCTGGGGGAAAGCGAGAAAAGGAAGAATACCTTTGAGGAGGTGCAGCTGGTAGTGGGCCTTCTTAGCAAGGTCTGTGATGGGAGCAGAGAAGAAGAGAGTGGAGTCGAAGATGACATCAAGGTTTTTTGCCTCAGAGGAAGGTCAGGGAAGCGGTCCCAAGGAGTGAGAGGGAAAGCAGGAGCAGGAGGCTCAATGAGAAGGATATCGTGCCCACTGGAAGAAGGGACCCCTGGGCTAGTGTACGCAAGGGAAGGCAGTCCCCATAACGACTACCTGAGACCCCCAGGGAACACTCAAGGAGTTGAATGTTGAAAGTACGCCCAGAGGGCGCTGTTGTGCAGCCAACAGATGCAGTCGTAGTTCTCTGCTGCTCTGTCTGGGCTGCCCGTAATCCTGTAATATCCTGATCCAAACTGAAATTAATTTTGGAAGAAAACAACTTGCTGAAGGCGGAGAGGACCGGCATAAAACCACCGAAGTCTGAGGGAAAATCTGAGCTGCTTTGCAGCAGAAATTCCCGACCAACATCCGAGGCGGCGCAGCACGGAAGGAGGCCGGACACCAGTGTTGAAGGGAACCCTGCTGGCTGATGGGCGGGAGGACCGAGACGGCCCTGGGAGGTAGCACCATCGTCTCCTACCATGCGGTGGGGAATACTGTGAGGGACCCCCCCTCCTCTGATCACAGCGGACCACGCTGGTTGCTGCCAAGTAGCCGCGGCCTCTGCGGAGGCGAGGTGCGTCACACGAGAAGACCGGGCAGTCACAAACGGACTCCTAACCACCCAGGCGAGATCTTGACGCGGCAGACCTGGGCTGCTACAACCCTCCAGGTCGCCATCCTCCTTTGATCCCAGCAGAACGCGCCGATTGCTGCCAGGAAGCTGCGGCCTCTGAAGGTGCGAGGTGCGGCACAAGAGGGGACTGGGCAGCTACAAGCAAACTCACCATCGCCCGCGAGAGATTTGGATGCGGCAGACCCGGGCTGCCACGACCCTCCTGGCCGCCATAGTGACAGCACACAGAGGGCACCTGCCCTCCCGTGGCCTCGGGAGAGGCGGTTGATGATCTCCTGGGCGGGCCCAGAGGGCGGCAGGGACCCACACTGACACCGGAGCAGACTGGGAAAACTGGGCAGCTGCACACAGGTAAGGGGGACACCCCGGGACCCGAGAGGGGGCGCAGCGCCCTTGAGACAGCGACTGCACAACAGGGCAGGTGGAGGACTGTACCCCACAGAAGACACTGAAAGACAGAGACCTGGGGGCCCATAGGGCAAACAAGAGGAGTTCCTTAGCACAAGAGACCATAGATGGCATATAGTTCTAGGAACCCTTCGCTCTACTGACTTGAAAACGGCCAAGACCACAACGTGGCAACCACTGACAGTGACCCCAGACTCCCCTGGCATCATCATGCGTTCATAATACCCTGGGATCTGAGACACTTGCTCTGCTCCGCTGAACACCAGCCTCTGCCCCCTGGACCTGAAGGACGTGCCCCCACAACCCCACCCCCGGTGGGTTGGACCGCCGCCAGATCTGAATGGGGCAACATATATCCGTTAAGACTGCAGAACAGAACAAAATAGACATATACACCATGTGTGTCCCGGCGAAAGTCCCCCACTTCCGCTGACCACGCTGGAAAGGGCACCCTAGCTAGCAAAATAGGTCAGACAATGTCACTCACAGACATAATGACCGCCATTGGGGAGTCAAGGACGTCCATGGAAAAGAAAATCAATGGCCTGTCCTCAGAGGTCTCCTTCCTCCGCCAGGACTTGCGGAACCTGACATCTCGTGTGGGGGAAACAGAGCAGAGAATCTCTGACGCCGAGGACACGGCCAAAAGAGTGAAGGAACTCCTAGAACATGTGGAGAAAAAAACTCACCACCCTCGAGGCCAGGGCCGAAGACAGCGAAGGCCGATCTCGACGAATAACCTTCACATACTAGGGCTCCCGGAACGAGAGGAGGGACCGTCCATGGAACTCTTCCTAGAAGACTGGCTTGCAGATCTAATGGCTCCCCAAAAACTTTCAAAATTCTTCTCTATCGAAAGGGCACATAGAGTCCCGACAGGCAGTGCCCGGAGCTCCCCCATGAACGGTAATTGCCAAACTCATCAATTACCGGGACACAAGTCTCCACATGGCGCGCCCAAAAGGCCCAATCACATACAACGGGAACCGGATAGGGTTCTTTCCCGACTGCACACGAAAGGGCCAAAAGGCCAGTCATTCCTACGACTCCATTAAGTGGAAGCTTGCTGCACTGAACATTAAATATGCGCTTTTCTTCTCGCCCACTCTCAAGCTGTACCATAACACCGTCCATGTGTTTCAAAACCCGAAAGAAGCACGGGACTGGCCCCAAATCCAGGTTCTATCCTCTCCAGGATCCAGAGACCACACACCAAGAAAGGACAATGGCTGCATCACCCCGAATCGGGGACAAACGCCCATCCCAAGCATGGACAGCACAGAAGATAACTCGCTTGGTGGACATGGAAAGACCTGAGAGCTAAAGGGGCACAGGATGACCTTCAATGAACCGAGCCGCTCTGGGGGAGGGCACACATTGTCCCCCTTGCTCTCCCTTCACGCCTAAGCAAGATATGCCTAACTTGTGGGACACGTGTATCTAACTGGGCAGCCCAGAACGGGTAGGCGGAACAGCAACCTAACCCCCTGGGGGGCTCCCCGAATAAGTTATCACTGTTTATGGTAGTAGGTTTGGGCGACAGTTGCTTTCGGTTGTTGGGGTTAAGGGGGGTACAGGGTGGAGGGAGTTCAAGGGTGTTGGCTAACAAGAATCGCAGAACCAGATGCCAAGATAGTGGTTGTTGTGGGCGCCAGTTCCGCTGAGATGAGGGATCTGGCGTTTCGGATACCAGAAAACAGTTTAATTTATGAAGTGCAGTTCCTTGGTGGTGATGGGGTACAAGTTGGCGTGGATTCGGGGAGTGGAGTGGGGGGGACCCATGGACCACATGATCCTCCTTGAGTGTCGACCGAACTCAACACATTAACAGGCCACAAAATGGTCAGTTGTCTTTGCTGACCTGGAATTTGAACGGCATAGGCTCAAGCATCAGACGGAAGTTAGTATTGCAGTACCTTAACAGACACTCCCTGGATGTGGCCTTTCGCAAGGAGACCCACCCAGGTTTTTTTAAGAGATCCAACTACCCGCAGTCATACCAGGTCGGATTCTCAAGGGGCGCTATGGGCACAATGATACTCTTCCATAAGCGCATCCCCTTTCAGGTAATAAAGGGCTGAACTGACCCTGGCAGTCGATATGTAGCCGTGATGGGGGACCTATGGGGAGAACGGTGGGGCCTCATTGCAGCATAAGCACCCCCTGCACTTACGAAGGACCTCTTTCATGACCTACAATTGATATTACGGGAGGAAGGTGCGGATGTATGGGCCATGGGAGGGTATTTTAACAAAGTAATGGAGGTCGCCAGAGAGAGATCACACGGGGGCGCCACAACTCGGGAGGGCCCGATTGCACTGTACAGATTCACCGACTCCACTGGGCTATTGGACACTTGGAGGGCTCTACACACGAATGAGTTTCGGTTCTCGTTCTATTCCCACGCGCATAAAACAATGTCTAAAATCTACTACATCCTCATCTCCCAGAACACGGCCCACAGACTTATGTCCGCGGCCCTCCTGGCCAGAGGGATCTCAGACCATTCTCCCCTACTGGTGACCCTAAAGAGCAAACATCAGAAGCCAGACACCACCTGGCGTCTGAACACATACTATTTGGGGTTCCCCGAGATAGCTGAAGGGTTGACAAACAAATCCAACAAATACTTTGAGCTCAATGAGGGTTCTGTTGATTATCCAATTACGACCTGGGAGGCCTATAAATCTGTCCTCCGGGCGGAAGCTATTTCCTTGGTGACCGCCCACCGGCGGAACCACTATCGGGAACTCACGGAGGCGGAGGGACAGGTTTCCCAATGGGAGTCCCAATTTCTGGAATTAGGCACTGAGGCCTTGCAAGAGGCCCTGGAAACAGCACAAGAGACCCTAAGAAACCTGGCCCTAGACAACGCTCGGACCGCCCACTGGTCGATCCGCAGCCAGATCTTTGACCGCAGGGACAAGGCGGGGAAAGCGGTGGCCTGGCTGGACAGGCAGGAACAACGCAAGGGGTATGTTCAAGCAATTCGAACGCCGAACAGGGACCTGTTGACGGAAGATTCTGCCATAGCGGAAGCCTTTGCTAACTATTACGAGCACCTCTCTTGCCCCCCGGGCGGGAGCCCCGGGACCGACCCCTCGAATTTCCTCGATAAGTTTGAACTCCCATGCCTCACCACACAACAGAGGGAAGGGCTTGACCTTGAGCTGACGGAAGACGAATTACAATCTGCGCTCACACAGCTCCAAACTGGGAAAATTCTGGGACCTAACGGTTTCCCAGTGGAAACTTGGAAACGTCTCAGCGGTTCATTAATTACGCATATGCACCGCATGTTCCTCCGGAGCAAAGAACTAGGCAACCTCCCCCGGACCTTAGGGAAACATGTATTATGGTGCTGCCTAAGCCGGGACAGCCCCCAGGGCAGTGTGCCTCTTATAGGCCCATTTCATTGATAAACGAGGAAGCCAAAATTCTCGCCCAAGCCCTAGCCAACAGGATACTAGGAGCGATCGAGTCTCTGGTCCATCCCGACCAGTACGGATAAATGCCTAATAAGTCCACCCATATGAATTTACGCAGACTCCAATACGCCCTGGACCGTTCCCCAGAGATACCTGACCCGCTAGCCCTATTAGCAGTCGATTTTGAGAAAGCATTTGATTCCGTGGGGTGGGAAGTTCTGTGGGACATCTTAGAACGAATGAACTTTGGGCATGGCTTTATCTCCTGGACGAAGCTCTTATATGAATCTCATGTTGCAAAAGTTAGGGTAAATGGCAGGCATTCAGGGTCATTTCCGCAGAGGTGCAGGACTAGACAGGGCTGCCCCTTCTCTCCCATGTTGTTCCTCCTCGCGATCAAGATGGCCGGGGGGGAGGGGACGACCGGGTCTCACTCTATGCCGATTACCTCCTTATTTACCTCGGTAGACCTGTGGCCTCATGCCCGGTTGTGTCTCAAATCCTTACGGACTACCAACGGTTTTCCGGCCTCAGGGTGAATACCCAGAAAACGGTGTTCTTCCCAATTCAAGAGGGAGCAAATGCGATCCCTGACCCCTGTCCATACCTGGTTTCCAGCCCCAGCTTCACGTATATAGGCATACAAATTAGCACCTCGCTAGAGGAGTTCCTTCAACTGAACCTGCAACCTGTCCTTGACAGGCTTACCACAGACATTTCCCATTGGCAATCCTTACCACTGTCCTTAATGGGCGGAGCCACATTATTTAAGATGATGTCACTACCGAGACTATTATATGTTCTACAGAACGCCCCACTGCCCATGCCCCCTGGAATCTTCGCATCAATAGACAAACACATACAGACTCTCCTATGCGGGGAAGAGGGGGAGGAACAACCTAGAATTGCTCTTACGACACTACAACATTCAATTTGGGAGGGAGGGATAGGATTACCATGCCTTCGCACATATTACCTAGCTGCGCAGACTGGGGTGGTAAATGATTGGCTACATGGCGACAGCGTACTCCCCCCACATCAGCATGGAACTGTCCGCCAAGTACCCGTTTTCCCCCCTCCAGTTCCTGTACGCCCCCGGGAAGGAACAGCCAAAACTCCACGCATGTCACTTCATATACAACGTACCTGGGAAGAAACACAAACACATTGGCTGGGGTTCCAGGCCTACATTGGCCCAACATCTATGGCATAATGCACATCTCCCTGAAATCCAAAAGAAATGAGGTGCCTGGGAAATTGGGAAAGGCTCAGGATACTCACATTGGAGCAAGTGATTCAAGTGGGGCGCATGGTTCAGTTTGACACCCTTAAGGAGCCTTTTTACTTTAGACCTGGTGACCGCTTTAGATGTACACAACTCATTCACGCCATGAAGGCACAGTTCCCGGACCTGGGGGAAATCCCACATTGCACATCCACCGGGACACCAACGTCCTCGCAGAGTGTATCCCCTCCAGGGCCACCTCCACGCTATATCAGGCCCTTAACTCCTTTGGCACCAAAGAACTCAACACACTGAAATAGAAATGGGAAAGGGACAGAGACAGGCTGGAAGCGGAAGAATGGGTGGAAGCTCTCATGTTCCCTCGTGAGATAGGCATAGATGCGAAACTACGCCAGATCCAGCTCAGGATATTGCACCGATCCTATTACTCCTGCACCATGCTGGCTAGATGGAGTGGGGCGGGCACAGAGGTCTGCCTCCGATGCAAGCACGAAAGGGGCACCTTCTTCCAGACAATCTGGGATTGCACTGTGGTACAGACTTTCTGGGCGGGTTGCACGGGCACAGTCTCTGCGACAATGGAATCCCAAATACCACTAGACCCAAAGTTGATACTGATTGGGATATGGGGAGAACTGGGCCTCACCAAGCATGAAAAACTGTTCACGGCCGTGGCACTGGGGGCGGGTAAGAGACTGATCGCTGCAAATTGGGGATCTGCTGCAGCACTGAGCCTAACCCGATGGTCTAATGAAGTTACCAGGTGTGCCTCCTTGGAGCGACGAATTTACACAGCAAGAGGATGCCCTCACAAGTTTCAAAAGGTGTGGGGAAAATGGATGGACGCTCAGTGAGTCCCCCTCTCTCTCATTCCCTCCCCCCTCTCTCTTCCCCCCCAAACACACCCTTCCCCTTCCCCCACCTCGCCGTCCCACGGCAACCGCCCGCCCATACATAATGCAACACACGCTGCACCATGATTGTAAGCATTACCGATTTAACTGCCTTCTGTTCACCTTTATCTGTATGTTCCATGCATTTGTAAAAACCAATAAAATGTGTTTTTTAAAAAAAAGAAAGTACGCCTAGAGTTGTGGCAACTACCTTCAACAGCACGTCATTGACGACGGTACCCAAACAAAGTGCAGGGCGAATACCGAAGGCCAAGGCAAAGTCAACACGCAACATGGAGGAGGGCTGGGGAGGATGGGAGGTGGGAGCCGCCCGAGCCCTTATTGAGACAGGACTTACACAAAGATCTAATGACCCTGCAGTCTATGCTCACAAAGGCGTTTTAAGAGCAATTTCAGCTAACCAGGTTGGACCTCAATACAGCACTGACTGCGATTTATTTATTTTCATTCTTGATAGAGCGCCAAATCGCCCGCAGGCCTCACGCTGCACATAAAACAGACAAGACCGTCAGAAACGGACATAGTGCTCCAAGTATTTATTTATTTTACTTCTTGATAGAGCAAATAAGTGGGTCAATTAGGAGAGAGGACGGATCTTCTAGAAAGGGGACTCCAAGGAAGTGGATACAGATACCAAGGAGAACAGCGAGGCCATAGAATGTTTGAATGTAGCTACCAGGAATCTTTAACTGCTAATGGAGGACATAGAAAAGGACATAGAAAAGAGATCACGCAGAATTAACATACATTCTAACTAGAGATGATGATATTAAGGCTCTATTTGCCCCTAGGGGCTCGACATTGAACCCTTTCAAAAGGATGACCTCTGAAGTAGAGGACTTACGATCTAAATTTATTAAGCTTGAACGCCTTAGCATCAGAGAGATCAACAAATTTTGGGAAAAGACTACCCTTACCCATTATTTACAAGAAAATAAAATACCTAGAGGCCTACGTATATTAATTCTTCCGGACTTTGAAGACCCCTTAGATAATGACCTCGCCACGGACTGGGAAAGCAACCTATCCACCAGTTCCAATAATATGCTCAAGTTACTTATTGAACATGCTAAAAGAGAACATGCCAGAATTGTCGTCCAAATCGATAGTTTGAAAGAAGAAATTGCTCTCTATGATGCACCCAGCACTACGATCGACAAGAACTATAAAACTTTATATACTCGTTTACGCAAACATCAGGATGAAGTCAAACTACGCAAATCACGGAAATTCTCACGAGATGATAGAGATTACCGTGATAACAGGGTATATACTTATCAACCTAAATATGATCAAGTATCTCGCTCCCGTACGAGTAGTCTGGCTTCATCCCTTGCTAGCTCTGAAGTCGATAGCGACAGTGACAAACCATCTTCTGAGACTAATTCGGAAACAGGTATTGCTACTTCTGAGCCTAATCTCTCTGATGCTACCGAGTCCAGAGAAGGGGAACAAATACCCATTATTCTGCCCACGCCTTTTTTAGAACAAATACGCAGGTACAAAAAAGGCAACCGCCAAGCCGCATTAGCTGCGGCCAAACAGGTTCGATTTCAATTACCTCCACCCGTCAATATTTCAACCCCAGACCCAAGCCCAGGGGCACAAGGGGCGGCCAACCAACCAGGCGCAAACGCCCCGATCGCCCAACGCAGAGTCACCCGGGCATCATACCAATAGACTCTCAGGAATCAAATCAGATAGATTTAATTCATAACTTGAGTAGTTATTCGCTCTCCTCTGACGAACGTTCAGTCCTTAACCGAGGGCTCTCTTTTGCGCCTACTGGTCTCAATGAATATGTTCAAATTCAGATTGATTTATTCAAATTTGTTCGTAAATTAAAACTAAAGAAATGTTTCGCTACACAAGTTAAGCTTTATACAAGTAAGCCCCAAGAACCACAACCATCTGACATCACATTACAAACCATGTTGAGCACTCATGTACTCATGTCTATTGATGAATATGGATCAGACCCGAACATGAATATAATGAACTTGATGCATGACCTCAATATTGAACAACAAACTTTGAAAATAAAAGAATTATCAAACAAATCGAAGTTCACTCCTGTATTTCCTAAAGATAACTTGATTGATACTTTCCACCAAGTCGTAACCAATGACATCCACAAATTACAAGACTCTGTCAAACAAAAGAACACGAGATTTAACCTCTCTATCAAAGAACAACAAGCTCTGCACACTCTGGCTTCAATTGATACGATTATCATAAAGGAGGCAGATAAGGGAGGCAATGTTGTGATTCTGGACAAAGTAGACTACATCACAATGGGCCTCGCCCACCTTGATTCTCCTGGATGTTACGAAATTTTACCTGGTAACCCTACGACCTCCCTCCGTGCAACAATCAAATTAGTGGTGGACAAATGGCTTACAGCAGGCCTGTTAACCGATGTGGAAAGACAATTTTTAATTGTTGATGGGCCAACAATGCCAACTGCTTATTTCCTGCCAAAAATTCACAAACCGTTTGTTAAAATACCAGAAGGGAGACCTATACTGAGTGGAGGTGGTGGTATCCTGGAGCCCACCTCCCTGTACATCAATGAATGCATTTCACCATTAGTCAACAACATACCTACTTTCATTCGTGACACAATGCACATTCTCCAGATGCTTAACCAACTGCCTATGTTACCTAATCTTGTCCTGGTTACACTTGATGTAAAAGCGCTTTACACATCCATTAATCATCAGCAAGCAATCAGCAGTATAGACTTTATCTTTCGTGCTCATTCAGCCTCGTTTTTCGAACATATCGAAATGATCAAAGATTTACTATCTGTTGCCCTTACCAACAATGTATTTCTTTTCAATAACACTTACTACAGACAGTTGATCGGAGTTGCAATGGGGGCAAGTTATGCCCCAGCGTTAGCTAACATTTTCATGCATAATTATGAACAACAACTCGTTTTCTCTAACCAGCTTTTCACGCCACATATTCACATGTGGAAACGTTATATCGATGATGTGCTTTTGGTTTGGAATGGTTCTATTGAGCTTTTAAATGAATTTGTTGCTTATCTCAATTCCAACAATTGGGGCATTCAATTTACACACACGTATAGCCCCATATGTGTTAATTTCTTAGACCTTACTATCAGTATCTCAGATAATCAGTTTGTAACTAAAACTTTTAGAAAATCTACATCCGTGAATGCAGTTCTGCATGCTACTAGCTGTCATAGGAAAACTGTAGTTTCCAATATACCCAAAGGCGAATTCATTCGGGCAAGACGGAATTGTCTGCTTACGAAAGACTTCGACCAGGAATGTTCATTGATACGCCAAAGGTTTATAGCTAGAGGCTATGACGTACGCTCAGTAGTAAAAGCAGAACATGATGTACGGACCATGAAGAGATGCGATCTACTCACTCCGTAAATAAGGAACGAGACTGTTCATTCTCAGAAACTCAAATTTATTACTAGATTTAATTCGGATAGTTCGCTGCTTTACAATATAATCAAACGGCATTGGCACATCCTACAACTTGATCGTGATATTACTCCTTGGGTGGACAACTCACCAAGTTTTATCTATACTAAGGCAAACAACCTCAAGAACATACTTTCTCCTTCATTCATGTCAATCCCACCCAAGCAACATACTTGGTTACACCAGCCCCCACGCCCTGGTTTTTACAAGTGTGGGGGCTGCTCCACGTGTTCACATGCACTGGAGACTACCTCCATCGACTTCGGACACTTAGGTACACATAAGATTTTGTCTTTTATTAATTGTAATTCGAAATTCTGCATTTACTGTATTAAATGTGTCTGCGGCCTATTCTATATTGGCAGTACAATACGCCCGCTGAAAATTCGTATCAGGGAACATCTGTACTCAATTACTCAATCTGACTCCAAATATCCCCTAGCTTTGCATTGGCAAAGATCCCATCAAATGGATAACAAGACAATGATCAAATTTGCTGGGATGATGAAGGTGTCACTTCCACAACGTGGAGGCAACCAGATACTCAAACTTAGACAATTGGAAGCCCGATTGATTTGTCAATACCGTACTGTAGAGTTTGGCCTGAACACAGACCATGAACTCTCTGTCTTTTTGTGATTACATGTTGTTTAAAAGTTATGGTACACGTGTGTTTTTTAAGGTCTTCGCACATGTCATGCCATTAGGTACCGATTATTTGTATGGATGTCAATGGTAATCAGCCGCTATCTACATGTCATTACTCAACTATCATGCTATCTACCCGGGTGCAGCGCCCCCCCCCCTTTTTTCTTTTTTTTTTTTTTTAATGAATACACTTGCTAGCATGGGCGCAACCGTTTTAACACAATCCTTGCATATCCAGTCAGGTCGAGGCGCACTTCCTTTATTTAGCATCTTTTTCAGCACATGCAACACTCTTTATTATAGATGCAGGCACAGGTGTTTTAAAATACACTACTGCCATCCGTGGACAGCTCAAGTGACTTCATACTCCAATTAATTAACTAATGTCTTCCGGATCTATGTCCTTCTGTCTCGCAATTTTTTTTTAAATTTTTTTATTTATTTATTTATTTATTTATTTTTTATTGATTTTTTTGTAATTCCAATTCTATTTGTGCATTTACCATGCGCAATTTATTTCCGGCATACGCACACCTCAAACATATCCTTGTCTATATGGAGTAGCCTTAATGATTTCCTTTACATGATATCTACACTAGTCCATCATGGCGCTTTTGTTTTCCCATTAACTCTGTGGTGACTCGCCTGTGCACGGGCGTTTTCACTGTTGCTTCCCTCACATCTCCGAGTTATACTCGGCACACAGAGGGTTCCCGTTTGGCTCCAGTTCCCCACATAGCAGTGAAAGTACTGGTGAGTCAACGTTGACAATTTGTACACGGACCCTTCCAGCAAGAATTCTTGCTGCTTCAGATGTCCACAGAGATAAACCACTCAATTAGCTAATTGACCTCTTGTTGCTTTGTTTTCTTTGGCTCTTGCCGCACCTGCATTCTTCGTTTCCTGCCCGTGCTGCAGCAAGATAATAATTTACTGAAAATTCATTCGTGCAACTGCAAAATAATGGTATGTCATTTCTTTATTTTCAAATGACTGCTAGGTGGAAATCTAGTCAGTCAGATTCCTACATAAATAGCCATCCCGTCTTTTGCTTTATAGGGAGCCCACGCCTAACTTTGTCAGATTACTCAACTTCTACCTTTGGTAAGTGGGATAAAACTATATATATAATATTAAAACTATTTTCTATGACGCAACATATTTGCAACCCCTCTTTTTATCGTATTCGATTCATTAAGTTGCCACTTGATAAAACATTTTTTAATTTTGCATTTTTCTCTAGTATTCAAAATACACACTAGCCAAGATTAAGGTACAATTTTAACAGTCAGTGGCCTTATACATGTATTTCTGGCTGATTACCATGAGCATCTTCTCTCACTGAATAATTTTGTTGTTCTTTTGTCTTTTTTCTCTCTCCTCCCTCTTTTCATTTTTTTATAATGTGTTATGTTTTTTCCACCGAATTACGCACTTTTTGTGTTTTCATTTTCTTTCTTTGAATTGGGTTGATTTGATATGTGCATTCGTTGCAACTGTCTGTTACTTTAAACCATATACTCAATGTGTTGGTTTGGCAAACCCTAACTGCCTCCTTGCCCTGGGTCTGGGGACTGGTTTGTTTTGCTATTGAATCATGCTTAACAAATGTTTTCGTTGTACATCAATGTTTTATAATTTTGCACAAGCAGCCTCAGTAGAAGAGCGGGAAGCTCGAAACACGTGTCAGGCTGCACCAATTCTGATTAAAACCACTCATTTAATTTGCAATTGCTTATTATTCTATGTGTGTGCGCAGTTTGAGAGCAAACCCTTTCTTTCCAGAATTAACATAAGGATTAAAAACCCAACAGAGTCAGTGACGGACAGGGAACTAAACGTCCAGGTCCAGGGAATATTTGCAGACATCCTAGGAGAAAAACCCGGAGGACACTGGTTTGGACCGAAGGATTGTGAAGGGCCCGGATAGTAGAACTCGGGACATGCTAGCAGCATTCACGCAATATACTCAGAAGGAGGCGGTGCTATGAGCAGCAAGAGACAAGGAAACCATAACATATAGGGGCTACCGCCGTCCAGCTATATCAAGACTTGGCACGCTCCACGCTTTTCAAAAGAAGACAGATGGACCCGGTGGGCAGAGCGCTAGCACTCAGGGGAATCTGCTACAAATGGACCCTCCCATTTGGGTTGATTTTTGAATGGGAAGGATTTCAGAAGTGCATAACAACCATGCAGGAAGGGGCTGATTAGTTGCAGGTGGACGCAGATCAGAACGGACAGGAGGATCGCCCCTCACAACCCGAGAACTGACCAAGGCCTTGAGCCTGGGAGAGGGCAACGGCAGGAGACTGACAAAGGCGGAGACCTCCCTAAGGGGCCCCCAACTTAGAACAGGAGGGGAGGAGGAAGGGAGGGACATAGGGGTATTGAGGAGTGCTTTGAAGAGATGATGGTGAAGGGTCCGCAGTAAGGGGGTGGGGGGTGGACACAAAGGCATGGAGGAGGGCACTTGGAGCGCAGGAGATCACTCCGTCTTGGATTTCAAGAGGGCGATAACGACCGGGGGAAGCTTGAGGGGGATGGGAGGTAGGTGGATGACTAGGGATAAGGGGGCCGGGCGAGTCCTGGAGTTGTGGGACGGGATAGTGGTGGCAGGGAGAGGGGAGTTGCGAAACATGGGGATGTATCGGAGGTTGAGGACCGGTGCTGGGGAGAGGAGGTTGTGGGGAACATGCGGTAGAGGGGAAGAGTGTGCAGCGATGTATTGAACCGGTGGTGGGGCAGGTGGGAGTTGGGGTACAAAGGCCCGGGGTGAGATGGATAGCGCGGGTAACAGCTAGTAGCAGAGGTGGGAGGTCCAGAAACATTCCAGTGGGCTACACATAATGAAATGGGATTAAACTCCTCCTGAAGAGGAAGACATTTGAACTATTCACAAGGAAGTCAGACCCAGATATATTGGTGCTCCAGGACACCCATCTCCTGAAGTGGGATCAGGCGAAGCTCCGATTGAGGGGCTTTTCCCACATACACCATGCATCTGGGCCGAACAAAACGAGACGAGCGAAGTGGCCCTGGCACTCCGAGATGGAGATGATCTCCAGATAACAGATCCCAAGGCAGACAAAGGGGGAGGTACATTATCATTGTGGTACACCACAAGGGGGTGGCATATACAGTGGCTTCGGTTTAGGAGGCCTTCCTCAAGGATCTGGTTAGCGGACTGGAGGGATTTGCAAGGAGTCACATTATATTGATGGGGGACTTCAATTTGGCCTGGTCTGGGAAACTGGATAGGTTGGCGGAGGGGGGAGTAGACAAAAGGGGAGGGGGTAGCATCCAGGTCACTGCAAGAACGCTTTGAGTCCTTAGGTCTTAAGGACGCGTGGAGGGGAGTGCATGGGGATAGGGAGGGTTTCACCTTCTTTTCGAATGTACATTGCTCACACTCCCGGATTGATTACATTTAGGTATGAGCTCCGCTTATGGGGGAAGTCACGAAAATAGAGGTGGGGCCTCTGAGATCACGCTGTAGTTACAATAGTCTTACAAATGGCGTGGGATCTGGGGATGGAGAACACCAGGGGGAACTGCTAATGGACAAAGTTCTTAAAAGGGAAATGGAGGACAAGATGACATTCTTCTTTGAGCTGAATGAGACACAAGGCACGGGGAAGGCAATACGTTAGGACATGTTTAAGGCCACCATTAGGGGAGAGCTAGATGCAGCTAAGAAAAAAAGGGATAGACTGTTGGTCAGCTCACTGTTCTAAGGGTGAAAAAGGCAAAGCAAACAAAGCAGACAAGCTCCCCGCTCGGCTGCTGAGAGGGGAGGCAACTATAACCATTTCCGAGAGGATGAGTGCTTCTCAGCGTCAATGGAGGAAGCTAAAATGACCCTTATTCCCAAACCCAATAAAGACCCACAGGTGTAGCTCATATTGACCGATTGCGCTAATCAATGTCGATGCAAACATTTATACTAACATTTTGGCTAACCGGCTGGAGGCGATTCCTCCTGGATTTAATTCACCCTTGTACAAGGCCATCAAACATTTCACAATGTAAGACGCATAGCTCACCTGGTGGAAAAAGTCCATAAGACCTTGACGCCTGCAGTTCTCCTCTCCCGTGATGCAGAGAAGGCATTCGGAGTGGAATGGTCTTTCCTATTCAGAGAGATGGAGAAAATGGGGATGGGGACCGACTTTATTAAGAGGGTTCAGGCTAATTATAGCACCCCAGTGGCAGGGCTACTTATCAATGGGCCTCTTTCCCATAGCTTGAATCTAACTAGGGGTATCAAGCAAGGGTGTCCCCTCTGCGCTCTGCTCCATGCAATATATCTGGAGCTGCTCCTTCAGAGTCTGCAAGACGCTGGAGAAGTCCAGGAAATTCCATTTGGGGGAGGTGAGCATAAGGTGGCGGCATATGCGGAGGACATGCTCCTCTCCCTCAGGCACCCAGAGACATTTGTGAGGGCGTGCAGAAAGATTCTCTCTGAATTTGGAGTGGCCTCGAGCCTGAAGATCAACAAAACGAAATCTGAGGTTTTAAACTTGACGGTGGAGGGAAGGGAAGTAGATATTTTGAAGGCATGGTCGTCCTTCGTATGGAGCCTTAAGGGGTTCAAATATCTGGGGATCCACATTACTCCACAGCTCTCGGGCTGGTATGTGGCAAACTAACCCCCCTTCCCCCCACCATGCTGGCCTCCATCACAGCGGACCTTCACAGATGGAAAACACTTAGAATTTCGTGGCTGGGCTGACTAGCGCAAGTGAAGATGGTGACCCTCCTCCAGGCCATGCTGGTGCCCGTTCCGAGTAAATTCTTTCAGGAATTAGGGAAACTGATGGGCAGCTTCATTTGGGAGGGCAAGAGGCCTAGGATCAACTGTACCTTGTTAATGTCCCAACTTTCAACTATATTATGAAGCTGCCCAAATCCGGATAATAAGGGAATGACTCGCAGGTTAAAGGTGGAAACAATAGGTAGTAATGGACCGGGCAGTGGTGAGGCACGATTTGAGCGAAGTCCTCTGGATGACGTGGCAGGAGAGGCCTTGACGTATGTATTCAAGTGCCATTACTAAGCTGGTGGCCTACACTTGGAATGCATTAGCTGAGAAATTGGCATCACAACATTACCTTCCCCGTTCACACCTATCTTTAGCAACCCAGGCTTTGCACCAGGAGTTGAATCAGGGGCATTTATCCGGTGTCGGAGGATTCGGGACATGTTCCAGGGTGAGACAATTGGATCCTTTGTTGAATGTAAACACAGCTTTGGGATGTGGTCTTATGGTCTGTGTGAACAGTTACTGGCGTTCCCCAGTTATACTTCCTAAAATATTTAGCTCCCCATGTGCATGCTAGCAACTCCCTTCAATTTTTAAGTATCTTGATTCTGCTTCATTCACGGCCCTAGATGCAGGACATCTGACCCTTTCTTCCCCTCTTGCAATTTGTGCCAGAACTGCTCCTAACCCATTGGTACGAGTGTCTACTGTTGACAATTGGTAATTGTGTGGAAAATATGCCTAAACTGGGCACTCTGCAAATGTTCTCTTTTCATTTCCCCGACTGCATGACTGCATTTTCACACTCCTCATTTCACTCAAATATTACCCATTATTTGTCAATTCTCTCAATGGGTATGTAATCTCTGCAAACGCCCCTTACAAATTTGCAATTAAATTCTGTTAGGCACAAAAAAATGAATATACTTCTATAATAGTGGTAGGCAGTGGTGCCTCTGTAATGGCTTTCATTTTACATATTTTGGGTCTGTATCCTGACCCCACTAACCATATGACCTCTGATTCCACTTCAGGCTCTGAAAAAACATTCACTCAGCTGAAGTTTTTTTACGTTTTTAAGAAAAATTTTTTTTTATTGGTTTTCAGCATATAAGCATACATTTTCATATATACCACAAGACTTGGTGAACACATTTTGTCATACAGTCATATGCAATTTCTTTTTGCCCCCTTCCCCCGCCCCTTTCCCACCCCCTGGCCTACACCGCACAGCTTCCATATTTTGTCCTGTTAATCCAGATCTCCCAGCCTCCCCTCCTACCCATTTCAGGTGCTGATCGAATTTGTCTAGTCCTGCAGAGATAGCTCAGCCGCCATTTGTATCCGTGCCACCAGCCCGCCTCCCTCAGTTTCTTCTTGGCTACTTCTGGTCTCTTGCCATACCACCGTTTCTTCATTCTGCCACTTTATAATGTCACTTCACCACACCTTAACAGCTTGCCTGGCTTCAACTTTCGTTCCTATACTTTTACACAGAAGTTTCATCATCGCCTGCCTGCAGCCTTCATAACGTTATAGCTTCAAATCTGGATTCCGCAGCGGGTCTCTGAACGCTTGTTTACCTAGGATCACCGTCGGATCTGCAGGAGCTCACGGGATGCACTGCTTATTCCGTGGCCATGTAGCCACGCCCCCCCACTCAGCTCAATAGTTAGCTAGTTTTCTTACTAACCCGATGCAGCACTTTATCTAATCTGCCATGTTCTACTTTACTACACACCAAAATGTAATCTTGGTATATAACAAGATTGTCTCATAACCCTTTGAAAAACCACAGCTGCAAATGTAAGCCCAAAAGTAATTCTGCAGTACTGAAACATCCCATACAGATTTAAGAACGACGTAAGGTACACATGAAAGAGAAATCAAAAATAAAAAACATTTCTCCCGTTTTACACAATTCAGAATTTCTCATTTTATAATTAGGGGAAATTTGAGTTTTTGTTTCTATGGCATGGATGAAGCACAGGTGATACTAGCCTAATAAAGCCAGCACAACAGAACACCACAACAGAGTAATTGAGGAGCACCATAACGTAAGGCAGAAAACACAGAATTAATCAAGATCCTAAATTCAATGGAAGATACAAATATTACAAATATGAGCAATTCCCCCCGATGAGCCCTTATATGAGAGGCAAAACATGTAAAGGGAGCCTTATTAAAACATTTACAAATCACTACTTTGCTATATAGTAAATAGGTAAAGAAGCTACACATGTATACATGATTTTTCAGATGTATTAAGCCAAGAATAATAAAGTTGTATATTAAATATGAATAACCATATATGGGATAACGACAAGTGAGGAAGCTCAAACTGACTAAGTCAAACTCAACAAATAATTAAAATCATGGTCATCAAGTTTAATTTTCACTATATATGATAAAGAACTTTCAAATCTTTTTCTTTTTTTAAGCTTACCTTCTTTATGATATTTTAAAATAAATGTTCTAAATCTTTTGGCCATCATTTCATGGGGCAAGCACTAATAAACATCTGCATCATATTTTCTAACCAATTAGAGATCATGCAAGTAATTCAAAGAGAGAAAAACACAATACACAGCCAACTAAAAATAAGGCCCTACACTTAAAATGCCCTTCCCATGCTAAAGGAGATGGGGCTTAATGCCCCAAGAGTGTCAAGTCCCAAAGGCAACCCTTTGCAATCAGTGAAGAGTCTTTTTTCTCTTAAATCAAATTCTATTGCCATTTTTATCAAACCAACACAGGTTAGCAAAGTGTTCCTCTATAACCCAAACCTTTAAACCAGTCACTCCCCCCCCCTCATGCTTTGAAATTTCTATTGTCCCCACAATGCTTGGACACCAAACAAGATCTCTTTTTCCAATCAGGCTTCTTCTGGGTATGCTTGTATGCAAAAAGGAAGAACCTTCACCACACCTCACCCTAGTGTGTTCTGGTCCCTGTAGTCTCCCCTTGTGGTAGGCAAGCCCCCCCCCCCCCCCGGCTCCTAAACCACTTCATCCCCTTTGGTCTAGCCGCCCATATATGATATGATATGATATGGCATTTGTAACGCGCCTATACACAGGTGTTTCAAGGCGCGAAAATTACCATTTGGGGCCCTGATGGTATCTCAAAGAAGGGGAGACATAAACCCTCAATGTCCAACCTGAACTCGTCAATAAGGTGAGTGAGATACTCCATATCATATATGGTGCAGGTCTACCTGACCCACTCCTTTTCCAGCGGCATTCAGGGACTTTTCCAAAGTTGAGCCAGGCAGCATCTTGCTGCCACCAGCATGATCTGAAACATATGTCCCTGCTCCATCTCCGCTTCCTCTTCCGTACTTACACCAAAGAGAATGAGCCATGGTGAGGTCTCCCTCTGTATCCCGTCGAACACCTTTATCCAGGACAGGACCTCCCACCAGTATCCCTGCACCGTCGGACCATTCCACCACATGTCTATATAGTCCCCTCTTTCCCTACGGCATTTCCAACATTGTGGGTCATATGCCTCCCTCATACAGGTCATTCCCGCTGGGGGGTCATGCCATCTGTGAAGTAACTTTAAGGCTTGGTGCCTGTACTGGAGTGATGTTGTAGAGCGGGAGGCCCTCATGCACATCTGAGCCCACAGAGTATATTCAATGTCCCTGCCCAGATCCTGTCCCCACTTAACTCTCGAAGGGAGGGGGTCCTGTGGACATGCCAGGAGAAGCTCCCTATTCAATCCAGCTATCAACCCCTTAGATCCCTTCCGTGTGATAAAGAACCTCTAGAAGCTTGTGAAATCCTGTCTTAGATGGACCCCCCACCCTGCCCCAGATAGGACCCCCTTCAATTGCAAAAAGCGAAAAGGGTGACAATTTACTGAGACCTAGTGCCTCCTCCAATTTACTAAGGGAGATAAAAGCCTCCCCTTCCCACATTTGTCCCGCCCTGCTCAGCCCAGCCTCATACCAAAGTTGGAATGCCAGTTGGGTCTTCAATCACATCTCGGAGTGGTGGCGCCCAGATACAGCTCAAAGGTAACGGCCACATAGTGAGCCACCCGTTGCCCCCCCTCACTCCAGATAGTCCACAGAACCTCCAAAATTGGGTGATGAAGTACTCTGTTCAGGATACGGGCTCTAGGGACCCACAGCCATTCATCCAACGTAACCGGGGCCAACATTGCATTGTCCATTGCCACCCATTGTTTACCCGACTCTGGGTTAAAATGGTCCACCAGGACCAGAAGCTGGGTCGCCCTATAGTCCATCGCCAGGTAGGGGAAACCCACAACCCCCTCCTCCCTAGGTCGGATCAAAGTCCTGTATGCAATCCTATGTTTGGCCCTGCCCAAAGGAACCGCAGCATGGCAGGCTCCAAGAAGAACGATACCAGTAGGGACACAGGTAACATCTAGAACAGGAATACAAATTTGGGAAGGACCACCATCTTTCTTAAGACAGTTTAAGCGCGCCATCCAGGATAACCCTGCACCCGTCCATCTCTCCATATACCGTTTTATACCGGACCAGAGGGGAAGAAAATTACTGGAAAAGAGATCCTCAAAACGCTGTGCCACATGGACCCCCAGGTATCTGAACATTTCATTTTGCACCTTAAATGGGAGCCCTTCCGCCCAATGTATTATTTTTCCCCCTCAGACATCGTCCCTGCCACATATGCCACTGACTTCTCCAAGTTAACCTTAAACCCTGACAGCTTCCCATAACGTTGCAGGCTCTCAAAGAGAGGGGGGACTGAGTGAGAAGGCCTAGTAATGTATAGCACAGGGTCATCCGCAAAGAGACTGACCTTACATTGAACCCCGCCAACCGTAACGCCTCTAATCTCCATATTGTCCACAATTGATGCAGCCCATGCCTCCATTACCAACGGGAAAATCAACGGGGAAAGAGGGCACCCCTGACGTGTACCCCGCCCAAATGGGAAAGATGATGGCTCGACCCCATTGACCACAACCCTAGCTGTAGGCACCGAATACAAGGCAGCTCTCCAACCCATCCACCTGGGACTCATCCCCAAAGACTTGAAGACCTCCCCATGAAGGCCCAGCTCACTCGATCAAATGCCTTCTCAGCGTCAAGGGACAACAAGAGTACTCCCTCTTTCCCTGCATGTGGCATGTGCAGGATGTGGAGAGTCTTCCGCATACTATTCGCTCTCGGTCTATGTAGGACAAAGCCCACCTGGTCCGGGTGGACCAGTCGGGGTAGATGCAATTCCAAACGCGTCACCATAATTCTGGCGAAGACCTTGGCATCCACATCAAGAAGGGAAATCGGCCAGTAGGAGGCAAAGTTGGTTAAGTCCTTCCCAGGTTTTGGAATGACTGCTACTAAGGCCTGGAGGAAAGTTGGTGGTATCGTATCCTGCCCCACTATAGAATTAAACAGTTTGGCCATGGGCGTCGCCAGAAGGGTCTGTATTGCTTGTAGAAATTGGCCGTAAAGCCATCATCCCCCGTTAGTTTTTCCTGTTTTATGGCCCTCAATAGCTCCCTCCCTGGTTACTTCCCCCCCTCCCCCTCCAGCACCTCACGCTCCTCCCTTGTGAGCCTTGTGAGATTCCAGGCAGCCAGTTACCACCTGATTTTTTCCACTGACATCTCTGGCAGCCTAGCGTATAACTCCCTATACATCTGCAAAACAGGCTGCGATATCAGTACCCCCATACCTCACCCATCCCCCCCTGCATCCCGCACTCCCATACCCTCCTTTCTGCCCTGCAACCCCTCAGTCTATTCACCAATAAGGTCCCCACTGTGTCTCCCATCTCATAGGACCATTGCTGCATATATCTCTTCTTCACAACATCCCCAATCAGAACACAATGGAGTTCCTGCCTCTTTTCCCTCATCTCCTCCAATAGAGCCACTCTATCTGTGTCCAGCTGAGCCAGGCAGGTACGTAACACTTTCAATTATTCTAGAAGCTTACAAGCCCCCTTTCACGCTTCTTACGGGCCCCCTCCGCAATAAGAAATCCCCAGAATGTGGCCTTGGCTGCCTCCCACTCCAGTGCCGTACTTGTCTCCCCGTTGTTGTTCATATCAAGTTATGCATGTATCTCCTTTCCCAGGAAGTCCCTAAATACCTGGTCCCTCAGCAGGGTATCATTGCACCTCCATTGAAAGCCCTGGCGCAGCTCAGGGAGCCGCCAGTTCACCACTAAGTTTGTGGTCTGACCACGTGATGGCCTCCAGCCTGGGTGTCCCTACCTCACCCTGACGCTCACTCAGGATCAAGAGGAAATCAATCCTCATATATATTTGATGCGAGGGGAGAAGAACATGTATACTCCCGTGCTTGGCCATTGTTTCCGCCAGATGTCAACCCAAAAGTGATCCTGTAAGATATCCCTCAGGGCCACAATAACCCCCTGGACCTCCCTTTCATACCAGTTCCTTTCACTGACCACCTGTCTAGCTTTGGGTCTAATAACAAATTGAAGCCCCCCCCGTACCCCAGCAGCATCGCACCTTCCATCCATCCGTCCGTCCGTCCATCACCTTATACACCTGGTGGAGAAACCCCATCTGTCCCAGATTCGGTGCATACAATGTGGCAAGCGTAATCCGTGCTCGCCCAAACATGACTTTTATGCCCAATAAACGTCCCCCAAATCCCCATTTCACCTGTATCTTTGTCAATTGGAGGGACTTACCAAGCAGTATGCCCCTTCCTTCTTCGAAGTCTTGTGGAAGTCCCAGAAATACCGTCCAATCTCCATCTTTTATCGGAGATTCCACCCCCTGCTTATAATGGGTCTCTTGCAAGAAAAGTCCTGCCAGTTTTTGTTTGCGGAACATGTTACCAGTCAGTGACCTTTTGTTTTGAGAGTGCAATCCCTTTATGTTCAGCGTACCCGTAGCCACCTCAGCCATTTCCCACCTTTACCCTTCTCCAGTTACTCCTAGCGTGTCCCGTGAGGTGCAAGACCTGTCATGATCTCTGCTTCCAAAAGGTCAGGGTTTTCCCAACTCCCTTGGAAGCAGATCCATAACCCAGGTTCCGAGTGCCAACCAGTCCCAATTGGGACCTTTTGGACCCAGTCCTGGCGCCAGTGGCACCAGGCTCATAAATATGCCCAGTCCCAGCGCTGGAAGCGCCGGGCTCATAATGCTTGGGTGGACTTACCTGCAGCAGACCATGCTGCTTACTTGCCTGCCAGTTGAGTCTCTGATCCTCTTCTGTTTGGAACTACTTTTCCTGTTGGGTGGGGCAGGAGCCACTCCCTAGATTCAGAACACTGGAACTCTTCTGGAAAGCAGGAACTCTTTTCTTACCTAGGCGTGGCTGTGGAAGGAGACACCTAAGCACTACAGGAGGCTATTTAAACCACACCCGATGGATGAATCTTGCTTTGCGTTATTCTGCATCCTCAGCAGCAGAACGCTCATCGTGTCTTCTGCATCTGATCCTGGGCCTAAGGAAAAAGGCTTACCATTCTGAATCCAGTCTTCAGCAACACCTATAAAGACAAGAAAGAACAGGTTAGCATTACGGTCTTCAGTGACAGCTCTTCACTTGCCTGGTCCATCGGCTGTCACCAACGCCTCGCGCTGCATTCCGGCATCTGAAAGACAAAGGCTTACCTACTCTTTGTGCGCTCCCGAGGTCTTCACACTGCATTCCGGCATCTGAAAGACAAAAGCTTACCAACTCTTCGCACGCTCCGGAGGCCTTCGGCGCTGCATCCCGCATCTGAAAGACAAAACAAGGTGCGTTTAAAGACATTGGGGAACTTTAATACTCACGTGCCATTACTCCTTTCCACATCTAACCCAGTGGGTATTCCGGCACCCTGCAGCCGCCCCGAACTTGTACCTGCAAAATAAAAAGACAGTTAGAGCGCATCGTGAAGCAGGCAACAAGCGCTTACTTACGTGCTTCCAGGCGCTTCTATTCATCACACGGGCTCCATCTTCAACTCACTTCAGCCCACCATCCGCCATCGCCGGAACCCTGCAAAACAAGAGACATCATTACTAAAGACTTTAAAGACATTAGAATTACTCGAAACTTACCGTTCGTGCAGTAAACGACGGACAGCAGTCCTCTGAAGTCTAGAGGCCTGCTCCCCTTATCCAGTGAAGAAACTGGTTATAGCACCCTGCCTCGAGGCAGATGGAGAGCACGGCGTTCACTTACCTAAGGTGAGAGCGTTAACCTTTGGGGTTCTACAGGAGAAGAGAAAGGGAAGAAGAGAGAGACATTCAATAACCCAGTTCATTAATCCCACATTTTCTATCTGCAGACATCTTACCCTTCGAGCCAGACATACAGTGCACAGAGGTCCAGCCCAAAGAGCCAGCCGTGTGTTACACATCACCTTTGAAGATACGGTATACGCCCAGTCAAGACCGGCGCCTCTACGGGAATCAGGTGAGCGTTACAGAACGCAAAGCCTACCACAAAACTCCCGTCCAGGCGCTATGGAAACCTCGGATACCGACCAGCTAGCCCAGTTACTTGGGGAACTAAGGGCAGAAGTGCATGCAGCCCGTCAGGAAACGAACGCTCTAAGAAGGGAACTGATTATTTCCAAGGAGCGAACAGATGACCTCGCTAGACAATTGCTACAGTCACAAGCCGGACAGACCCCGTTACCCGCATCTGGGGGAAATCTTCCTTCTACATCCTCTATGAATCCAGTGCAGATCAACATACCTGGGAATGTACCTCTGGCTCCGCCCGAACGATTTTCTGGTGACCCAAAGAGGTTTGCAGTATTTATCAATCAGTGCCGGTTGCACTTCTTATGCCGGCCAGCGGCCTTTCCAACTGATCAAGCTAAAGTAGCTTTCGTGCTTTCGTACCTTAGTGGCAATGCGGCAGACTGGTCGATCCCTCTAGTAAATCAAGATGATCCGGTCCTCCATGATTTTCAAGCTTTTCAGCTCAGTATGGAAAAACTGTTCGCACGACATTCACAGGGGCAGGTCTGGGACAATGAGCTTCTTTCGTTGCGACAAGGTAATCAAGACCTTTTGGCTTATATTGCGTCTTTCAACAGACTGGTAGTGGAAACTCACTGGCCTGAGGACAAAAGGATTACGCTGTTTTATAGAGGTCTACGCGGAGAGCTCAAAGATGTGTTAGCCCAAGTAGTGAATCCCCCACAAGATTGTTCGGACTATATAGACTTAGTCGTTCAAATAGATCACAGACTGCAGAACAGGAAGGCCGATCGTTCCAAGTTTGATGCTCGAGTATTTTCCAAACCGCCAACTCCTTCCAAAGGAGTAGACTCCGGGGAACCCATGCAAATAGGGGGTCTGAAAGGTCCTCTAACACAAAAGGAGTGGGAAAGGAGAAAACTGTTGCAATTATGCCTCTATTGCGGAAACTCAGGGCACTTTCTTCGAGACTGTCCGGTGAAAACCTGCCAAGAAGGCAGTAGGAGCTGCAGTTACCAAAGTTACAAACTCTGAGCAGGGAAACGACCTCGCCCGACAAGAATAGAGGTCCTCTTGCCGAGCGTGAAAACCAGTTCCGTGACCTCGCATTTCGTGATACCTATGGTCCTCATTAGCCCTGATAATCCGGATCGATTACATGCAATTGAAGCTTACGTCGACAGCGGTGCCATCGGCAATTATGTGGATCATGAAATGGTTTTGAGGATGAATCTAACTCTTTGTCCCAAGGCTGTAAAGGACGTCATTACTACGGTGGATGGTACGGAGATAGCCTCCGGGCCAGTAACGCATACCACTCAAGAAGTGACGCTAGTAAGTCAAGATGGACACCATGAGAAGATCGTGTTCGATGTGATCAAGGCCCCTCAGTTTCAGATTATTCTAGGAATACCTTGGTTAGAGAAACACAATCCTCTGATCGATTGGCGAGCAAGAACGGTCCAGTTTCCAGAATGTGTCTCTACTTGTCACCCTCCACCTGGTGTTGCACTGGCAGCAATTTCTTCAGAGACTCCCCAGTTACCTCCCGAATACCTAGAATACCAAGATGTTTTCCGGAAGGATCAGGCTAACTCTCTACCTCCTTATAGGTCTTATGACTGCCAGATCGACCTGATACCTGGACCTACTCCTCCTTGTAGTAGAATTTATGCCCTCACCGAGCCTGAGAACCTTCACCTTCGACAATACCTGGATCAATACCTGGCAAATGGGTTTATTCGTCCTTCCAAGTCCCCTGCTTCTTCAGCTTTGTTCTTCGTTCCAAAAAAGGAAGGAGACCTTAGAACTTGTATAGGTTATCGCTCCCTGAACCAGATCACCGTTAAGAATAGATATCCGTTACCTTTGATCCCTGAACTCCTGGACCAAGTCAGAAAAGCATGCATATATACAAAGCTGGATCTTAGAGGAGCTTACCACTTGGTACGAGTAAAAGAGGGCGATGAATGGAAGACGGCCTTCCGCACCAAGTATGGGCTATTTGAATATCAGGTCATGCCCTTCGGACTTTGTAATGCCCCGGCCGCCTTTCAATATTTTATGAACGATGTCCTCAGAGAGCTCATAGATGTGTGTGTTGTTGTTTACATTGACGACATCCTCGTTTATTCTTCATCGGAATCTGAACATCGGAAACACGTGAAAATGGTCCTCGAAAGATTGCGTCAACACAAACTTTTCGCTAAGTTGGAAAAATGTGTTTTCAACGTGACTGAAGTTGAATTCTTGGGATTCATATTATCACCTGGCGGAGTGCGTATGGATTCAAAGAAGGTCGATGCAGTTCTCAAATGGCCATCACCATCCTCCGTAAAAGGTGTGCAAAGCATGTTAGGCTTTGCTAACTTTTACCGCAGGTTTATCCCCGAATTCTCTCGAATAGTCCAGCCCATCACTGCCTTGTTAAAGAAAAACAAACGTTTTGAATGGTCTACCGAGGCGGAACAAGCTTTCCAGGATTTGAAGACTAAATTTATCTCTGCACCAATCTTAAAACACCCTCGCCCCGAACTCCCCTACATCGTGGAAACTGATGCTTCAAGCCTTGCCATGGGGGCAGTTCTATCACAAAAGGACCCGGTAACCAATCAGTTGCATCCCGTGGCATTTTGGTCCCGCAAATTCTCGCCTCCTGAAATCAATTACACGATTACTGACAAGGAACTTCTGGCTATCAAGTCTGCCTTTAAGGCTTGGCGGCATTACCTGCTGGGGGCCCGACACACCGTTACTGTGATTACGGATCAACGAAACCTGCAATATTTGAAAACCGCAAAAGCCCAATCCTCTAGACAACTCCGTTGGGCATTATTCTTTGCCGAGTTTGACTTCATAATTACCTATCGACCTGGTACAAAAAACGGTAAAGCTGATGCCCTTTCTCGGATGGGAGTGGAAGAACACTTGATCAACCCTAAACCTGTACCAATCATTCCCGAACAAAGAATTCTGGGTGTAATCGCCACAGAATCCATAGAGGAAGTTAAGGATAAAGCCAGGCAACTTGTAACTCCAGCAGACATACAGAATTGGCATCTGCAGGGAAAGGACTTTGCAGTAAAGGACAACTTATTGTATTTCCAAGAACGATTATACCTACCCAGCACAGATTTACAGAAAAAAGTAATCTCTTGTTATCACGATTCTTTAATGGAAGGACATCCCGGTATGGCCAAGACCTCAGAAAAGATCAAGCGCTACTTCTGGTGGCCGTCTTGGAAAAAAGATATCCGAGACTTTATAATGTCCTGTGGAGTATGCGCCCAAAACAAGAGTCAAAAGGAAAGACCAGCAGGCCTCTTACGCCTTATTGACATCCCACCTCGCCCTTGGCATACGCTTTCTATGGACTTCATCACCGATCTACCCCCATGCTCCGGATACAATACGATTCTAGTAATCGTGGACTTATTCTCCAAGATGGCGCATTTCATTCCGCTCAAAGGCTTGCCAACACCAGCAACTCTGGCCCGAGAATTTCTCGAAAACATCGTCCGACTGCACGGTTTTCCTTCGGTTCTAATTTCGGATCGAGGTAGTCAATTTATTTCTCATTTTTGGCGAAGTTGCTGTCGGTCGGCTCAAATTGATGTGAGACTATCGACCAGTCACCACCCTCAGACCGACGGACAAACCGAGAGGACCAATCAAACTCTGGAACAGTATTTACGCTGCATGCTGCAACAAACTGAAAAAACTTGGAAAGACATCCTTTGGATAGCCGAGTATGCCTACAATAACTCTGTCCATTCGGGAACTGGGAAAACCCCGTTTTTCCTTTTGTACGGCAGTCACCCTCGAACCTCGGAGTTGGATCCCCTCCAAGATCTTGAAACACCAGCAGTAGACTACCTGCATTCTACAATCACCCAAGCCTTTAAGGAAGCTGTTTCTCACCTTCAAAGGGCTAAAGAACAATACAAGAAAGGAGCAGATCAACATCGGAAGGAAGCCCCTCAATATCAAGTAGGGGATCAAGTCTGGTTATACACCAAATATCTACCTCTAAAAGGGCCACGCACATTCAACCCAAGATACCTTGATCCCTATTCCATCACTACCATAGTAAACCCAGTAGCGGTCAAGTTGGACTTGCCCCCGCACATGAAGATACATCCGGTCTCCCACGTCTCTCTATTAAAACCCGTGCAACCTCAAACTCGACTAACCAAATCTCCAAAACCTATCCTAGTTGATGGAGAACTCGAGTTTGAAGTCAAAAGCATTCTGGACTCCAAGATCTCCAAATCTAAACTATTCTACCTAATTGACTGGAAAGGCTACGGCCCCCAAGAGAGATCCTGGGAACCTGCTGAATATGTCCACGCTCCTCGCCTAATCAAAAGATTTCACCGAACGTTTCCTGACAAGCCAAAACCCCCGGAGAAGCCCGGTTTGGGAGGGGCCTTGAGGGGGGGTACTGTCATGATCTCTGCTTCCAAAAGGTCAGGGTTTTCCCAACTCCCTTGGAAGCAGATCCATAACCCAGGTTCCGAGTGCCAACCAGTCCCAATTGGGACCTTTTGGACCCAGTCCTGGCGCCAGTGGCACCAGGCTCATAAATATGCCCAGTCCCAGCGCTGGAAGCGCCGGGCTCATAATGCTTGGGTGGATTTACCTGCAGCAGACCATGCTGCTTACTTGCCTGCCAGTTGAGTCTCTGATCCTCTTCTGTTTGGAACTACTATTCCTGTTGGGTGGGGCAGGAGCCACTCCCTAGATTCAGAACACTGGAACTCTTCTGGAAAGCAGGAACTCTTTTCTTACCTAGGCATGGCTGTGGAAGGAGACACCTAAGCACTACAGGAGGCTATTTAAACCATACCCGATGGATGAATCTTGCTTTGCGTTATTCTGCATCCTCAGCAGCTGAACGCTCATCGTGTCTTCTGCATCTGATCCTGGGCCTAAGGAAAAAGGCTTACCATTCTGAATCCAGTCTTCAGCAACACCTATAAAGACAAGAAAGAACAGGTTAGCATTACGGTCTTCAGTGACAGCTCTTCACTTGCCTGGTCCATCGGCTGTCACCAACGCCTCGCGCTGCATTCCGGCATCTGAAAGACAAAGGCTTACCTACTCTTCGTGCGCTCCGGAGGTCTTCACACTGCATTCCGGCATCTGAAAGACAAAAGCTTACCAACTCTTCGCACGCTCCGGAGGCCTTCGGCGCTGCATCCCGCATCTGAAAGACAAAATAAGGTGCGTTTAAAGACATTGGGGAACTTTAATACTCACGTGCCATTACTCCTTTCCACATCTAACCCAGTGGGTATTCCGGCACCCTGCAGCCGCCCCGAACTTGTACCTGCAAAATAAAAAGACAGAGCGCATCGTGAAGCAGGCAACAAGCGCTTACTTACGTGCTTCCAGGCGCTTCTATTCATCACACGGGCTCCATCTTCAACTCACTTCAGCCCGCCATCCGCCATCGCCGGAACCCTGCAAAACAAGAGACATCATTACTAAAGACTTTAAAGACATTAGAATTACTCGAAACTTACCGTTCGTGCAGTAAACGACGGACAGCAGTCCTCTGAAGTCAAGAGGCCTGCTCCCCTTATCCAGTGAAGAAACTGGTTACAGCACCCTGCCTCTAGGCAGATGGAGAGCACGGTGTTCACTTACCTAAGGTGAGAGCGTTAACCTTTGGGGTTCTACAGGAGAAGAGAAAGGGAAGAAGAGAGAGACATTCAATAACCCAGTTCATTAATCCCACATTTTCTATCTGCAGACATCTTACCCTTCGAGCCAGACATACAGTGCACAGAGGTCCAGCCCAAAGAGCCAGCCGTGTGTTACACATCACCTTTGAAGATACGGTATACGCCCAGTCAAGACCGGCGCCTCTACGGGAATCAGGTGAGCGTTACAAGACCTCCTTGATGTATAAATTTCTGCGCATGAGGTTCCCCATCCTGAAACCTCCTGCCCCTCACTCCCCACTCCTAGGACGAGGTGTCTGATCCCATACCCCCATCTCACCGGGTACCGTTATCGCACCAACAGGGATCCATCCCCTGCCTTGAACATCCTGTTCAACAGCCCTCCCTGCCCCCTACCGACGCACCCCTTATCAAACCATCCAGGGGGGAGAGCAAATCCCCCCCGACTTCTAAGTGCAACCGTGAATACCCAACTCCCGTACTCCACCCCTTTCATCAACCACATGCCCACCTGCTACATCAATTTTCTCAAACTTTTTGCCACTATGCTCCTCATGCCGTGTTAGCCTCCCTTGAAGCCCCTAAAAGGGTTCTGGGGCGATCCCCAGAATCTGCAAAAAGCCAGCATCAGATTGGCATTGCCCCCTTTCAAGCATCATCGTGGGGGGGCGGAGGGGCGGGGGAGGGATGTTGAGCTTCTGGTAGTTGAGGGCTCCTTTTGCCCTGTGCTGCTTACCTGCTGATGCCAGGCCCCCGATCCGGGTCCCCCCTTTGGCCGCCATTTCCTAAGGCGGGCCCCTCCTGGTGGCCCACCAAATCCTCAGCGACTCTTATGTCCTCCTCTTCACCCACTAGATGGTGTCGCTCACCCTCCCATTCAAAACACCAGTGAGAAGGGGTAGCCCCAACTGCACCTCACCCTCTCCTCTTGCAGCCATCTGGTTAGGGATCCACATTTCTTTCGTCTCAATAATGGGTGGGCCGAAAGGTCTTGAAAAATGGCCACCCTGGAGTCGCCATAACGCATCTCTTTCAGATGTTTCGCTTGGTCCAAGATCCTCATCCTATCTCCATAATAATGCATATGTGACAGGACAGAAGGTGGGCCCCCCCGAGTCCCCCACCAGCACTGTGCACTGAGTCTATTGTAACCATTTCACCCTCCTCAGAGCCCAGGACCATCCGTATTATCTCCTGTACTTTTTGTTCCAAATCTGCGGGTGTCACCCCTTCCATTTCCTGCAACCCAAAGATCCGTCTCTACCAGTTCTCAATGTCATCCACCTCGAGGAGCTCTTCCTCATGTCTTTCCATTTCCATAAAGTGCACCTCCATCTGCATTTCCAGGACCCCCTTGGATGCTTGGTTAACCTTGATCCCATCTATCCGATCCTCTATGGTAACCACCTTGGCTGAAAGATCTGCCAGTCTAGCCCCCATGTCCGTCCTCATGCCCCTAATCTTTTCCAGGATAGTTTGAATGTCGCTCTTGATTGATCCGAGCTCAGCTGGGGTCAGAGCTGTACCCCCAACCCCCAACCCCTCCGGCCTCCACCATTGTGTCTTCGCCTTGATAGTGGAACCTTGCCAGGGGCCCCTCTTCCAGCTCGTCCCCTTCCACGTCCCTGAGAGGTCAGGAAGGCCATAGAACCTGAACCCGAACCCTGATGTGTCCACCACGGCCCGTCCGATTGCTCTTCGGGCTCAGGCCTGCGGACCAGGCACCACCTCCCAAGTGCAGTTTCACTCCCCAAGGATACCCACCAAGTCACCCAAGGGAGGGGAGGGAGGGAAGAAGTCAGTCCCAGACAGGGGCGCCAATGGCCCTAGGGCTCAAATGCAGCAAATGTGGTCTGTGAATATGGCCCTCTCTCTGAAATACCACTCCCCTATACAGCGTTACTTCCAGCTGCCGGCAGGCCCCCGGATCAGACCTCAATATGTCCTCTGAAGTGTAGTCGGGGTGTATCTATCCCAAAGCCAGCAGTGATTCCAGAAGGAGAGATCCCATTCACCCCACCATGAGGAGCTCTCCAGTCCTTGTTTTCTCCCTGGTGCAAGGACTGCTCTAGGGGAAGGGGGCACTCACCGCAGCCCGAGGCCTCCCCAGCGGGATCAGATTAAGTCCTACGGTGACTCGAGGCACCTCCTTTTCCTCCTCACATGTGTGCATGGCCGCTCATCCGCAGCAGCAGTGCCAACATGTTGTCAGTTCCAGAAAGTTGCACCTCAACATGCGCGGCCCAGGTTTGCACCGGTGGCTGCCAAGTGGATCCACCCACACTGAGCGGCCACTGCATCACGCTGCACCGCTGCCCTGCCCTTCCAAACTCCCCACCTCTTCTGCACTGCCAGTCCAGGGCGCGAGGTCAACGTCTCCGAATGGTCCCCTGCCGATGCACGGGGACTATGGGGTCCTCTCTGTCCACTCGACGGTCTGATGGGCCTTCCCCGCGTCTACCACGGGCCAAGTGAACATCCGGTGTCGTCCGATGCGGTGTGTAGCAGTGCCGGAGGCTTGCACGACCCATGACCAGAGGGATTGCCTCTTCCCCTCTGTAGCCATCTAGGGGCAAAGCAGATGTCCTTCCACCTTCGCTTCTGGTGGTGCGGGGCTCGTGTGTGCTCGTGTCCCAGGTCAGGGCTCACTACGCCCTCCAAAGAACTGTACTTCACTGGCTCCCTCTTCCCGCCGGGGTGGCCCGCCCTCTGCAAGGCGAGGCCGGCAAAGAGAGCCCGAGTCACTTTATTCCCCCGATCCTGAGCATGGATGCAGCTCCGACCCTCCTATCAGAGTCCGACATGGGGGTGGGGGTCACTTCACACGGTCCAAGCTGCACTCCTGGCTCCAAGCTTCACTCCTTATGGGGTTCAGGGACTGTAAATTACACTTTCTCTGCAATATCTCAGAGGCTGGGGATGGAGCTCAGCGATCAGGCAGCCATCTTGCCTGCGCCTCCTGGTGGCTTCCCCAGTCAAGAGTCCTAAGAAGGCTGGACAAGTGTTGGCAAAGCCAACATGCAGGTGTAAGTGAATCAAGTGGTGAAGAAAAAAGCAAGCAAAGTTCTTTGGAAATACTCTCCCATTCCCACCACCTTTGCGGAAGCCCAAGGGGATCGTTGGCCAAAACTCCACTGATCACGACCAGGCAAGCGATGGGTAGGATAAGGACTTTGCACCTGTTAAACACTTTGGGTGTGGGTGTAGAAACAAACAGGTGTTTTAACTCTCCTGTTCTCCAATTCTACCATACACAACTTCTGCGGCTTCTGAATCCAATCGGTCTAGTTACTTCATGACTTGGTTCTGTCAGAGGGGATATAGGGAACGATGGTGCAGAGGTCACTTTCGGCTTTCGATTTAGGTCCAGCTAGACGGCAGTTCCTCGTTCTGGCAAAATGGTTCTAAACACTAGTCAGCTGTATGACCATGGCATGATGAAGAAAGTATCACCACAATGCTGACGACCGTGGAGGATACCCACGACACGATGCAGGTGGGAGACAGCAATGACCACCAAGATTAAATGGTGAAATACGATCCTTGTGGTGCAGAAAAATAACTGGTCCTGCAAGGCACCTCCTTCAGATGGATCTGCAACCGCATTGGAAGGCTTCTTGTCTCACTAGTCAAGGGTGCGGGGAGTCCCAAGTGTGAACTTGGGACAGCGACCAATGCAGGGAAGTAGCTGGCCTATCTACAAGGTGGTCCAGGAACACTTCCAAAGGCTTTCAAAGACTGGATCCTCGAGCAGGAGTTGAGACTGGCTGTTCCAACCGATTCAGGGGTTGAAGCACAGATGAAAGACTTCAGGAGATCAGACAAAGGAGCAGCTGAAGGCAATGCTGCTTGGCTACAATGATTATCCATGGGTCTTCGGTGGGATGCTCCTCTTCAAAAGGGGTATTAGCTGCAAATGGCAGGGGCTCTTCAATCATGGACATCCTCCGGCCACCACATCTGCTCATCAATAAACAAACTCTGGCTAGGATGTGGACTGCAGCCAAACAGTCCCAGCCGCCACATACAGCCACAAACGCATACCACCACTTTGCCAGGGAAAGCAAAGCTTTACCTGGGAAAGGGCATAGCATATGTGCACTGTTAGCTCTAGGGACTAATCAGTGCACCCAAAACAGATGTACTAAGCAAGCTAATCAAAGCAAGAAAGTGTTACTTACCTTCAAATGTTAGCACAGTTTCAAAACAGCAGCAAACAGTTGGGGGGGGGGTTCATAAATGTCTCTGGAGGGAAAGCAGCAAAAAAGAAATATTACCCAACAATGCTCCACACCAAAAGGTACATAGTGCACTTTTGTGAATTGGCTGTCACTGACTCGGCAATCACCAGCAACTGCCTGGCAGCAGGGCAGGTTTAAAGGTGTCATGCATTTCTGACAGCTGCTGCAACACAAAGTTCCAACACGTAGAGTTTTTAATCATATGCACTGCTGATTCAAAACATAATTGCATACACTTGTCAGCCTGGTGGCATGTTACATTGTAAAAATAAGCCATGCCTGGTTATGGCACGGTAGCTGCTGGTGTCATAACACAATTATACAGCCACAGCATTTGGATGGCATATTGTCAACTTGGTGAGCAGTATGCCAGTCATGACAGGGCTGCTTTGTATTCGCTATCTGGCCTGGGTGTCTCCACAACAATGTGGGACACTAGCCCAGGAAGCTGCTTATTTGATCGCCCCCTGAGGAAGGGCAACACCTTACTTCAGGGACAGGAACCCGCCTTGAGAGGTCCTGTGGGAACCGGTGCTTCAAAGATAGTCCTGACATAACAAATCCACTCACACCAGAGTGCTGATAACAAGAGGATCTCAGGTTTAGCAGATAGAGGAAGAGGCAAGGGAAATTCCAGCACAATGCTGGTGTCGCACAACAATGAGTCAAGCCTCTAATCCTGGTGCTAAGAACTGAGAACTTGCAATAATTGCAAGCATTCATGGACTTGGTGGATGGGGGCATAGCTGACAGCATCAGACCGAGAGTCTCCTCTGAAGGATCCCAATCTGTGTACCTCATTGTCTCAATAGCCAGGCCAACTAGTGTCCTGGAGTTAAGGGTAAAGCACACTGCTGAAACGCCTGCATCACAGGATCCTATGTTCATGGTTCGCACCAAGAAGAACACAGCAGGATGCCCATTATGACAGGGAACCAAGTCCTCCACGCCCAGTGCAGAGCAATCAAGATCATGGTAGATAATAACATTGTCTTTGGTCTACGTGTTTGCTCCATCACTATCTTATGCTGTTTGATAGGTATAATAAAATCAATCCACAATTAATGATTTAATAAGTTTATGAACTACTCGGAAATCTTCACACTTTAAATGCATTTAAAACAAGATTATTACAGAATGTCTGCCTCATACAAAACATCTGATTTGAAAAAAAAATGTTTATACAATAACTTCCTCATGTAAAACATCAGCCTACATATTCAAGTTTTTGCGCTAAAAGTGCAATTCTTCAGAGCATAGAAAGATGCATTTAGTGTTGACCATAAAAAATGCATATAGTGCTGACACAATATAAATTAAAAAATCACTGCACTTTGTTAACAGTAATAAAGGTTGTGGTTTGATTTGACAATAGCTAGCAAAAACTAAAACACAGCAATAGTGCAAACACAAAGAGCACAGATAATATGTTTTTCTTTTTTCTTGAATTTACATGACACTAGGCCACGTGTTTGTCTGTGACATTAGTTTAGTAGATGTAATGGCAAGTGCAGGAGATATAGCCGTTTTTCGTGCTATTTGTCAGAGAAGATCATGAATGCTGCACTCTGTTTGAACGTCCTCAGAACCAAAGGAATTCTTGGAAACAGAGGGAACGTGTAGACAAGGTCAAACTGCCAGGGAGCCACTGGTGCACCGCCCAGCGAGCCACTTAGAGGGAACTCACTGGAGCAGAAGATCTACTCTGCGATTTTCTTGCTTAACTCCTACTGGTTTTTAACTGCCCTGCGTGGTGACTCAGCATGTCCGCCTGCTGAGTGTTCAGACTGCAGGTGAGATGGGAAGTTTGTCACATTCACCTCATTCTCAACTGCTCAACACCACAGAGCATGACCTTCGGACATAACTTGGGCGATCCCACACAGCCATCTAGTTGATGGAGTGCATGGCGGTGGTGACGTATGTGAGAACCTGGACAGTCATATCACTGAAAGATGGTAAAAAAAAAAAAGATTTCAATGTTAGACCAACTGACTTGCCTTATCGTACGTTGATGTGGAATGACTTCTCTGGGCATTCACGCATACTTTGCACTGAAGGATCTGGCAGATGAGCTCTCCGTCCCATCAGCGATGAATCTACATCCAGAGTGACCGACGGCCATGGCTGTCGGAATGGGTCCCCCTGAAAGAGGTTGGTGCTGGATGCGGTTACAGACCTATTTAGGGGCAAGTTAATGTTCCTCATGTCCAAATTTGACTTGGGACCACTGACTGCTCAGGGTCAAATGTAGTGACGGCACACACGTTCTTGATTCGATGACTATGAAGATGCAGGAGACCATGAGCCCTAGGAACCTCAAGAAAAGCCGAGCATGGAATCACCAATTCGGCTGGAAAAGAGTTATGGTGGTCTGGATGCCTGTCTTGTTCCCTCGACCTGGCCCGCATAAGGCAGTCATTGAGGTAAGAAAAGATTAGCATTTTTCTCCTGTGCAGATGAGCAGCCACCACCATCACCATGACCTTTGGGAATACCATCGGAACTGAAGTGAGGCTCAATGGGAGTACTGCAATCTAGTAGCCACAGCGTCACACCACGAAACAAATGTATTTATGTTTTTGGGGTGGTTAGGTGCATGAAAGAAGAAACGAGCTGCAGATTTAATAACAAGCCAGCCATGCAACGTCAGAGCTTGGAGAACCTGTGACGGGGGCCACCTCAAATTGGTACTTTGGAGGAGCTTATTGAGTCTCAGATCTAAAATGAGTCTGAGGCCTCCATGCTTCCTGTGTTGGAACAAGCACCACTGCTCCCTTAAGCAAAAGCGGAGTAATTTATTGAAGTAGGAGCCATTCCAAAAGGAGAAAAGGGTAAGATGGAGTGTTTTGAGACGGCGTCACCAAAAAATGAAATGGTAGAACAGAATTTCATTTTAGGTGATTGGGAGGGCTATTTGAAGGGATCCATAAACATTTTGCTTTTCCCATTTATTTTGTTTTTATCTTTGACTTCTTTTGTGATCAGAGGGACTTTGAAGTGCCACTGAAACCCTTTTTTCAGTATACAGTCCTTGGTAATCCCACTAGGCTACTAGGCCATTTTTCTTTATTCTTGATTGTGATGTGGTTTACACAAACCTTCCACAAATTCATACAAAAAATACATAGTTTCACAATATATACACACAGTAATCACATTAAAAAAATGTTAGCCGTTAAAATAAATAGAATAAAAAAAACGAACAAGTGCAATAAATAGTGATATGTTCACTCCCCACATCAATTGAGACCAAAACAATTCTTTGGAGTAATCATTTGAAAAGCTATCCCGTTCCTTACAAAAAGCATTACATTCCAAAATCCAATGTCTGAGACTTTCAATGATATTATGGCATTTACAAAAACAACATTCCACTGAAGTAGCAGCTGCCCAATTAGGCATAGTCCAATGCCTTATACTTTCCTTTGTATGGAATTGAAAAAACCTGTCTGATCCTATTACTAGGAAAGCACTGAAGATATATTGACAAGTCCTTCCTCTTTCGAGGAAACTTGATGTAATTTCGATAAGAAGATTATCGAGACAAAGTCTCGATAGTCAGCCTCCAGTCATCTTGAAAAAGCTTAAATTTGACTTTGTCAGGATTACCGATAAATTCCATATCAGACGATCCAATATGTGCTAATAGATAACTCATACGAGACCTAAACAAATTGACTGAGGGAACGGTACCAAGTACTAGCATCTGGTGAAAGTCAACAAAAAGAGAATTAGCAGGGAGCACTAGGAATTTCGAATAGGATTCAGTTTGGGATAGATGTACTTTGGTTTTGGGGGGTAGGCTGGTGGCAGCTGTAATTCAGATTTGTCTTCACCAGGGGTGAAAGCCGATGTACCACTTTCTTACCCCAGTATACCTTTTTGGTAGGTAGGTATTGGGGCCGCTGCTGTATTTCTTCAAGCCCTACCTTCAGCATTTCTATTTCTTGGCATTCCCCTTGACATGCATAATCATGAGGCCAACAAAAATGGCCATTGTGTACACATGGGCTCCCTTTCTGCCTGGTCCTGACCCTCCATAGAGGGTTGTACTTGTCTAGGTAGAACAAATGGGGGCTAATTTGAAGACATTAATCTTCCCTATATTGCAATATATCTCATATCACAGAAAAAGGGTAGGACTCCTTTTGATAATTATAAGTGCATAAGTCTCACATAGCCTTTAGAAACACTAAGCTTTCCTAGACGTGTGAGAAAGCTCACCTTAGCTTGACCCACCGCTGAAGTGATAAAATAACGGGCACTTTCTAAAATACCAGTCTTTGCCAGAAAAACTCCATGGGCCTATAAAGGACCTAGAAAAAAATGTCTTGGTTCAGCTAAGCACCTCTGTAAGTTACTTAAGAGTTTAAAGAGTTTCCAAATGTTCTCCCATAGGAATTCATGGGACCAAATCTTATAGGCATTCCGCAGTTGGAGACTAAAGCAAGGTAGATTCTCTTTTTACCCCAAAGGTGCAGATGAAGGGGCAAGCAGTTGGAGGCAACACCAGAGGGGACCCCCTCCCCACCACCCCTGCCAAGAAGAGTATCAGGCCAGGTTTTGAGAAGCAGCAGGTCAGGAACAGATGGCTGAAGGGGAGCACACAACCCACTCCAGGCAAAGGAAGTAAACCTTTAGGAGACAACTCATAAACCTGCTACTCCAGACTCTAGGGGATCCCGATAAAGAAACTAAGGTGCTGGATATGAAAAAAACCAATCCAGGAACGTAGGGTTCCAGGTGAAGATCTGGCTCGTCATGGTTGTGGACAAAAACACTAAATGGTGTATATTAAGAAGTCTAAAGTTCTTCAAACCCACTCAACACCAGTTTGAACTAAACCCGAGGGGCTAAGGATGAACCTATGTCTGAAAAATAGCTTTATTGGTTATGGTTTGTGGTCTACAAAGGGAGGCCCAGAAACAAAATGTCCTGAAGCAGGACCATTTTATTTTTTTTAAAAGGTATTACAATGGCTTCCATACAGGTACATTGGGGCTCTGAATGCGGTAAAAGTGACTACATCCCACCTATAGTCAGAGCTAAACCACAGCTGCGAGCAGCCTACTCCACAGCACACTTTCAGGGGGATAGAATTACCCCACGACCAAAATGGGCTATTTAAAAAGCATTCCTACCCAGGTATTCATATGAGCTACTAAAGACAGAACATCAGAAAAAAGTGTTACAGTGGGAGGGGGACTTCACAATAAGTCCCTTAGTCTGCAAAAGACAGAAAAAACAAGGAAGCCAGCAAAAATGTGGGCGACCAAGAACCCCCCAAAAAATGACATTCTGGTCTAACAGTGGGATCTGTGCAATCAATATGTATGGTACATTTATGTTTGACATTTGGGTATTGTACATTTAGATTATTAACCTTTTTGTATTTCTTTTATTTGTATAGCGCAAACCAGGCCCGGAGGCTACCGGGCGAATATCTTCAAACAGTGGTTACATAACAGTATGACATTACAAAGAACATTACATTTTTTTTTTAAATATATTTTTATAATTTTTTCATAAGTCTGGACATGAAGTAACAATTAGAACAAAATGAAAACCGTCTCCCCCCACGCCCCCCTTCCGGGATAACTCCGTCCATGTAATGTTCTCGCGAGATTGTGCTTCCTCTTCACGAGAATAGATCCAGTATCCTTATTGTGTGCGGGCACCATTGTTCTTTGTAGTCCAAGTGGAGACATTCTATCACTTATCCCCAATCCTTTCTAAACCTCCCATGTTCTCCTTGGATGTTATATGTTAACCGTTCCATGGCCAGATGTGTCCATACCCTTCGCGTCCAGTCTACTGCTGCCGGCGGGGTTATATTTTTCCAGTTATGTGCCAACTCCGGCCATGCCCCTATCAACAGACCCATAAAGTTCCTCTTCTGCGAGGTGTTGAGAGTTTTATCCTTGGGGTCCCATAGGCCCCCCCAGCCATACCTCGACCCCCAGGTGCTCTGTCCCCGGGAACATTTTATGCATTTGGGCCTTAGTTTCCCCCCAAAAGGTGCTCAATTTCGGGCAGTCCCACCAGATGTGTCGCCAATCCCCTTGCCCCCCACATTTCCTCCAGCATCTGTTCTGGGAGTTGGCATATATCGTGTGTAGTCTCTCTGGGGTGTAGTGCCATTGAAGCATTATTTTCACCCACATTTCTCTATTTTGGATGGCTCTCGTCAATTTTGGAATCTGACGCCAAATATACTCCCTTCTGTCCCTGGAGAGGGTGTAGCCCAGGGTTTTCTCCCACCTTTTCATATATTGCCATGTGGTTGGTTCCGGTTGTGCATTAATGTATTTATATGTATTTATATGTATTTGAGACAAATTTGCGGGTGCCTGTTTGCGTCATAATGTACTTTTCAAAAGGGGTCAGGTCTCTAAACATTGCTTCTTTTATTCGTGGGGTACGTAACCAGTGGCAGAGCTGTTCATATTTAAATCGATCCTTTGGTGTTAGATTCAAAAGCGTTGTGCAGTCCGCAAATGACCTTATCTGTTGGTCCTCTTGCATGTCCCCCACCATTTTGCACCCGGCCTCTTCCCATTTACTGTAGGCGCCTATTTCCATTCCCGGTGGAAACTCTGGGTTGCTAAACATTGGCATAAATGGAGCGGGATCTTTAGTCAGGGTTTCTTTTTGGGTAGCTGCGTCCCACACCCCCAGCGTAGTCTTCAGTATCTCACTTACATGCGTATTGTCATGTCGAAATCGATTGTTAATCCATAACATATGCCTGGTGGGTGTCCTTGCCACTGCTCTATCCTGCCTCTCCCAAATTTTTTCCCCTCACTCTGGGATCCATTCCCTTAAAATCCACAGTTGGGCTGCATCATAGTAATTCTTAAAATGTGGCATAGCGCACCCACCTTCCCCTCTATTCGCAGTCAGATTCGCATTTGAGATTTGAGGGGTTTTGTTTTGCCAAACATATTTGGACACCTCCTTCCTAAGTGCTCTAAAGAACTCCCTGGGGGGTCTTATCGGGAGGGCCTGAAATAGGTACAGTAGTTTGGGGAGTATGGTCATCTTAACCGCCGTGATTCTACCCCACCAGGAAATCGCCAATGGATTCCATTTTAATAAATCCTTTTTAATATTTTCCAAGAGTAAGGGGTAATTATGAGCATAAAGTTCGTCAATTTTCCCGGTGAGAGTGATACCCAAATATTTGATACCAGTGGTCGCTACCTTCAATTGGCAATCTGTTGCACTTGCGCGGATTTCTTCTTTGTTACCTGCCAGGATCAGTATCTCTGATTTTTGCCTGTTTATTTTTAATCCCGAGATCTCCCCAAATTTGTCTATAACTTCCATTAGATGCGGTAGGGACAGCCCCGGGTCTCCTATAGCCACTAGCATATCATCTGCATATGCCACAGCTTTGTGCTCCTGTCCCGCCATTTCTATGCCCTTTACCTCCGGTATATCCCTGATTTTCGCCAGTAAGGGTTCCAGATAGATGGCGTATAGAAGGGGGGAAAGTGGGCACCCTTGTTTCATCCCTCTCTCTAGATATACTTTATTCGACAATCCGCCATTCACAGCTATTCTTGTGGACGGGGAGTTGTAGTTGGCCCGGATCATGTCTATGTATCCTTCACCCATTCCCATTTTTTTTAGGACCTGGAATAGAAATGTCCACTCCACCCAGTCAAACGCTTTCTCCGCGTCCAGAGCTACCAGTGCTGCTGGGGTCTGTTTAATGCCTATTTTTTCGACCAAATGGAGGACCCAACGAAGGTTGTCATGAGTCTGCCGATTAGGGACGAATCCTGATTGATCCTGGTTTATCAGTGTAGGGAGAAGTGGTGCCAATCTTGCGGCCAATATTTTAGTATACAGTTTTGCGTCTAGATTTATTAAGGCAATGGGGCGGTAGGCGGTGGGGCATTGTTCTTCCTTCCCCTTTTTATGGAACACCAGTACTTTTGCCTCATTCATGGTTTGGGTCACTGTTCCCTTACCCCCAAAATTATTATATAGGGACGTGAGTACAGGAGCGAGGATGTCTTTGTATGTTTTATAAAAGAGGGCGGTATATCCATCCGGGCCCGGTGCTTTGTTCATGGGGAGGGACTGTATTGCTGCATTGACCTCTTCTATTGTAATTTCTTTTTCCAAGTTTAGCCTCTCTTCCTCCCCCAGTACGGGGAGTTGAATCCCAGCGAGAAAGTCTTCTTGGAGATCTCTGTTAGGGAGATCCGTAGTGTACAGTTTTTGATAGAACCTTTCAAGTACCTGTCCTATCTCAGAGGTTTGGGTCCTCAGTTGGCCTGACTCATCTTTTAAAGCTTGTATTGTTCGCGTCTGCTGAGTACTTTTCAGTTGTTTTGCTACCAGTTTATCGGCTTTATTCGCCTTTACATAGTACCAGTGTTTTGTGTATAGAAGTGCCTTTTCCGCTTTATTTGTACGTAAGGCTTCTAGCTGCCCCTGCACGTGTCTTAATGTACGCATGATTTTCCTAGTGGGAGTCTGGATCAGTTCTGCCTGGATCGCCCCTATTTGTGCCTCTAGTTCCTTTTCCCATTGGTGGTTCATTTTTTCTCTCTGTGCTTTGAGTGCTATTAGATGTCCCCTTA
Organism: Ambystoma mexicanum; assembly: GCF_040938575.1. Taxonomy (NCBI): domain Eukaryota; kingdom Metazoa; phylum Chordata; class Amphibia; order Caudata; family Ambystomatidae; genus Ambystoma; species Ambystoma mexicanum. Next base: position 475,896,126 of record NC_090934.1, read on the forward strand.
TTAGCGCCTTTAGAGCGTCCCATACTGTATCTTTGTTTGTGTCTGGGAGGTCATTATCAGCCAAGAAATCTGTGATATGTTCCCTGAGCATCTGCGCCGTCACTGGGTCCCTAATTATATCCTCTGGGAGGCGCCAAATCCAAAGCCTGGGATAATTTGTGGGCCAGATGACAGTCATCCACAAAGGGGCATGGTCCGAGAGCGTGATAGGTTCAATCTCTATCTGTTTTATCTTACCTAGGAGGCTCAGTGATACCCAGAGATAATCTATCCTCGAGGCCGTATTATGTACGTGCGAGTAATAAGTATAGCTTTTTCGTTATGGGTTGCCATTGCGCCATGCATCAGCAAGCCCAAGGTGCATGATTTTTTGCTTTAGGTTTTTCGATGGGGCATCTTGACTATGTTTCCTGGGCCCAGATCTGTCTAAGGATGGGTCCCACGCCATGTTAAAGTCCCCCCCCAATATTACCTCTCCAGCGGCTTGTTGATCTATTTTGTCTAGGACCTCTCTTATGAAGCCATCCTGGCCTGTGTTGGGGGCGTATACCGTGGCCAATGTCAGGGGCCGGCCATCTATCGTTATATTTACAATTAGGCTTCTCCCCTGTTTATCTCCCCATGAGAACTTGACTTGTGCGTGCAGGGAGTCTCTGACCGCTATGAGAACCCCAGCCCTTTTCTCTGGCGCGTTTGCCTGAAAGATTTGGTTGAACCCCCTAAGGCGGAATGTATGCTTGTCTTGGGCCCTTGTATGTGTCTCCTGGAGAATTACGATGTCAAAAGCCCCCTGCTTAATGGAATGTGCTACTTTTTTACGCTTGACTGGATAGTTTAGGCCCCTTACATTCTGTGTCAGGATCTTTATCCCCATGTGTCTTTCTGTATTAGGTTGCGTGCCCCATATCCTCTCGTCTCTTTTACAATTCCAGAGTTATCCCCGGCTTTCCCCTGTCCCCAACTCCCCTTACCCCCCGTTGTGTCACGCAATCCCCAACTGGCGTGATTCCCTCCCCCCCTACCCCAACTGCCCTGAGGATGGCATGATTTACTACTAGCACCTCGGCATGTTGCCTCGTGCCTCACGCCCTCTACCGTACTCAGGGATAACTTTGAAGGGGATCCTAAACCCTTCGTCATGACTTCGGTGGCCTCCCGTATCTCTCCCCTCCCCCTCCCGGCACCTGTGTCTTGGTCTCTCGGATTCTTACTGTCTCTGTCAAGTCCCCGATGGCTGCTGTGTCATGCTTCTGCTCCGATATTCTAAACGTTCCCCTGTGCGTTACTTCCTCCTGCTTGGTCGTCTCTCTCTCCTGTTCATAATTTTCCATCCCGTGAGGGTCGTCTTAACGGGGGAGCCTGAGCCGCTTGCCTGCGGGGGGTCTTCGTCTTGGTCCTGTGGGTTCATAAATCTTTGCCCTTCTTCCCGTGAGGTTATCCTTTTTTGTGTGCCCTCCCACGTAAACAGCAGGCCAAATGGAAATGTCCACTTGTATCTAATTTGGCGGGCTGTCAGCTCCTTCGTTATCTGGGACATTTCTCTTCTCTTCTGGAGCGTTGTCAATGCCAGATCCTGATACATCTGTATTTCCTCCCCCATTCATTCGAATGAAGTCCATTGATCTGGCCTTTCTTAACACCCGCTCTTTTTGTGTGTATCCGGTGAGGGCCACCAACACATCTCTCGGGCGATCGTTTTGGGGAGTCGATCTTTTTGGTCCCACCCTGTGTATTCGATCTATCAGGACTTCTTCTCCCTCGTCCTGGTCTAGGATGTCTGAGAAAACTTGCTGGACCGCTGACTTAAGATCTTTATCTTCCACCGTCTCTGGTACGTTCTTTATCCTAATGTTCGATCTTCGTGACCTGTTTTCCAAGTCTTCACATTGGATTTCCAAGTTGTGCGTTAGGCGGGCTAAGTGTTCCTGTGTTTCTGCAACTTGATGTGTCTCTTCCTCCATGTTCTGCACAATCTTCTCCAAGGTATCTGTTCTTTCTCCCAGGCCTGATACTTCTGTTTTTAATTCCTGCAAGGCCGATTTGAAATCAGACTTCATAGCATCCAGATGCGCATTCATTGAGTCCATGAATTGTGCTTGGAGTTCCCCGAACCACATCTTCATATCCTCTTTTGTGGCCATGTCTTCGTGGAGGGGGTTCGTTCCCAGGTCGCTATTTGATCGTTTGGGCGTTTTCGCCTTATCTGTGGTTCCTTTGCCTCCTCCCCCAGAATTGGGCCAAGTTGTGATCTTGCTTCGGCGGTTGGTTTGAGGGGTTGGTTGGTCCGTGCTTCCCTCTGGATTTTGACATTTATGCCTCCTCGTGCAAGCTACTCGATGGAGACCGACCCTGTCAGCGTGTTTCCCGGTCTGCGGCCTCTGCTGATCTTCCGTAGTCGTCTGTCCCCGATCCGTATGGTTCTAAGACCGGGGTTCGCCTGTTATTACCCCTAAGAGCGGGGGGAGTCACAGCTGTATGTGTCCACTCCCCACCTGGGGCTGGTCCCTGTGGAGGTGGGGAGCCTGCCCAATTTATGGCTGTGTCTTGCCGCTTTGGAGGATCCCTTTTCTCCTCTCCGTATGTTGCCTGTGGCCTTGCCAATGTGTGAGGGGGCTCTGGGAGCGGGGGAGATTACGGTTAGTGTGCCAGGCTCCGGGAGTCCATGACTCTTGTTGCTCGTAGCAAGCCTTTTGCTCTCTCCCCTCAATCAGTTCGATCACGTACCTTAGGAAAATGGCCGGCTTCGGGCTGCGCTCTTCCCAATATGTGTGGGGCCCGGAGAGCGGGGGAGATCGAGGCTAGTGTGGTGGGCTCCAGGCTGCCGTGCCTTTTGTTGTTCGTGCTGAGCCCTCGCTCCCTTCCCTCGAGCTGCTCGGACGTGTACCTTATTATTTGTCCGCCAGCTAGTATCGTTTCCCCGCATCCGACGCTGGGGCTGATTCTTCCTCTCGCCCTTCCAAGCGGAGCCGCGCTGGGGTCGCCTCTGTGATCGCGACTCGATCTGCGTTCGCTGGCCCCCGCCTGCCTACATCCACGGCGGATGTGCCCGGTCTCGGGTATTCCTCACGCCCGAGGCTCACGGGGGGGGGGGGTCTCCCCGCGCCGGTTCGTCCCCCCCGCGGGATATTGCCGATTCAATCCATGGGCGCGGGGGAACGAGTCCCGTGTTCTGCGTCTCAGGTGGGCGGCCTCGATGTCGGGTCCCGCTCCGCATCCGCTGCTCCCGGAGTGTGGGTCGATAGGGATCCGCGGGTCTGCCAATGTGTTCCGGCCGCACTGGGGTTTACCGCTGTTGTGTATGGCAACGATGGGCCCTCATATATGGGGGGGCTTCGTCTGCGGATTCCCGGGGACCGTTTCCTCCATCTACCTCATCAAGAGATCCGCAAGTGAGCTGGCTGCTGTATAGGCCCGGGAGGGGAGCCGGAGCGCGCTCAGGCACGTCCTCTCTCCACGGCGGCCATCTTGAAGTCCAAGAACATTAAACTAAGCAGTGGAGTACGATCACATTACAGGTTAGGCAAGCAATACAGAGTAATCAGGTTTTCAGTGTGTCAATTGGTCGTCTGAAGTGACTAGCCAAAGTTTAGCTTTGTGTTTGAATAAGTTCAGGGAGGGCAGGTTTCTGATGGTGAGAGGCATAGAGTTCCACAGTTTGGCTGCCAGAACTGGGAAGCTGACCCATCCAGCTGTTTGGAGCTTGTATCTAGGGATCAGTAGGCTCTGGCTAATGGCGGACCTTAGTGACCGAGGTGGAGTATATTGAGTGAACCATGAGGATAGGTAGATAGGTGCCTGGTTATTCATGCATTTGTAGGTCAGGGCAAGAGATTTTAGTGAAATCCTTTGGGAGACTGACAGCCAGGGAAGGTTCTTCCTAGTTTCAGAGATGCGAGCTGATCTGGGGATGTTGAGGGCTGCTCTGATGGCGTTATTTTGTATGACCTGGAGTTTGTCAAGGTTACATTGGTTAGTGCCTTGGTACAGTGCGTTGCAGTAGTCGAGTTTGGACATGACCAAAGTCCTAGCAAGGGTTATGCAGTTTTGAGTAGAGAGGAAAGGGCGACATGCTGTGATCAACTTGCATGTGTAGGCAGAGGCGGCTGCGACTGCATTTGTCTGCGGAGGGAGAGAGTTGAATCAAGGTAGATTCCGAGGATTTTAGTATCTTTGGAGACTTTTATGGAGTTTCCGTCGATATTGAAGGAGCTGAACATTGGGTTCAACTTGTTGAGTCTTTGCGGTGTACCAAGGATGAGGAGCTCTGTCTTGTCGCCATTAAGACAGAGCTCATGTTGTGCCATCCAGGCTTGAATGACGTGGTAGATGTCATTTAAAGATTGAGTCTACCGTGCAATCACCCGTGATGGGGAGGAGTATCTGGGTGTCATCGGCATAATTAGTGTAGGTGACACCCAGATAGTCAAGCACATCAAACAGAGGTTTAGTGAAAACATTGTAGAGGGTAGGGGATACGCACGATCCTTGAGGGACCCCGCAAGGGACTGGCACAGGGTCGGCTGAAGATGTTGAGGAGAATACTCTCATATGTCTGTTGTCCAGGAATGATTTAATCCAATTGGTGGCATTGTCAGAGAAGTGGGCTGCAGTTTTCAGATGATGACAGAGGATTTGGTGGTTGACCAAGTCGAAGGCAGCGGATAAATAGTGATAGCAGGGCTAGTTTACCTTTGTCTTTTAGGTCCTCAATTTGGGTTTTAAGGTCTAAAAGGGTTGTCTCAGTACCATGCTTAGGTCTGAAGCCAGATTGTCTAGTGCCTAGCAGATTGTTGGTTTCCAGATAGTTCTGTATCTGTAGGTATGCTGCTCTGTCTAGAATTATTAGGAGAACGGGACAGTGGTGATGGGCCTATAATTGGTTGGGACCTCTGGATCTAAGGTTGGTTTTTTTAGAAGAGGGACGACCCAAGCATCCTTCAAATTGTTGGGGACCACTCCCGATTGAAATGAGGAGTTGATAAAGGTTGTTATGAAAGGAGCGAGGTCGCGGGCCGATTCCTTAATGGTTGGAGCCGGACAGGAGTCCCCTTGGCAATTAGAGGGTTTTCAATTACAGATGATTTTTTCAACCTCAAGGGTGGTGAGCGGCGAGAAGCTGAAAGGCAAGGGAGAGTCTAAGGTGGTTGTTTTAGGTGGCAAGGTTTTGCTTAAGGGGGTGGGGGGGTGTGGAGAGAGTTTTGTTTAGCGTTAATTTTAGATTACAGAGTGGTTATTTTGTTGAGAAGTGCATTTTGTATGTTGTTGCACCAGGTGCTGTCTTTAATGCATGAGTCGGGGGCAGGTGAAGGCGATTCTAATTCTTTGAGAATTTTGAATAATTCTTTTGTGTTGGATTCTGCTTGCGTTATACGTAGGTTATATGTCTCTTTTTTGGCTTGAAGGATGGCTTCCTTATAGTTAAAAGAGGTGATCAGGAGGGAAGCTTTGTTGGTCGTTCTAGGATGACTTTTCCAAAGAGCTTCGGCCTTACGCTTTTCTTTGCGCAGAGCGTTACGCTGCGGGGTGAACCAAGAGTTCAGGTGGGAGTGTTGTTTAGCTTTGCAAATTTTTAACGGGGCTATGGTCTCAATGGCTTTGAGCAGAGTGCTGTTGAAGGTGTCTACTAAGACGCTAGGGTCCTTGTGCAGCGTGGCACAAGTGTTTAAGATGGGAAGGATGAGCGGAAGCAATTTCTCTCTGGTAATATCCTTTTTATTTCTAGTGGGTATAGCAGGGGCTATAATAGGTATGGGCTGGGGGTTAGTCACTGGCACGAAGAAGGTAATGACGTGATGGTCAGACCAGGCACAAGCAGCGTTGGAGCTGACAGTCGTGTTGCAGTTGAAGTCTGTTAACCAGTCGAGCGTTCTACCCTTGTTGTGAGTAGGATCGTGAATGCGCTGCTGAAAACCTAGGTTGGCGAGGGTAGTGGCGACTTCGGTGGCCATGTGGTCCTTAGGATCAGAGATCAGGATCAGAGTCCGAGGTTAAGGTCACCTAGTAGCAGTACCTGGGAGTTAGGCTTTGTGTTGGCGGATACTGTAGCTGTAACATCATCAATGAATGAGCCAAGTGGTCCTGGAGGTCTATAAATAAGGTGGAGTGTTGCTGTGTTAGTGGGTGAGAGGGACAGTTTCACTAATAGGGATTCTGCAGAGCTGAATTGGGCATTGGCAATAGTTTTCATGGTGATCTTGTCACTGTGTATGAAAGCGGAGACTCCTCCTTTAGGCAAGTTGGAATGTCGATCATTTCTAATAATGGCGTAGCCCTTAGGTAGGGATAGGCCGAGAAGTGGGCCAGAGGCATCATGTAACCAAGTTTCCGTAATGGCTAGGAAGTCAAGGTTTTGGACAGTGATTAGGTCTGAGATGTCAAGGGCGTGAGCCATGAGTTATCTGGCAGTGATGAGGGCTCCCTTGAGTGATGAGATAGGTGTGGTGGAAGGGGAGGGGTTAGGTAGCGATGGTGGGATGGGCTGTAAAAATGCGGTGTGGCTGCGCAAAATGCAGGGTGGTCGGGGCAGTCTAGATCTAAGTCTGGAGTTCCTGTATTGTATTGTGCATGGAAGATTAGGTGTGGGTTTAGTGGCAAAGTGCTTGAGCCACAGAGCTGGGTCATTGAGGTACGGATTAGTGGGAAGGTCAGTGCAGTGGATAATGGTAGAGGGATGGGTGGAGTGGAGGTCGTGGATGTAAGTGTGCTATGTCTTGGAAATGCTGGTGGGGGAGTGCCTACAGTAAAGGATAAGAATCCTAAGACGGCTATGTGGTAGAGGCTGGCCCAGGGCAGCGACCGCATGTTGTGGCCTGATAGTTCACGTGATATGTATGGTATGGTGCTAAGGTGCACAGATTAAATAAGTCCAACAGAATGGAGCTACGTGCAGGGATGCAGTGTACGTTTAAATAACTAAATGCAGCTATCAGGGCAAGCTAAATGCAGCTTTCAAAGATACAGTGATACAGTGTACAGTTTTTGGAATTAGGTTTCTAAATGCTGTGTGGTCTTCTGTACATTTGACAATAGAAATGACTTGTTGCATTCTAAACAACAAGATATACACGTATGTAAGTCACCTCCAGCTGACAAGGTCCGTCCACCCACTCACATGCTTCCAAAACCCTCAAGACAACACATGTATACATTTATTTTTTATTTATTGAGAAATTGTATCGCGCCTATACATCAAGTAGTGTGTCCAGGTGCCACAAGAAGGGGGGGGGGCAAGAGTACAGAGGAGAAAGTACCAGTAAAGGTCTCACTAGGCCTTGTGACATTTGGATCGTGCAAGTGCAATAACAGGAAGTGCAGGGTGAGGGGGAGAAGTGCAGTCCGAGGGGAAGAAGAAGTGCAAGGGGGGGGAGGAGCTGGGCAAGTGTTAAGGGAGCCCCAGGAGGGCAAGTGCTCAGGCAAGGGGATAGGGGGTCAACTAGTGTGCGGGAGGGGAGGTGGACCACACTACGTAGGCTAGTCGGGGAAGGGTGCCCGAGAGCAAGTGCTGGCAAGGGGGAGACTGGTAGAAGGAGGGCCTGGCCCAGTAAGGCTCAGGATGGGTACAGGCCACCAGACAGATGCAGGTGTAACTAGCAGGGCAGTGAGAGGGGGAAGGAGGAGGAGGAGGAGAAAAGGAAGGTCTTGAGAAGCTTTCCGAATTTAAGGAGATCAGACTCAAGACAAGAGGGGCAGGGAGGCCATTCCAGAGGGAGGTTCCTGTCAAAGAAAGATCTCCCCCCCACTCTCTGCTTGGAGAAGCGTCTGACTTTCAGAGAGTTAGAGCTAGAAGACTGAAGAATTCTAGCAGGGCAGTATTTTGGGAGAGAGAGTTGGATGTAATGTGGTCCCAGGCTCCAGAAAGCATTGTGGATGATGCAGAGGGTCTTTAATTTGATCCTTGCAGCCAAATGATCAAGGGCGGAGGATGACCTGCCCTCCCACATGAGCATGGCGAGTACTGTGACAGCTGCACCTCCTGGGGCTGACAGCTTCTTTCACTTATCTTCCTCCAGTTGCCTCAACCTCCCATTGAGGTCATTTCATCTCTATTCCTGAGTTTCGATTTGATCATCAGGATCCTTACAAGCTGAGGGGGAGGTGCCTCCTTGTTAACCTCTTCTGCAAGGATAGTGAGCTTTTTTTCCACTGAATAAGATTTCCCCACCTGCCGTCTGCAGGAGAGATCATGGCTGCTGTATAGCCAAGCCACCTACTTGAGAGATTTAGAACGGATAGTGCTTCCCGTTTTCAAAAAGGCACCATCAAGTTCTCAGTTTTCTGCATGCGCTACCGCATGCAAATCTGAGAAGGTTTGCAATGTGTGTTATTCTGTTACCACTTTTGTAGCTTTAAGTAAATCATGTGGTGTGCCGCAGATTTTCACATACAGTAATGTTAATCAACAAATTATGCAATTGTAAACAGAATACGGCAAACTCACAGTGAGGGCCCTTATGGCGGACTGAAAGCTGCTAGTGAACCCTGTTCAATTTAAAAATGTTAGCTTTAAATGTATACCTAATTGTCGCAAACTCTATTTATATTACAAAAGAGCTCATTTATATGTCCTTTATGGACCTGAGCACAGCCTTGGACAAGGTTATTAGGGCTAAACTCTGGGCTGTGCTTAGGTCAATAAACTGTGCAAGTGCCATGTTGAATGCCCTTATAGATATCCACCAGGACATGAAGGGCTGTTTCAGAATTGGAGGTATGGGCTGTTGTACATTTTATTTTCCCATTGATACTGGAGTCCGGTAGGGGATGCGTTTTAGCACTCCTCTTTTATCTTTGTACATTAATGCGCTCTATGAATCTTTAGTAGAACTAGGAACTGATGTGCTCAAAATCGGTAACATGTTATTACCCGCACTGGTCTGCATGGACATGATTCTGTTGGTCAGGACCCCACAAGCCCTACTACTATTGAAAGACAAATCTGCTGCATTCATGAGCCGAACAGATTTGCAAGTTAATACCTCAAAATCAGCAATACTGGTCTCTTCTACTGGTTGGAAACAGTTACACCAAAAATGCATAGCAACACCTATATAATACACAGGAGTGTCTGAATTTGACTATTTAGGCATATGCTTCTCTACAAGTTTAACAGGAAGTGACCACATAAACAACTCAAGCTGCTAAAATGACAAGGTTTGAGGGGTGGTGGGGAGTCACTCACTTCACTAAAATGTGTAAAGCCCAACCAATAGATAGGATTTTAACCCCTTAAGTGCTAAGGACGAGTATGTTTGTCCTATTTGCATAGACTTGATTAGAGCTCAGCATTTAAGGGGTTAAAGGTGTATAGTCACAAAACTAAAACAATAGCAAAATATGGTGCTACTCTTTTGGACTTCACAAATTTGGTATCTCTACAAACGTTCGAGAAATAGTTTATCGAAAGAATTTTGGGAGTGGCAAGATCAGCTACAAATTATGCCACTAATACAGAATTAGGACTGGGCTTTTTGGAGGACGAGTTATCCCTTGAACCAGGGTACCATTGGCTATGCATTTGGTTGAACCAAAAAGCAGACCTTGTCCAACAATTCATTGGTAGTATTTTAAATAAGGAAAAAGGAAATCCAATTCTTTGGCTCAAACATATCAGGCAATTGTTAGCAAATATTAATGCACACAGTCACTTTAATCAACATTACATTTGAGACCATTCTACAGCACTTAGTTTTAGAGAGCGTTTTGTCTTAATATGCAAGAACATTGAGAAAGTACTGATATGCAGGAACATTTTACGTGGAGTAATTATGCATATGATAGAAACTTAATCACTATAGCGAGATTCAACTGAATTCCACTTAATGCGAACACTGCAAAACGGAAAGGTATACCGGACGAGAATAATTGCCCATTCTGTTCTGACAGCTGTGAAGATATATTGCATTTTATGCCTATTGCATTTTATGTTCTGTGACGAATCTGACAACTTCATCACAGATTCCCTGGAAGGTAGCCACTCTTACGTTGCCAGGGAAAGTCAGAAGCTACCCGACTGTGACCCTGGAGGTGGCTATTTGCGGGAGAGCCACAAAGGAGAGGACAAACTCCAGGAAGGCAGAAAGAGACCAAGTCAAGATAACCCTTAAATTATACCTTTCAGTGACAACTATGTACCTTTGAAGCAACCATGTACATGGCCCATTGTAAAATAGATACTGATATCTGAGACTTTTCCAGCCCAAAACCTCATTCTGCCTGCCGCAGCCCCCGTTCTGGGTACTGAGACGAGGAAGAGAGACAAAGTAATGAAGACCGGTAAACCCACGCGTCATTGGAGACTACAGATAAAAAACTGGGACATTTAAAAGCAACACAGGTTAACCGAATTCAGTAGAACGAGAAAGTCAGAAACTGGAGAGGCACTTGACTTGTGCTGACACTGTGGAGGACGCCAAAGGCAGTGCAGAGGCCAATAGGGCATGTGTGCAGAGTAGTCAGACCGGAAGAAGTTAGATGCTTTTTGACAACGGGCAGCCGGAGCGGCCAAAGTCAGAGGAAGGTGAAGCAGGAAGCAAACTACTCACCTTACGCAAGACCAGTCAATAGTCTGAGAGCGCAGATGCTGGGGAAACATGAGAAACTCTGAAGAAGCCATCCATGACTGGTAAGCCCTGAGAGAGTGAGTGGGTTACCTGGGAGCATTTAAGTGAATGCTGTGTATCGCGTACTATGCTAGAGAGCCCAAGAGTGAATATTACTGATACAAACATTGTTGAAGGAACAAGCCTAAGTAAAGGCAGAGTGAATATTACTGATACGAATATTGTTAAAGGGACGAGCCCAAGTAAAGGCAGTGCATGTATTTCTGACACAAACATTTTTGAGCGAAAGAGCCTGAGCGAAGACGGTGAAATCATTGCAAGCACGAACAGTGTTAAAGGAAAAAACCTAGACAAAAGTGATGGAAGTAAGAAAGGGTCGCTGACCCGATATTGGAACATTGTTGTAAGCTGGATAAAAGAGAAAGTGACGCCAAGAGCGGAGAAGCCCAGGCAGGTTAGTGAATCAGGCAACCAGCAAGTCTGGGACTCACACCCAAGCAAGAAAGTGACGACATCCTGGCAGACGAGTTAACCGGGGGAAACAAGGATAAATGATAAAAAGGGAAGTTTCATCCCCTTTTTCAGTACCAAGAACAATACTATAGCAGGAGAGTGTACCAGGGAAAAGAAGGAAAATTGAGAGAGCTCAAGGGGTCAGCACCCCTACATGTGAAAGTGTGTATCAGATAAGGGAAGACTCCTGCCCCTTTAAGGATTCAAAAGAACTATGCGAGAACACTGATACAACATCATCAAGATCACTAAAAGAAATCTAGGGGATGGGAAGCCTCTTTCCGGGTGAAACTTTGTTTTCTTCCTGTTTGTGCACCTTAGAACTTTGTTTGGAACTGAATAAGCTGTAGGTTCATAGCGCAAAGAAATTCCCATTTGCACCTTGTATTTAGTTTAGAATGTAAGGGTCAGTTTAGGGTTTTGGACACAGAACTGAAGACTGTTTAACATCGTGAAACAGACGTTCCTTAGTTCTTGTTGAGGTAGGGAAACCCCTCAGTTAGAGATAGCTAGGATTTCCCCAATCCGTCCATACATTTTAAAAATATATATAACCCTGCACACTAATCCATAATTACATTAGGCATAATGGAAAAACATGAACCTCGCTAAAAAGAATGTTATAGCTAATCTACAACAAGTTCATACTTTCAATAAAAGCAGATACTGCCAAACCGTCCTGGGCATGCTGGACATTTAAATATCTGTACCATAGAATATCATCAGTCCACACAGAATCAACACCTTTTATCTCTCCATGTATTTCATCCGAAGGTGGGTTAGGCCTTTACAATTGATAGTTTCCACAGTAGAGTTACAAAATCTATAGTTGGTATTCTGCTCGGGAATTACCTTTCTCCTAAATTGTACTTCTCTAGTCAGGAGCAAATTCCAGCACAGCCTCATAAGTATATCCCTATAATATCGATTTGGGAACATGGTAAACATTAGTGAGAGCATCCCCAGTTTTTTATGTTCATGAGTCAGATGGCTCATCGAGGGGAATAGATCAACAGTAGCAATCCAGTCCAGATCAAGCAGCACCTTTTAACTTTGTTCGGGTTCCTCAATAGACTTTCAATATCACTCGAGATCCTTGATAGAATTGCTTTACAGCTTTTACCAAATTTGACAGTATAGTTCAATGGTTCAGTATTAGTCACACTCTTAAGAGTAAGCCCCATAGCCTCATATATCGAACACGGTATTGGTGCATTCAGTTTTGCATATAGAGCAAGCATATGCCATTCAAATCTAACTCTAAGGGGCAATATGCCCATATCATATCTAATGGCTGCTAAGGGGATCACATTAGGACCCTCAATATTTCGTGCCACAGCCTCGCCTCCATCCGATTCAGCATTTTGACAGTTGATATACCATAGCACTCCAGGCCATAAATTAGCTTGGGGACAATTTTACTCTCAAAGAATAACAATGCAGGGACAATCGCCCATATTTGTGAACAACTCTTAGTATTTGGTTTTGCAGCACAGTTGCTTTTTGAAGCATGACCTCATGAAAATTCTTGGAACCCGGGTGTGTGCTTAAATTGAAGCCCAAATAAGTGAAGCTGGAACAGGTCTTGATCACTGTACCTTCCAGGATTCAAGAAGGGCAACATTTTTTGTCCTCCCCCTTGAAAAGGCCAGTAGCATCGTTTTATTTGGGTTTATTACTAGACCATTCTCTTTATCATATGTTGGAAAATAATTTAGAAGTCTTTGATGGCCGACCTTGGATTCATCAAAAAGGAGGAAATCCTCAGTATATGACATCTGTGCAATTTTACATTGGCAAACTTTTGATGTAATCAAGCCGGGTTTCTCAAGGTGTTCATCCACATCTGACATATACTGATTATAAAGTCATGTGGCCAAGACGCATCCCTGTCTCAATCCCATATGAGTGCTAATTTTACCAGTTAAATCACCTTCCTTTTTTATTCGTATCTGGATATTTGAGGACTTATACAATCCCATCAGGGGTCGCAGTAGTCCATTAGGCAGCCCAAGCTACCCAATTAGGCCCACAGTGTATTCCGATCTACACAATCGAATGCCGCAGAGAGAACAATTGAGGCCAGGTAGGTACACACAACACCTTCTGACCATGCAGCTTCTTGTAATGGTTTCAATGGTTTCAAGGTAAACCCATTAATGTTAGTCGAATGACCTCTACGGAAGCCGGTCTGTAGTTTGTTTAGGACATGCATATTAGCTGCCCAATTCTCCATATGTATCAAAAGGAGGGAAGGAAACATTTCACAATTGGCATCAATTAGTGGTATGGGTCGGTCATTTTTAGGATCAGACCCAATACCCCTTTTAAAAATCAGGACATTTGCTGTACTCCAGGAGACTGGCAACAGGCCAGCAGCTAGGATACTCCCAAATTGCAGAAACGGAACATTGGTCCAATCAGAAGGGTCGGCTTTAAAGGAGTCATTTGTGAGGCCACTCAACCCTGACTTTTTACATTTCATTATGAAGTTATAAATAACTTCTCTATCAAGTTCAAATTGCCACTTCTGTTCAAAAGCTGGAAATATTAATAGTGAGATCATTACCAATAGTTCTTAGTGGAATACCATACATATCTCCAAAAGGTTTGATCCACTGATGTTCCGAAACTGCATTAATTTGGGATGTATCGATTACAGAGTCTCGTTTATTAATCAAGGTCCAAAATGTCCTACTTTAGATGCAATCAGGATTCGAAGCATAGCCTCAGCATCCCGTCATGGACACGCAAATTGATTTGCAGACGTTTTTATATTTTTCCTTCTTTTTTTTATATGGTTCAATTTTAGCAGGGGCTTTAGAGATGAGATTTTAAAATATCTAATCTCTTTTCTCATAATTGCCTTTGCTCCTGCCAGCTCCTCATTATGAATATGTATTGAGTTAATGGTCTTCCTACCTATATTCTTTGAGTTTATTCGCACTTGATTAACCATATTGCTCATAAAGCCATCAAAGTTCTTTGCATTGAGCACCTCCATCTTCCACTCCAATGAGGTCACTTGAATAATGGAGTGCAGTGCTAAGTTTAGAGATGTAATATTTGAATCAGACGAGCGAATAGCATTGGCCGAGGCGGCAGTTCTTAATTGGGGCATATTAGAACGTTCCCCAATATTTAGAACCATATTGAATTTGAGCTCTAAAATACCATGATCACTTCATTCATTCTTAAACACTGAGAAGGAGGTAAAGCAATTACCAGATGGTCATCAATGAAAACAATCAATGAACTTGCTCCTCTGAACCAAGTTTGCATATTATGTATTTCTCCAAAATCCCTCCCATTCAGTGGATAAAGTTCTGCGTCACAAAAGCCACACCCAAACGCCTACCAGTGTGTGATTTAAAGTTCTGGGAGAACATATCGCCAACATTTCTGACATTTCAGTTTCAACATCCTGAAAATCACAGGTAGCATTGAAGTCTCCAGCAACAATCACCCTCCCATCACTAGTCGAGGTTTGCCATGATAATATCCTTTCCAATAACAAGGCTACAAAACAATTAAGATCAGCAATCCCCTTATGCCAGAATATATTAACCAGGAGAAATTTTAGCAACTGATCATCAGATATTAGAGATTTCAGAGAGACTGCCATAGGACCAGATTTAAGATCTTCCAGTGCGATTGCATTCATTCTTAGGGCAGAGTCCATAGCAATGAAGAGCCCTCCCGAGGCCCTACTGCCCTTACTTGCCCTAGCCGATTGAGAGAAGACCTGATAACCATCCATAACCGGAGGCTCAGTCAACCATTCCTCCTGTAGAAAAATACAATGTGTCAACTTTAAGAGACTGGTGACTACTGGGTTAGTAAATAAATGGTGGCTTCCCCTTGTGTTCCAGGATTGTATACATAGCAACATCTCTCTCATTTCAGCGTTCGCTTACCCTGGTTTGCTACGGGTCAAATTGTTTCCAGAGGGTTGACGTGAGTGATGGCCGACCAGTGTAATAGCCATCGGCACGGTCATCTTGAATGGCAGCTGATCTCATCCCCTGATAAACGGGTTGTGCCAGAGTATTACATCCCCCTAAGGGACCCATAAATACCTCATTAGGAGAACTCAAATTACACACATTAAAACCAAGGGCTTGTAGACTTAACCTTCTAGTAAGAGCAAGATCTTTTACTAAATTTGAATTAAAGTGAATAATGACGGTCTCAGGATGATTTCTATCCGGAAAAGCTACCCGATCAATATCAGATGAGGAAAGAACTGCCAAATCTGGGATCTCAACAAAAATCGTCAGTATGTTCCCTCTATTTAAGCAGACCCGAATGTCTGATCGCAGTTGGCTGGTTAGTTTTAATACATACTTAGTTTTGATTGGATTCAGGTAATTTTTCAACTCCGCCTGGAATGAAACCTTACAAACCCAATCCTTATGCCACTGAGGTTGGGAATGTACATACAATTTGGGACATAATCTCAGGCGTGTTTACATAACCCCTGTTAACACTTACAACCACTGATGGGAACATATTTGATGGTAAATTCCCCATAGCCCTTAAACCCTAGTCCATAAGATCTGAACAGTTTGAGTTAAATGGCAATTTCACATCATTATTCTGAAAAAATGGTAATCTCTCGTCGGAGGCCAGCTGCAGTGGGAAGTGGCTGATGTAGGTAGGGTCACGATATAGAGTCTCAGGGCAGAACAAGTTCTGCAGTAAATGATCCCGCTTGGTAGAGAGCAGTGGTATTCTGCAATCTAAAGCCTGGGGCATGGCAGGGAAAAGTAGATTCTCAGGATTAGAGAGCATTTATTTAGATCCATAGTCTCCTAGATCGGCCAGCCCAAAGTACCAGCCCCAGCCCCCTGCTTTGTTAGATCAACCGGTTCCCAAGCCTTAGTGGAGCATACTGCGCTGTTTGAGGGCAGCACAGCACTCTGAATTACCTGGGACGCTGGGATCAGAGCAGAGAGATCATTGGAATGCTCAATGGGTAAGAGTGTGGATACAGTCCCAACCTTATCACACAAACCCGGTCCAGTCTGTGAAGTAGAATCTACAGTCAATGCCTTTACCATCAGATGAGCAGTCGTGATCCTATACTCAATCACCGGGGGCATATTTCTCGACATGAATAGTTCGGAGATAGGTCTTTGTACAGTAGTTGCATTTTAATGTGCCTGTAGACATTTCTTCTTTACAGTTTTGGCCTTTTTTGCCTTGGACAGATTATTAGGTGGCGACGTTGCAGAAGAGATAAGACAGGCCATCCATTGCCTCATTAGGGTTGCTGCTTACTGGTGATTCTCTAGTTAGGTCAACAATGTCTGAATCCTGTATGGTTATGAAATCATACCCTCCTTCAATTCACAACTTTGAGAGGAGTAGCCAGAAGGAATGAAAGCCACAGTACATTCTCCAGAGGGATTCTCAGTCTCCTTTCCCTTATCAGTAGGGACACTGTTGCACGGCAACTGCCCTTGGCCTTCTCCCAAATTGAGCACGGATGGAAGCCCAAGTTACGACCGCAACCCGGGGCCTAAGAGGTCCAATTTGCCGTTCAACTCAGCAAGCAGAATCAAGGTTGTCTTCATCTAGCTCCACATGTTGTCGTATAAAGCGACAAAGGAGCTCAGAACCATATTCAAAGCGGAAACATTCGGGTGGGTCAGCTTCACTATCATCTACTTCCTGAAGAGTATGGTGCATTGCATCATTTCCAGAGAGATTTTCTGCATCAGCTGTAGATTCAGCCCTATCCCTGGTTCATTAGTGATAGAATGTTTGTCAATAAAGTTTAATTCAGTGGGTGATCCCAGATTGGATGTATTGCAGGTTTGTCGAGTAGCACTAGCAGTCTCTCTAGCAGGTCCATTATCCCTAACACCCGAAAAAGGACTATTATCCATAGACATATCTGCAAATTCAATAATGCTGAGGTCGGTTAGGTCTTTAGAACTGGTAACAGCATTTTGTCCATTCATAACAGAGTAGTCCAGCATTGCAATTCCTTTTACTGGAGCCACTGCTTTAAGTTCTGGTACTATATCTAATAGATTTTACACAGCAGCGACCCATAAAGCGTTGACCGGCAATTGGGGAGGATGGAGGCTTATGTCCAGGGGTTTTAAAACCAGCATTCATTTTTTTACCAGATTGTAAAATTACTGGTTGTTTCTCCCTCCCCTTACTTTCTGACTCATTTTCCGCACCAGTGTCAGCTAGAGTCTGCTGGTCGCTGGGATTCAACATGCGGCACGCAGAAACTCTGACATCCACATCTATCGGACAAGATTGGTGATTTTCGCATGGTGTTCTAGATGATTAATGAGAATTGATAACTGGACGGGCTCCAGAAGCACCAGGTTACTGCCAATCGAAGTGCATTCTGGAGCAGTTAGTTCCATAGGGTTTTCACTGATAAGTTGGCTTCTAAGCCCAGCTCTCATACCAGTATTGGGTATTTGCAGCTAACCAGTTAGATAAAGGCCTGATGGAAAGTAGCTAAGGCCTAGATCAAAGGGAAAAAGCTCTCTGCAGTCTCTAGGCAGTCTCTAAGTCGTTTCTGAAAGATTTCTCATAGACTAAGACCATAGCAAAGTTCGAAATAATCGACTGCACTCACTCTCACCGAGGGGCCAGCAAACAAGGAATTCACCCAGTAAATAGTTGATGATCACACAAGTCCTTTAGCCTTCAGCCAGCGGATAGCCACTTATCCCTCAGAAGTAGGGTGTAGCGAGATGTAGAGAGAAGTCTTACCGTGTGTGGTAAAGGTGGTACCAACCTTCATTCAAAAGTAGCTGAGAGAGAAATCCTCTGGCAACAGGCACTAAACACTCTGAGATACTCCCTTTTGACAATAAAAGTGTATAACCAAAACCTAAGATGCCACTGTGTCAGAGTCTTACTACTGACCCCTTACAGTTCTTTTGCCCAGTTTACCAGAGAATGAGAGCAAGAACACCCATTTTTACATGAGGCTGATTTTTATCAATGTCGGTCCTGCACGGTTACCGTTTGAGAGTAGAAACCCAATTGGTGGTATGGACTCTATTGACTTATCTTAGGCAGGCCTTAAATATTATAAAACATATTTTATGGTCCAATTGTTATAATGATACAGAGTGATTCTTTTAAATGTTTCTCATAATTTTTTTAAACCATTTTTGGTTTATTACAAACCTTTCATAATTCTTTCATATCATATCACTATACCACATTCCTATTTCACATTTCCAGTAATTCAGCCATTTTGTTTTTCATCAATTTTTAAAACCTCTATTAAAAATGTCACAACTGCAAATATTAAACTACAATTCTCTCCAATTAGAAACCTCTCCCACCATTTCTGCGCTGATAGTGATGATATCTCTTTTACAAAATGTTCCAGATGTCGAGTTCTCGTCTCCGATAATTCCCCAAAAGCCACCACCAGATGGTACAATGATTTGTTGGTGTGGCCCTTTTCAGAAAATCTTCACGTTGACTAAGTTAGCGGAAACTGTTTCACAATATGTAGTACTTCTCTTGTGGGTAGAATGTTTAGACAAAGTCGCATTAAACAAGTCCCGATACAGGGGAGCTAGCGATTTGACTAGATATACCGGCAATTGATTCAATGCCCTCCTTTCAAAGGAGAGGTCCGAAACCAGTCTGTATTTTGATCTTTTGTCCTGGGTGTCAATCCAGTCCTGCCTTTTTATTTTTATTTTGAACGTGGTCCGTTTTCAATATCAAGATCTCTACAGGAACCTTTCAAAATCCAACCATGCCCTACATCCCATTTGCCATTTCTTCGAGAGCCAGTCAACAATTCCCTGCCTGAGTTTCTCACAATCTCAAACGGGGGAAGGTGGTCTGACATCATACATTTCATACATTTCGTAAAGAGGGAAACTGATTACCAAAGTACCAGAGATTCCATAAACTGAAGGCTCAGCTCATAACCCATAGCCACAGGCAGGCTCTTAGGGAGCCTCAGGACTCTCCTCCAAATCCAGCCTTCGAGAATCCCCCCAAGTTTCCCAGTGGAGATTTATATGGGCATCCGCCCCATAGGTTAACGTTAGGATCACCTTTTGTTTATAGAAAATTAAAAGGGGGTGGTTGTATATTTCCCAAAACTTGTGTGTAAAGCCACCCCTTGGGCCGACAACCACTTCATCTTAATTCTGAGGTTTGGGTACCAACCTCTCTTTTAAATACTTCGATCCACCAGGATCCCCAAGTATATAATCAAGCCTACTTTCAGACTTTCTCCCTCCCAATGTCCAGTTACAACATCTCTTCTTCCTATGCCTCTTTTTTGGGCTGCTGCCAAGATGTTCAATTTTTTAATGTTGATTCTCAGACCATTTTCGGTTGTGTATATCTTAAGCTGAGTTAGTCTACGCTGTAGGCCTATTGCAGTTTGATCAATAATGATCAGGTCATCAGCGTATAAGATCCAAGGGATCAGGGAACCCTGTATTTTGGAGGAAATGCTGTAATCAAATTCAATGTGTCTGCCATATCAGATCTATAGAGATTAAACAAGGCTGGAGCCAAGGGATAAAGTCCTCTATATGTATGGATCTCTTCAGTTAAGTCCCCCAGTATTATCATTCTGATTTTGATAGATGTTCCCAAATGCAAGGTCCTAATTGCCGCGACTAAATCCCAGGGACAGCCCCAAATGAGGAGTTTGCCCCACAGCCTCTCTCTGTTGACACTGTCAAATGCCTGTTCCAGGTCAATAGAGGCTAAATAATGACTTGTCTTTGACCTAATAGCATTAAGTTTGAGTAGGTTCAGTAGCAGGAGGTTTAAGTTGGTAACTACCCCTTCACAAAACCTGATTGTCTTGGGTCTAGGCAGCCCGATGTAATGGCTCAATTGTTCAAGTCATGCAACAGGATGGACACACATTTACCCCATAGTATCTAAAAGGGCAATTGGTCGATAGTTTCATGGGTCTTCCCTGTCGCCTTTCTTGAAAATTGGGACTATTACGGATGTTTTCCAGGATTGCGGGACCTCTCTATTAAGCATGACCGGATTAAACCCAATGAGACGCCGCCGGGCGTACCTGAGCCTAAGTTTCCACCGCTGGTGCGGGGGTCGGCGAGATAACGGACGCCGCCACATGAGGCACGCTCCCGCACGCACGGTGCACCGCTCATTTACACTGCAGACGCTACAGGCACTTTTGCCAGTTCACCCGCTGGGGCTCGTAACTACTGTACCCTCACCACTTGTACTTGGGCCCAGCAGTACCATCACATAGGCAGCCTCCGCCTGGGAAGTGGGGCACTGTGAGAGCGGCCTTTAATTTTGAAAGCTCCTGGTGTGCCCACAGTGTCTGTGCTGATGGAGGCAGGGGGAGATCAATTAAACAAACCGGTTACCTTTCATTAAGCAGCATTGGCCGACAGAAGCACCCCAATACACAGTTGTGGCTCTTTTTCTTTTGCGGATTGGAATCACCCACTCAAAGTCAGCACGACAACAAATAGTAGCCTGACCCAAAAGGGGACGCCTTCTCAGAAGTGTTTACACCACCAGATCCCGGGGGCACAGAGGTCATTCCTGGTAATGGGGTAGTCTTACTGCACCGAACAGCGGCACAATCCCCATGCCAGCTACATCACCACTTCCCTGATATGTTGCCGACAAAGTACAAAGGGAAAGCCACCATCATGGTCTTGTTCGCTAGCCAGGGCAAGCACGCTGGTGCGCCCCAGACGTCAGGTGCCGAGCATCCATCGCCTTAAGCTCCCAATCTCGACCCCCAGGAAAATAGTCCTGGCCACAATTGCCGCTCTGCTTTCTTCATTAGAAAACAAGATAGATGAGGTCAAAGTCGATGTACAGCTACTCCTGGAAAGGATGTCAGGCAATTATCTGAGAGGGTCACTGCGGCAGAATAAACACAAAGACACAGAGGCCACCAACAAAGATCTGAAGGGGGAATTAGGGAGCTGGAGAGGCGGAATGCCATACTGGAAATGCTTGCCGAAGATGGAGAGGGCAGATCGCATAGGAATAATATACACGTGCTTGGCCTGCCGGAGGGTACATAGGGACCGGATCCGACCTCGTACATCGAAAACCTACTGCTACGAGAGATTAGCCCAGGCACATTATTGCAGGGTTTTAGAGAGATCATAGGTCCCTCCAGAAAAGGCCACCCCAGGATCCCACCCTCAACCAGTGATTGCCAGGATCCTCAACTTTCGAGATTGAGTGGTAATTCAATGTCACTCCAGGGAAGGTGGGGAGATACTACGAGAAGAATAGCCATCTACCAGGACTACACCCCTGCAGTACAAAGGGCCTGAAACACGTGTGCCGACAAAGGCAAGGCTCAGGCAATTAGGGCTCAAATACATGCTTATGTACCCTGCCAGGCTGAAAATCCTCTACAATGGGAAATAGCATTTTTTGGGCAGTCCTGAAGCAGCTACCATGTGGATGGAACACAACAACCTGTCCAATAATAATGACTCGGATACTTGACGAAATGAGGGGTCTGCAAATGTTGCTTCACTAACTCTATCCTGGAGCAGTTGAACTTCCCCCACTGATGTGGGGGACCTTTACATGTACTAGGGGGCTGTCACTGAGCCCACGCACCGGTCCAACACTGCCCGCAAACCAGGCTCTCCACTCCTGGTATCTGCCTACGAGTTTCTCCTACTGCCAATTATGAAGTCTGAGTGCACACACTGCTGTTAATGTCCTTCTTTGTTCAGTGGGGGCGAAACCCAGTTACTTACTGTTGGTCTCACCAACCCACTAATAACATTTAGCGGGATCTAGCCTGTTGATGATCCCCCTTGGTCTGGTATGCAACAGTCATACCAGGCCCCTGCAGTACCGTTATGCCTGAACAAAGTGGTTTTGTTGTCCAATATTTTATGTTTGTATTGTTAATGTTACATTTTTGTTTAATCCATACACTGTGGCTCACAAGGGATTATGTTTGGCTTGACTGGCTGGGGTTAAGTAGGTACACCTGGCATAATGTCACCCTCACATCAATCCAGCACTGTAGCTCATCTGTCCCATTCTGGGCTGGGCAGAAAATGAACTTGGTACATCAGGGGGGCTCCCCTGGCCCCTTTAGGTCCACCCAATACATGACAATGACATGTCTACTATCAGAATATTAACCTGGAATGTGCAGGGCCTCAACTCTTACCTTCACAGAAATGGGGTAAAATCTTACTTAAAACGAAGGAACACTTCTATAGCATTATTCCAAGAGACCCACCTAGTAGCTGAAGAACAAGAGGTGCTAATGAACCGCTGGGGCGGAACAGGTTATGGTGCCACATACTCCAAATACTCCACGGGAGTGCTTACCTGGATCAAAAGGTCGCTTTGTTTCCAACTAATTGAGATTGTGAAAGATAGCACAGGGAGATGCTTCAATCATACGGAGCTACCTTAACCATACATAAATCTGCATTATTAATTCATGTTTCCCGAATCATGTGATCCGTCCCATGTACGCACACTCTGCAGCCTTGCAACACCCAGACGGGAGGGTTTCATAATATGGGGAGGCGATTTGATAGATCCTCTCCCCACAGGGTGGCCCTTCCCCAGCAACTATGGCACTGAATGCCACATTACCAGACTTAGACCTGGTTGACATCTGGAGAGAGATGCACCCAATTTTGGGGGGGCACGCCTACTCCTCTCCCCACAAACTACACACTACAATTGACTACTTTTTTGTCGGGTCAGGGCAATTACACAAACTTTGTAGTGTGGAATACATGGGCTGCTTGGTGTCAGACCATTCCCCTGTGATGGCGGAATGGAACTTCACAGGCCCCAAAACCCCCATCCCGACTTGTTGTATGCCGGTTGAGGCCCTGACCGATGAGATTTTTAGGTATAAATTGTCAACCTCCCTGTCTATTTTTTTTTAACTTAACATTGAGAGTGCGGACAGCTGGGGTACCATCTGGGAAACCATGCAAGTAGTTACCTCGGGGGAGGTGTCAAAACGCATGGGATAGATTATCTAAATTCGACTATGCCTCACAGGCGGGCCGTGCCCACAAGGACGGGCTAGGCCTGGGAGAATACTGGCATGGCTCTGTAAGCGTGAACACCCTAGGCCCCGGACCACACTGCTGCTTGATCTCAAACAGCAATAAACGACACCTTTACCACCATAGCCCCAATGCTCCTAAAGCTCTATGAAGAGGCCTATGAAGGTGGGGTTCTATCGGCTAGCATGAGAGAGACCTTGTTAATATCCATCCCCTAACCCAGGAAACCAATGGACAGATGCGACTCCTACCGCCCACTTGCCCTATTGAATTGCGACGTCAAGATACTTAACGGTTCTGGCGGATCGCCTGCGTAGAGTTATCATATCCCTGCTTCACACAGACCTAGCTGGTTTTGTGCCAGGCCGCAATACCACTTTACAACACTGCAGACAACATATTATCGACCAGCAAGCTCACGTAAAGAACAGTATGTAGTGGTGTCTCTCAACGCCATCAAAGCATTGGACTCAGTATACCTGGAGTGGCTGATTGTCTCACTACGGAGGTTCGGGCCCAGGGAGGGCTTTGCCCAATGGGTGGTATTGCTATACACTTTACCAACGGCCTGAGTGAAGTCTGATCGCCAGATTTCCTGAGCCTAGAACATAGGTCGTGGCACCAATCAGGGCTGACCTCTTTCGCCCATGCTATATATATTATCCATGGAACCCCTAGGCAGCATTCCAGTGCCAGGAATACTAAGAAGCAGGCATTCAGATAGCGGACAACGTTCTGCTCTACCTGTGTGAGCCACAACACAACCTCCCCATGATCCTAGACGTACTGGACAGGTTCATGGAACTATCTAGGATCTCCTTTAACAAGAGGAAATCCTGCCTTTTCCCTATGGGCGGACTGCGGGAAGAAAATATGGCTTATCTACTGGACCTGGGCCTCATCTGGGAGAAACAATCCATTAGATACCTGGGACCACAAACGAACGAACACACACACACACGGCCTCAAGAGGTCCATGGCCTTCTGGTCTTGGCTGCTGCTGTCGCTCACAGGTAGAATCGCCATTGGCAAGATGATTGTCCTTCCCAGGTTCCTATACAACTTTACTAACATTCATTACTATATAGGGGTGTCCTTTTCCGCTCACTAGACTCTCTAATTAGAGACTTCCTTTGGGGTTCGGATCGCTGCAAACTGTCCATTCCGGTGCAGAGCCTTCATTATAAGGGTGGCGGGGCACAGCTGCCAAGACTCAAGCTTTACTACTTAGCCGCCCAATTGAGCTTTGTGTCAAAGTGTCTCTCAGACACTCCAACGGCCGAAACAGCATTGCTCCAACACCTGGTGTCACCAGCCAAACTTAAAGAAGTATTATGGCTCCCAGAAAACTGTATGAACTCCCTGCCTCAGGCTAAGCAGGCAAATCTGGTCTAGAGCCCTGAAGGTACTCAAGGTGACCCCACCCCTACTCCCCTAGTACCCCAATAGTGGCAGATGTATGCAACAGCAGAGAAGACCTGGTTGGGGCTAGGCATTGGGAGGAATTTGGCATATATATATATATATATATATATATATATATATATATATATATATATATCTGGGGAGACCTATATGACAATGGGAGCTTAGAGACCTGGAAAATCGGAAAACCGACTGTCGGGCCTGCCCAAGGGTCAATTTTTGAGATACATTAGGGTGAGGGGGGCTGCTAGATGTAGATGGAGCGAGTGGCCTGAGGAACAGGAGAAATCACCACTTCTATCCCTGGCCTACACACTGGAAGATGGTGGAGGCCTGCATCGAGACTATACGGTTGCCTGCTGGGGGGGCTCTGACACCAGAAACCCTAATCTGAGATCTCGTTGGGAAGCCGACGTGTGTGTGGGAATCACTAATTTGGAATGGGACCGGGTGCTAAGTTTCCCCAAAAACGTATCCCGTAACGCTAGGTTTAGACTGTCGCAAATTAATGTTCTTCACCGCACGTACATGACCCCTGACAGAAAAGGCGAATTCTATAAAATCACGCCACCCACATGTGCCTGGTATCACCAAGACAACGCAGACCTTATCCATATGTTCTGGAAGTGAGTTAAAATACAGGTTTTCTGGGACCAAATTGAACAAGTGTTCAAGTCAGCTGGGGTTACTAGAAACGATTGGACCCCAAAGGAATGCCTACTGGGCGCATTCACTAGACAGAGCAAACTCAAACTTGTCAACAAACTTATGGATCTAGGGTGTATACTTGCCCAGAAGTGAATCGCCATGTCCTGGAAATCTCTGAAGGGTCCTCAATTTCAAGCATGGCTTTGTGATTTTAAGACTTGGTGAGAAGCAGAAACAAGTGCATGGGCCGCATCCTTACATTCTCATGGTGATAGTCTCACCAACATATTTACGGCCTGGAAGTCACTGATCTCAATTATGTTTGACCCTTCTGACGATAAACCACCATGAACCCCCTAGTCGCTCATTGAAAATCCAACTAAATTTCAAGTAATACTGTTCCCCATTCTGCCGATCACCACCCACGCCTCGATGATGACCCCCCACGGTCCCCTACCTGGTGACGGCCATGCTAATGCACCGCATTGTGAATTCAACAGCCAGACTTATTTATTTTTTCTTTCCTTATATACAGGCCTCGTTTATGTATGGAAAGTTATGTTTTTTAGTTTTGTTCTGTGAACTTGTTGCACTGCATGGATTGTCTTGAACATATAATGCTGTAATGGTAATCCTCATAAGTGTATTTGTATCACTGTATTATCTTTTATGTGCAATAAACACATTAAAAAATAAAATAAACTCTGTCCAGGGAATGGCCGCTTCTTTTAACATTGAATTTGTCAGTCCATCCGGGCCAGGGGGCCCATGATGTATTTAGTTTCTTAATCTATCTACAATATCCTCATGGTCAAAGAAAAAGGAGCAAGATTTAATGTCCCTGGTTTCGTATGTAGGTGTACTATGAGAGGGCTTTGTAAAGAGGGCTGTAAAGTGGGCTATACATTAGGCTTCAGACGTCGGGTTCGCTTGCTGGGCTGATTGAAATCTGACATCATTATTTATCAGCTCCAACAAGTTTCTGGTGTTGGTCTGCAGATTGTTTTGAACATATGCTCTGCATCATGCTGTGCCCATTGCCCTCTAGTTGCAAGTAACATTTCTGTACAGTTGTTTACGTTTTTTAACCAATAGTTTCCTTTAAGTGGGAAGCCACTCGTTTGATTTTCCTCAAATCCGAGTGCAGCGTTTTCTTTGCTTCCGCCACCTTTAAATTGTAAACGTGCATTGGTTTGAATTCTGCACCAACCTTGGTCTACATATCTCAGTGAAATCCTTTAGCAGCCATGCATATTCAATCCCTGATGTTGGACCCGATAGGTGTTGATCAAATTTGGCTGTTATCATTGGGATTTCCAAGGGTTTTATCCTTAGTCTATTCCTCCACTGAGAAATTGAGGTCAAAGTATATAGATGTGTTTTTGACGGCTTAAGAATCCCTTCGCTCCTCAATTCCAGCCTGTTATGGTCACTTGTTGTCCACTGAGAATTGGTTGACTTTAGACAAAATATTGGAAGAAATGAGGCAATAATCTAAACATGCTCTCAGGTCACCCCTAGCCCATGTCCAATGGCCTGGGATATAACCACTAGTTTGACCATTTAACATTAAGGCCTCAGGCACCAGCTTCGTCCAACCAATGAATCACACACCCATGTTGGCTATTCGTATCCAGGAGGCTCCCCTGTTTATTCAAGAGTTTTGAGTTCAAGACTCTGCATATCACAATGTGAGAGTTATTATACCTAGCATATATAACATCGATCAAGCCCATCAGAGAGTTAATAAAAACATTTCCTTTACACATAACTGGATTCCAGTACAGGTTACATATCATAGGTTACTGTCTCGTATAAACCCTCCTTCGATCTTTCCAGAATCAATACCTGGACAAATATGTTAGGATTGTACATTTCCCGTACCACAAACCCCAGTCCTTTTTTTACAAGGGTTAATAATCCTGAATAAGGTCTTCCCATTAAGGCTTTTTTTGCTGGAATCAGGAAGCATTCAAAATTCTCACAAATTGGATTGGATCTAAGCCAGGTCTCTTGCAAACACAAAATGTTATGGGAACCCAGGCCTAGATCAGCATTGTTAAATAGGTGTATGAAGCCCCTTTAATTCCACGACCCTATCAGGCGTGCGGGGACCTAGCCCTCTCCAGTCATTATTCGTCTCAAGGCGCAATCAGGGCTCCTGCTAGCCATGACCAATCTTGCACTTTTGAGCTGGAGGTAGATGTATCTTGGGTTTCTTGGACTTGCGACTCAACGACTTTAGGTTTCCAACCCTCACCTTCAAGGGTGGATAGTGCTTTTCAATCAAATCCTTGTCAAGTCTCTGACTATTACCTTTATCTTATTTGATGAATGTATTATAGTGTGTTTATCAATTCCGAAATAAACTTGAAAAATGTTAACAGACTGTACCACAGAGCACCTACAAGTTGGGACAAACAAACCAATTTTAAGAGGACAATCTCGGGTTTGCCTCAGCATAATGGGGTACAAAGGTTTAACTCACTTTTCTATACTCAAAATGCTCTGGAACATTTCAGACTCTTCAAAGACAGAGAGCATGTAAATCTCATCCACAACCACGTGCAACTCATGCCTGTCAAAGAGAAAAAAAGAGAAAAAATGCAGTCATCCACAATTAGTGAAGTTTCTTTCGAAATGCAATGTCAAAGCTATGGAGTAAGAAGCAGACACAAAAACTACAGCATGTGGGATCAACTGCATAAAAGCACCCCCAAAAGTGAGACATCAATTGATTACAGCTGCCCTTATTGGAGACCCCTTCTACTCAGAAGCATTAGAGCTCTTTTCATCATGATCATGAACACCTGAATATCTCTGCACATGAGCAGGGTGCCAGAATTCACTAATGCAGAGAAAAACCTATCTCAGATATAAATGTAGGGAATGTTCAATATTTCAGTTAAAAAGTCTTATTTAATTTAAACGCAGACATAAATGGTGAAATGATATGGGACACTGCTTAGTCCGTTTTTCATGGAATACAAAGAAAGCAATAAAGCATAAAAGCATAGTTCTTATTTTTAAATCTATGCAGGGATCAGTCTTGCTCTGATAGGGCTAATATTTGGGTGTCCTTATGTGGATCACATAGTTAAATTAGAGCCATCAAGGATCACATAGCAATCCAGAGTACACAATTTCGTCTGTATATATTTTGTGAGGGGTCAGAGATGAGAAGAGGACACAAAGTGGTAATATTCTCAACATCAGCGATTTTATTAACAGAAAGGGGTTTGGATAAAGGCATTCCCTATCCTAAAGCAAATGTCCCCTCCTATGAAACTAAAACAAAAGCAGGCTGACCTTGTGTCCAAACTAAATCGGAACCCGCACACTAACATACACTATCAGAAGGTGCAATGTAAATGCTTTGAATTTCAAGTCAACAGACATGTGCAAAAACGTAAATGAAACAATCCTTGAGTCAAAGGGGTTGGTTCCCTCCCCCTGGATTATTTCAGGTAAATTGTTCAAAATGTTCTGTATCAGCAACAGTCTCTTAAAGGCAATGCAAATGTCTCTTTCACCTAATACGTTCCTCAGGATAGCAAAAGTAATTCTCTTCCACAACCCTGGTTGGAATATAACAAAGAGAAAGTCTCTCCTAGTCTTTCAAGATCGCAAAACAGAATTTATTTTCCACAACACTAGTAGGAATATAGCAAAGGTAAGTCTTTCCTAATGTTCATGATGGTTAAACAAATGTCTTTTCGCCAATATTGCTTAAAGTATGGCAAAAGGCAAGTCTTTTCCATTTTACTGGCTGACAACATGTTAAAATTAAGCAACAACTTGAAAAGACACAGTTTCGCTTTAGCATACCAGTTCAAAATGGGATTCCTGATATACTCCCTTGCCAGGAAACCTCTCATTGAATCTCTTGATATCCTGGTTTACTCTCCTGCCAGGAATATCTCCCATTTGCCAGGTACCTCTTTCCAAAAAGGTTCACTACCTGATGCACTTAACAGGTCTCTCTGGAACATTTGCAAGCCTCTAAGGTTTTACACAAATGTACCTCTTCAATAATACAACTTTGTTGACTTCAGTTATTAATTGTACCAATGTCCCCCATACTGACATCCCATATATGAGGGTTTGGTTAGAGTTATGTCTTTCAACCTTTCTTTCGATCTCTCTTGGCAATGCTTGTTCCAGGTTTCCCCCAACTGACATCTCATATCAGGAGAATTGTACCAATGTTGCCCTTTTGTTGTTTCAGTAATGTCTTTTGGCTTATGGCAATATTGGTTCCAGGTTTCCCCTACATGACATCTCATATCGGGAGAATTTTACCATACTGCCTTTGATTTTCAATTCTATTTGGTCAGTAATGAAATATGCTTCCCAAATGTTCATTAACGTGTTAGCACGTCCCGGATCCCCCTACTCGTTTAGGTTAACTCACTGGTTCACTGTGTGGCTGCTGAGAGGATGCTCTATTGGGCAAGCTTATCCTTCTGGCCAGAATCTCTTTTGGCTCCTGCGTCAGCCCTTAGCCGATGGAACCACTGCTGCTCTGTGGGACCACGTCTCCCCTCGTCCTGCTGCACACAGTTTACATTGACTTCACCGGAGTTCCTCCTCTCTGGTCCTAAAGGCCTCCAGTTTGTTAACGGCAGACGCTTCCCGCTCGTCCCAGGACTCTTCTCCGTGAGGTTTCCTCTGACTCTGGATTCACATTCCACTCCATGCACTCTGCAGCCTTTCTCCTCTCTCCCTCACCGGTCCGTCAGCTGCAGGTGATTCCCAGGTTTAAATGTCCCGTGCAGCCGACTTGGACCTTGACAACTAGACTGCACATTACACTTGGTGTCACATTCCCTCCACATGGACTCTTTGCCCCTCTTTGTCTCAGTACTTGAGGCTTTTTGGGACTTAGTGTCCAAGGAAGTTTCACATGATTTTAAGTTACATTGCTGAACAGTTGTTTTTAAATTAAAATCATCAAAAACATTAGATGTTGGATATGATTTAGGTTCATCATATACACATGAAGAATAAATAGGGGTTTGTTTGAAAAAAGTCATTTTTAGAGTTTTATAATTAAATGGTTCTGAATAATGACAACATGCCATCAAAAACTCTGGAATTAAGGGATTTTCCTTGCAAGAAAGAGAACAATGTGGCTTCTATCCTGTTGGAGTCACAACTCTTCCCCTGACAGCCATCTCCTCCCATATGATCCACCCACAGAATGCCACCGACAGGGCCATGATCAGGTAGCGGCTGCCTTCTCCTGGCCACATGGGAGGAGACTTGAGGCTGGGGATCAGTGATGGCTCAGCAGGATTCATCACAATTTACAATTCAAAACATTAACCCACCACTGTTTTTTATCCACAATAGGGGAGTGAGTTATACCAAGGGAGCTGTGGAATGCCATATTTGGAGTGTACGTATTTGTCTATAGAGGGAGACATTTGTTTAGAGGACCATAAACTGATGATACTGCCTGGGCACATAGAGGACACCTCAACTTCCACAATCCACCTCAAACTGAAGAATATAGTATAGTAGTGAACAAAAGCAATGTGCTGAGTTTGAGAAACGTTTGAGTCATGGACAAACCCTGGGCTACATTGTTAGAAGTTACTCCAGGGTTTCGGGATGCAGTTGAGTCCATACCAATTTCAAACACATCATGTCACTTTGCTGGGATTGATGAGAATGTGCGGATCAACTGGATTAGGACAAGAAATACTGAGGTGCAAAAATACTTTAGTAGTTTAGAAATCGGACTTTGCAAGCCTGTGAGAACAGGAGTGTGGAATTTACTATTACATGTGTGCACACTGAAGGAGCTCTGTGGTTGATCTACGTTCAAAACATAATAGTAACCAATCCAAAAACGACACAAATGCAGCCCTTTACCATGCAACGTCGGACCACAAAGGACACTACTAAACATTCTTGAAAGCATTCTCAAACTACTTATGCACTCTTATGAGGTGTACCGGACACCAACAATGCCTCATGACTGTGCACCTGTGAGGAATTGCCATTTGGCAAGGGTGTAGGAGCCCTGCCTTTTTAAAAGAAATTTTATTAATTAATAAAATGAGGCAGATAACTCACACCCTGAAAGGGAAACTTGCTGATCAAATTCACCTTACATAAGTTCCATGCCAAAAGCATAGTGGACTTGTTCCTTGATACAGTGTCCTGATTCGCAGCACCTGCTCTACCAGTGGCACAGAGCAGGTTTAGTGGTTCACAGATGCCCTTTTAACAGCTTAAGTGACAGCAAAGTCATTGCCGTGCATAGGGTACAGTGACCAGCATCTCTCATAGTTCTCCCAGCCACATTAAATTGATATAACATATATATCAGTCCCTCTGGCCAAGTTCAGCGGTGGAAGGGTTATGTGTATTCATTCCAAACAAGGCTCCCCATGCCCACTGGCAGGCCTGTAGCGTTCGGGGTATTGCCTCTCTTTGTTTCTTTGTAAAGGCAGGTAACACCCTTTCCCCGGAGACATCCACTCCACAGGAAGCTGACCTGGGAATAGGAATCAAAGGACACACTCATTCACAAAGGGCTAGGCCTCACACCAGGGTGGTGTATTTCTAAAGGCCTTGGGGGAGGGGTGGGATTAGTGTAGCCAGTGAGATATCTGTACAGTTTGTGGAAGATTCTGCCATTATCTTTCTCTCTTATTTATTTTATTTATGTATTGAACATTTGTATGGTGCCTATACAGTCAGTCAAAATACTTTTGTTATACACCAAGTTACAGGTTACAAAAACCACATTTCTCCTGAGATTTGAATACATTATAGAATAAAATCAAACAAAACATTACAAACACACGATAGTAAAAGATATAAAAGGAACAAACAAGAAATACAAGGAAAGCTAGACGTGAAAAGCAATGAACCCGCTTATCGAGTTAATGAAATAACTAGATCAAGGACTTCTTTCTTAACAGCCATTCCCTATGGGTATACCGAGTGGTTGCAAGTGTCACATTGGGTTACAGACAAAGTAAAAGCAGCGTCTAAAGTACAGATTCCCGCATCTCTTAAAATCGGTTTAAGATCAACACGCCTTAGCCCCTAGGTCTTTTCACAAATCAATAAAAAGTGGAGCACAGTTTCTCTAGCTGTCCCACAGATTGGACACATTTCAGATGTAGCATCCTTCCAGGAATAAGTACAAATTGCACAGGAAAAATCCCAAGCCTCAGGCACATTTAAAAATATCTTTCAAACAGGGGTAAGATTGCATCCAGGTTTTGCTTAAAACCAGGCTTAGTGTTAAAAGCTAAATAATCGTGACCCAGTCTGCCTTGTTGCATCTGACCATAGTTGTTCACGAGCACTCAGTCTTGCTGTTAATTTTGCTTTATTCAAAGATGAGTGGTTACCATCTCTCGGCTTGACCCATAGCTTGCCCATGCCCAACACATACAACATTTTCTTTACATGAGTGTATAGATGGATTTCTAAACTCTGACCTAGTGGGCAGAAGTTTAGAAGGCCACCCTAGTTTAGTGGAACAGGGGAACCTTCTGGACAAACCAGACCAATCTACTGTAGCTTGGCAGTCAGTCAAGACTAAGTCTCAGGACGGGTGAGAGTAATCAGTAGCCCACAACGAGCACATACAGTAAAACTCCACAGAATACTCTTATAAAGGTGTATATCAAAAATACATCTATTAGGCCTTTATAACTAAACAGAAATAAACCACAGTAATAATGAACACTTACCACACACGCCTTACACTATGCAACATATATACAAATGTGTTTTGTTTAATGCGGATAAGAGGGAGAACACAACCATAACCTGTAACTGAAGAGGTAAGTAAAACCGGTTAACACATTAGGCAGCTCTTCAAAGTTGATCCCTAGCTAATGCAGTCCAGACGTAAGAAGTGGGGAGCCTTGTGCTCAAAAGTACAGCAGTGCGTGAACAAAGCGCAGTCGTGCGTAACAGCAAAGCGGGTCCTCTTCCGGGAGCTGTACCAGTTCAGGAGGGGGGGTTGAGGTGATGAAGAATAAAGCCCTATTATTGGAGGAGGATCTACCCTTGCAGGTAGAGCGATTTTCGGAGTTCGGGAATAGCCGGGAAGCGCAGGCTGACCCAGCTAAGGAGAGTATGTTGTCAGGGATTCACGTGCATAAAAACAAATGGCTGTGCCAGGGAGCCAAAGGTAAGTGATGCAAGTACTCACCGACCCGCGACACAGTCCAGACCAAACTTTGCCAGTCCAGTCCAGGTCGCTTGTAGGTTTAACCCCTGCAGTTACACATCGCTTCAGCTCTCAGCATCTGCAGGACAGGATGATCATCTGCTCTCGAAGAAGAAAGGATGAAGACAGCTCCAATGCAGCATGTCTAAAGGCAGGGCACAGGGGGGCAGGTCTGCAAGGCACCTACAGCGACCGTCACCCCAGCGGGATGACACAGGAACCGCAAACGCACACGGCGTGGTGTACTCTCCTAAATCGCAGCCCAGAGGAGCTAGGACAACGAGCGGGAGGGGGCCCAGGATCACAAGTAGGTGATTCCCAAAGTCTTGAGTCTCGACTCAGGACTTAAGCGCTCCTATACGATACCCCGGGTTCAAGCTGGTCAGTTCACTGGATGGCACAGGAACACTTCAGAAGAGGCTCTTTGCGAGGGTAAGCAGCTAGGACAACAGCGGGATCAGGGTGCCAAACCTTTCAGAACATCTCCAGCGGTTCCACTGGTCTGCTCTTTCATTTCAGGATACTTGCATCCTTCTGTAGTTCAGTGTGAACTTCAGTTGATCGACCTGGAATGGATGCAGAACCCCTTCTCTTATCCAAGATTCGTTTCACGCTCAAATCTGGGATAGCTGATGGAAGATCTGCTCTCTTGTATTCACGCCAAGCATGGGCCAATCACGGCCCACGGTGGTTCCAGTCATTCAAGGATACCAGACATACTAGCACCAGTAGTGTGGGTTGGGACTAGACCGTCCCAACCCTCTTCCTGGGCACTAGCAGACGTGGACCCGCAAAAGATGCAGTTTTCGCAGGAGGATGCATGCCCAAATAAAGAATATCTGGGTCTCTCGAACTCGGGGAAGGCAAATGGACAAAATGGCCACAAACGACAGAACAAAAGACTTAGTGGCACAGCCATTTTTGGCACTGGCCACAGTCATGGGCCAAACGCAGTAAACGCAATATGGTCCATAAAAACAGAGTAAAAATACTTTCAAAGTAAACTGCTGCCACCAGTTTGTTCTAGGCACACTGGTACAAATACTAACAAATCCTTAGAGGGTGGCTAGGGCCATAAAACAAAAGGACCCCTATGCGCAGTACTGTAAGGTACTTGGAACATAGATAATAAGTTACCAAGAAATGCCAACAAAGTCAAAGACTAAGGGAAACAGTTTCCCAGTACTGAAAGCCTGAAGGACGTGCCCGTTTCCCCATAACAAATGGGCAAAAGCTCAGGAGTGCAGCTGAAGGCTGCGCTCCACTGGAAAAACTAGTTAGGTAAGCCAAAGAAAAGTAAAACGTTTGGGGGGCGTTCATAAACGGAGGAAAAATTGCACCCAAGGGAAATCTTTCCTAACAATGAGCAAACCCACTTAAGGTTTTTCCAACTGTCTAGACATTAAATGTGACAACCCCTCCCTGCACCTTTCTTTTTTTTTTTTGTCAACTTTATTTAAAGATTTATCAAAAGAAATACATATCATTCCAAAACAACAATTATGATAACAAGAAAACAACAAATAAATCGAAAAAAGCATTATACAAGTTGATACAAATAGTACAGAATAAATAAGAAAAACCTATCAATTATCTCTACTAATCGCAACAAACCTAATTTGAAATGATAACTAGCAAAAAATCTGAGGAAAATAAGAGAGAAAAAATAAATAAATAAATAAAAATAAAAAAACACAACCACACAACCACACAACACAAGACAAACAAAATAAAACGAACACTACAGTAAATTAACCACTCTGAAACAAAAACCATCGCCCATCAGCACTTAATTCACACAGAGTTCATTAAAAGCCTCCCACTGTTCCTTATAAAATTCTTCTTTATGTAAAGCATAATATTTAATCCTCTCAAATCTTGACAGCAACTGCACCTGCGATAACCATTCATCAATACTTGGTTTCTTTCTCATCTTCCAGAGGCGTAAAATTTGACGAGTCGCCACCAAAAACACCTTATTAGCCCAACACAGAGTCGCATAGCTAAATTGACGAGTGCCCACTGATGATTTCAAAAGAACTGATGATGGTGTCCTTGGAAAAGAGATGTTCCCGACCAAATCAACTCTATCCAAAACCTCACTCCAAAAACCTTTAACCCTCGAACAATTCCATAACATGTGAAGCAAAGTGCCTTCCTCCGTAGAACAACTCCAACACATACTATCCTCCCTTAAGCCAAATCTGTGCATTTTAACTGGAGTCCAAAACAGACGCCCCAAAATCCTGTTGAATATATCGTAAATTTAGATCAATTTTCATCCTAACTGGGACCTTCCATAGAACCTCCCAATCCTGCATAGAAATATCTCCACCCAGTTCAGCACACCACATAAGTCGAAGAGCATTCCATGAAGATCTAAATTTCTCTTGTACCGGGAACAACCTCAAATAACTAGACACTGCACGAGGCGCAACTACAATAAAACTACACCTTTCTGGTCTTTGTAACAAAGGGTCAGTAAGCATTAATACTCTCTCAGAAATCAAATCTCTCAACAATCTATATCTCCCCATTTCCCTATTATGTAGCATACACTTCCGCTTCAGAGACTCAAAAGATATCATACCGTCATCATCCCATATGTCTCTATTAAGTAATATACCCTTGTTCATCCAACTACTCCAGCATAGCATCTTATTATTGATCTGCAACCCCGGATTCTGCCAAATGGAGGCCTCCCCATAGAAATGAAGTCACTGCCCTCCACTTACAATCAATGATGTGACTGCATCTTTGGAAGCATGGACAGCCTGCAATGTACTGACCGATTTAGGTAACTTTCCAAGAGAGTACAGTGATTCAATTCGGAAGGGTCTCATCTTAAACTCTTCTATCTGAGCCCAAACTGGAATGTCTCATTCATTCAACGAGAAATACGATATACATTTTTTAATCAAAAAACTTTTGTAGTAATTTTCAATGTTAGGATAACCAAAACCCCCCTCATGTACACTCCTAACCATTAAATACCTGGGTATCCTTGGTTTCCTTGAAACTCCCCATAGAAACTCCTGAAAGACCTGATCCACACGGCCCAAAACTTTTTTCGTAAACCTTAAAGGTAGCAATTGAATAATGTACAGAACCTTAGATAGGAGCACCATTTTAATAGCATTAACCTTTGCCCAGATGGATAAAGAGAGTCTACTCCACCTACGTAGCATAGTCCTCATGCTTTCCAGAACTTTATCTATATTGAACTCCGCCATACCTTTCACATCTCTAGACAAAAAGACACCTAAATATTTCACCCTACAGTTTTCCCATTTACAATTCCAATCTAATAATCGTCTACACACCTGAGCGTCTCGAGCTGGAAACACAACCGTCTTCTCCCAATTAACTTTATAACCTGAGAGCCCACCACACTCAGAAATCATATTCTTCAAGATGTTTCCCCACTCTACAGGATTACTAAGAACAATAACTATATCATCAGCATTCGCCAAAACCTTAACTTCAACTTCACCAAATATAAAACCGGATAGGCAATCCGACTGCCGAATATATGACAAAAATGGCTCAAGAGCCAAATTAAAAAGGTAAGGTGATAGTGGAAATCCTTGACGTGTGCCTTTAAATAATCTAAAAGAAGATGAAAGTACCCCATTCACCCAGACCTTTGCACTAATACCCGACTGTAATGCCCCAACAGCATTTATAAATAGGGGACCAAAACCCATCTTAACCAAAGTAAAATTTAAAAAAGCCCAAGCCACATTATCAAATGCCTTCTCAGCGTCAAGAAATATGAAAATCAAATCATCAATTCCTGAGGATGACAAATTCAAAATATCCAAGAGAGTCCTAATATTATCATATCCATGGCGTTGCTTCATAAAACCCACTTGAGACCTACCAATTAACAAACCCATATATTTATCCAACCTGGAAGTCAAAATTTTCGTAAATAATTTTGCATCCACATTCAAAAGTGAAATGGGGCGATAATTACAACAATTTGATGCATCTTTCCCCTCCTTGGGGATTACCGTAATCACTGCCTCCCTCATTGAAGGACATAAAACACCCTCCATAAGAAACCGATTATAGAGTTCACATAATTCTGGAGCTAGCTGCTCAGCAAAAGATTGGTAAAACTCAGTCGGCAGTCCATCTGGGCCAGGTGACTTACCAGACTTAATTTTAATAATTGCCTCTATCACCTCTTCCACTAAAATAGGAGCATCCAGAAATTCTCTGGCCTCATCAGACAGACAAGGGACTTCAATCTTATCAAAGAACTCCACCAGATCACTTTCTAACAGCACATGCTCTTCAGAGTATAACAATTCATAATAATTGCGAAAACACTCACCAATATCCTTCCTTTTCACAATAATCCTACCAGACTCATCTTTTATTTTCTGGACAAAAGACCTCTCGCACAAACACTTCAACCTATTCGCAAGCAATTTACCCCCAGAATCCCCTCTCTCCCAGAAGCGTTGTTTAGAATAAAAAGTCCCACGGTCTGCTTGAATCTCAGACTCCAGACGCAACTGCTCATAC
Organism: Ambystoma mexicanum; assembly: GCF_040938575.1. Classification (NCBI taxonomy): domain Eukaryota; kingdom Metazoa; phylum Chordata; class Amphibia; order Caudata; family Ambystomatidae; genus Ambystoma; species Ambystoma mexicanum. Next base: position 475,934,048 of record NC_090934.1, read on the forward strand.
AACCTTTCCATCTTTAAACGATCCCTCACTGATCCAGTACGAACATAAGCCGATTGTGATTTACCCAGATCCAGCTCAAGATCTCTCATTTTTGCCTCCCCTTCCTTCCTCACTCTAGATGTCCAAGTAATCAATTCAGACCTAGCTGAGGCCTTAAACGCATCCCAAACCATTAGACTATCAGCCGAACCCTTATTTACAGCAAAATAGTCGGACACAAAACCAGAAAGCGATTGTAATGCTTTTTCCTCTTTCAGAACAAATGGTTTTAGCCTCCACCTAGCAGAATCCGGAGAGTGCGGAGCAAGACACAATCTAACCAAAACTAGAGAATGATCCGAAAGATGCCGCTCACACATTCTAGCTTCAATTATCGTCTCAGCCATATGATCTGATATAAGTAAATAGTCAATCCTTGAAAAGGAATCGTGAACCGGAGAGTAAAATGAATACTCTACTGTCTTCGGATGCAAGACTCTCCAAGAGTCAATCAAATCAAAGGTATCCACAAAATCACAAAATTCTCTTCTAGATCTGTGGCCAGTAAAGGAGCACGCCGAAGATCTATCCAATTTGAAGTCCATAACACAATTGAAATCCCCACCTAAAATGATTACTTCTCCCCTCATGTCAGACAGAAGTTTAGTTACAGTATCAAAAAAGAGACCCCCCCACTGCACATGGGCCATAAACTGAGCCGATTGTAAACAGCCTATCTTCAAATTTCAAATCAACTAAAATGACCCGACCTGCATCGTCCATAACTATCTTATCAACACTTACACCCAACCCCCTTCTAACCAAAATTCCAACTCCTCGTGAATTAGTAGAATAACCATTCAACCACACCTTCGTATATCTAGAATTAGTAAGGAGGTTCTCAGTGCCATCCTCAAGGTGTGTCTCTTGAAATAGAACCACATCAATATTTTCCCTCCATAATCTGGATAGAATGTTTTTCCTTTTAGAAGGACACCTCATACCTTTAACATTCCAAGTACCAATAGTCAATACGCCCATACTTTAGTTCCCTCTAAAGCAAAAATCAGCAGAATCACCATTCACATGACTTCAATAAAGTGCATTACATCAAAATGATGAACAATAAGCACCTTTCTAGGCCTGGTTGATAAACTCTCAACCAGATGAAAGCAGGTCTAAACATAGCCTGTGTTCCTATAGGATAGGTATCATACTCCAGAAGAGTAGGGGCATAAGAGGCACTAATTGGAAGCAACAACAATAGCTTTAAAAATCTGTTTTCCATGGTATTCAGTTGTCCAACCTTAACGTGCCCCCAGAACTCTGACCCATACAGAGCAGTTGGCATATCCTGCTTATTATACAGTCAGTCAGTCAAACCTTTATTTGGCATTGAGCTTTCAAGTAAAAACATTGGCTACAGACATAGAATAAAACTATTATTAATACACAGGGTACAAACAATTTACCGAAATAAATACTATCCAGGTTTAATGCCAGGAACACAGCGCCACTACTGTGGCTAACAAAATAAGACTTAATAGCTCCACTTAGTTTTTGCAGGGTTATCCTCGCCTTATAAGTCTGTGATGCCCATCCTGGATACTCCTGGAATCTTACCCCAAGGTAGTCAAAGTAGTCCACTTGTTCAATTAGAACATCTTTAAATCGAGTTATGTTTAGAATGATGGGAACTAAACACCACCGACTTGGTTTTGGCAACATTCAACTTCAGTCGAAGATAATCACAGTTGGTCAAAAAAGTAGAAAAGGAATTCTCTAATCCCTCTGGGGTGGTTGAAATCAGAACCGCATCATCCGAACAGAAGAGGGTCGGGTATTTACTGAGAGACAGTTTTGGGCAGTCTTGGCAGCCATTTACTGACGCATCAATTATCTCTTGAATGTATATATTAAAAAGCAGCAGGACAAGACACAACCCTGTCTAACTCCCATAGAGACCATAAACTGGTCAGTTAACTCACCTCCGAGCCCATAGTGAACACGCGCACTTTCAGTAAAGTTGAGCCAGAATAGAAATCAAATTAGCTGGGGCCCCATAAACTGATAGTATCTTCCACAGTAGTGCTCTCGATATAGAATTTTTAGGTCCAGGAATACCACATACAGGGTCATTTTCCGCAAGAGTGTGTACTTTTGCTATTAAGAGGGAGGGTATTAAACACTGATGCAGAGAGACTCTGTTTTTCTTAAACCCAGCCTGATGATTACAGATTATTTTTTTTACCCACCCAATCTTACAGACGGATCATTAGAATTTTAACAAATAACTTGCCTACTCCATCCAACAAAGAGATGGGTCGGTAATTTGAGGGATGGTCCCTACCAGGGGAGTTGCTAGGTCTGGAAAAGACCCGGGGCTACGCTGATGTCGGAACTGTTGGGACTGGGGGCTAGCTAGTCTCAACAGTTCCGGGATACCACATACAGGGTCATTTTCCGCAAGAGTGTGTACTTTTGCTATTAAGAGGGAGGGTATTAAACACTGATGCAGAGAGACTCTGTTTTTCTTAAACCCAGCCTGATGATTACAGATTATTTTTTTTACCCACCCAATCTTACAGACGGATCATTAGAATTTTAACAAATAACTTGCCTACTCCATCCAACAAAGAGATGGGTCTGTAATTTGAGGGATGGTCCCTACCAGGGGAGTTGCTAGGTCTGGAAAAGACCCGGGGCTACGCTGATGTCGGAACTGTTGGGACTGGGGGCTAGCTAGTCTTTTGGCTGTAGCTCCTGAGATTCTATCCGGGGCTACAACCAAAAGATCAGGGGCTATAGCCACCTTAGCAACGCCCCTGGTCCCTACCTCCTTTTTTTTTTTATAAATTGAGACAATCACTGGTTTGTGCCGAAAGGGAGGGGTGAACCCAAGAGTAAAAATAGCATTCAAAATTTCCAACAAGCCCAGTGACCACAGTTTGAACAGATCTATTGGTATATCAGGACCAGCGGCCCTGCCATTTTTCAAGGAACTCATAGCAACCTCAATCTCTTCCGCAGTGGTGTACAAAGTCATGACCAGAAGCAGTAGGTAAAACTCCAAGGATTAAGTGAGGGAAGAAACACAATATAAGCCCGAGAAGTGTTGCCTTCAAGATACGCCGCTAAACCAGCACAAGGGAGACTAGTGCCCATTGTTATCCCTACCAGAAACCATCTTCCAAAAAAGAGAGTTGTCCCCTAAATTAAGGGCATTATACAGTACCCCCTATCTTTCTTCGTTAAACTCTTTCTTTTTGGCATTTAACATACTCTTATAGTTAGCTCTAAGGTTGCAGATTTTGATCATATCTACACCCAAACGTGAGCTAATACATTTTTCTATTGCTATTTTTGCTAAGTGGCACTCATCATCATACCAGTTAGCCTGGGCTATTCTTCCTTTCTTTATTATTTTAGACAGGACAGTTACAAGAGGAACAATTTTTGTTTTCAGTATTTCGGAACTCAGCCAACATAGATACCTCGGAAGTATCAACTGCTAATATTTTTTTCCAAATTTAATAAAATCTAGTCGTAGATACAGGATTTAAAGTCACAATCTATTATATGAGAACATTTCAGTGTTTTGAAGGGCTTGGCCTTCAACAGTAATCAGTTGACTACTAAAGGGGGAGCCAGTCATAGATCGACTAACATTAGACCCTAAAATACATACTGAAACGGGAGAGTGAACACTGTCAGCTCTCTGATGGATCTCGAACTTCCTAACTCTAGGCCACTCGTTTGCAGATGTAACAATATAAGCGATAAGTGTGCTACCATTATGACCATTAGATGTATGTTGTCCAGGCTGGTCATTTCAGAATCTACCATTATATGCCCTTAGGTTTAAGTTGAACATGATACCGGCAGTGAGCGCTCGAAAGCCGACGACCAAGGTGGCTACTGTTTTCTGAGCTCTGCAGACGAGGATAAGGAGAAGGGGGCCTGCTGTGGGAGCTCTAATGTTAGGAAAGATTTCTTAATTGTGGGTAATTTTCTTTCCATGTGGCAACCCCTAAACTTTTTGCTGTTGTTTTCAACATGATCTAGACTTCTGCCAGAGAAGTGAAGCCTTCTGCCGCACTCCTCTGGGCTTTCGCTCCATTCTTACGGGGAAACTGACATGCCCTTAAGACAGTCAGTACCGGGAAATGTTTTCCGTAGTTCTTTTATCATGTTGCAGCTTTCGCGCAACATGACACAAGAGGGCACTGTAAGCTAAGTTACTGCTCTCTTGGGTCTCTAGTCTTCTACAGGGCCTAGACACTCTCTTGGGATTGTTAACGAACAGTGCAAGTGAATCACGGATGGGACTGGTGGCAGCGATCGTTTCTTTGTGTTTTGAGCTCCTTTTGGCTGTTTAAGCACGTTTCTCGCGCTTAGCCCAACATGGTGGCCTGGCTTCCAATATGGCCAGACCATGAGGCTCTTTGTCCTGTCTGCTGACCGTCTTGCCCCCTTCACCTTCCCCAGGTCGAGCCGACACGGGGCCTTCCTTATTTGGGCATGTACTTTCCCACAAAACACAGATGCTTTTGTGGGCTTCTACAGGCCTTGTGTGTGCCTCCAGGATGTGGGTTGGGATGTCTGGTCCCAATACACATCCTGGGTGCCAGAGAGTCTAGTGTGTCGTGAATGCCTGGGACCACCGTGGTCCGTGACAGGTCCACGTATGGTGTGAGTGTTTTGTGAGCAGATCTCCCATTGGGTCCTCTCCGTTTTGGCGCGAAGGGAACCGTGGATAAGAGGAGGCTGGAAACACCACTACCATGTCGATCTCCTGAGTTCTCACGAACAAAGGGATACAGGAGCCAAGTATCCTGCAACTACGAGGCTGAACCGAGGAATCGCTGGTGACCCGCTGAAGGACTGCTCCTCTGCACCGCTGTCGCTTTGTGAAACCCTTTCTACCTCTGATCGAACGAGAAGGTCTGTACTGGTACTTCGACCCTTTGGAATAGTGGGAACAACTATTCTCGGCATCTTCACCATCTCCTGCACGTAAGCCTTCGGAAGTGTCTCTGGGCCATCCAGTGGACTGACCAGCCTACCCAGGAGTCTTGCTCTGTAACTGCCGTCAGGTTGCTGCTGTATTACGAGTCCTTGCCACTCTCACACGATTCGTACACTTGGCATTCCAAGGTCTGAAGTGAGCAGTGTACATTGGGCTGAAATACACACGGCCTCTCCATTGCCCTGCTGTGGTAACAAACTGTGCGGGTTCACTGCGTTTGGGACATCCTCAACTCTAACTTCTGCTGCCGCGGAAACTACACAATGCCGTGACGTCCCCTGCTCGTATCTGAACCTGCCAGCACTGAAACTGACGCGGAGAAGCCGGGGTCTGCCTGCATCGGGGAGTAGCATCGCTAGGAACTGGTCGCCCTCCTGCAGTAGCCCATAGCTTTTCCCCGCTGTGTCAAACAGCACGCCTTTCCGTACTCTCGCTCTGCTTCTGCCCACAGTGGAGGCTGCGCTTGAGTCACAGAGCTCTGTTCATCTTCATTTGTTCACCGAACTGAACTGCCTGATTCCCTCGAGCAGACTCCCCTTTGCCCGTTGGCACCCACGTGTGCAGGTACTTTTGAGCACAAGGCTCCACTCTTCGTAGGGCTCGGACTTCCTTCTAGTTAGGTGCCTCTGAAGGCGGACTGGGTCTAACAATTATTCACACTGCCTGTTTTCCTCCCCATCTAGGTGGTCTGCACATTTCGTGCGTCTAACTCGTTAGACTTGTTGGTAATTGTATATATATTGTATTTGATTGTGATGTGTTGGTTTACTTGAGTTTTGTTGTGATTTCTCGCTACGGTCAATGTTACAAAGGCCTTGTAATAAATGTGTCTATATTTTTAATATAACACCTGCTTGGAGTAATTTCTAAGTGTCCTTGCTTTGTGTGCTCATTGTGGGGTTTCAGTCACCCTCACCCCTCTTTAGACCTAGTCTTGACCGCCGCGATCGCTACCTTGATTGGTCTGGCTTGTCCAGAGGTTACCCTGTTCCAAGAAACTAGGCTGGCCTTCTGAACCTCTGCCCCTCCAGGACAGAGTTCAGAAATCCATCTTAACAGTGAAGACCACAGGGGAGCGGAGGAGACTCTGCTGTTGCAGTTTGCTGACTGGCAAGCAAACCCTTATTGAGGGTTAACCCGAAGATAGGAACACCCCTGATTGGCTGCGAGACACGACAGTGGAGTGCAGAGGTGCCGTGTGTGGAGTGTGCCATGTGCTCACAGGTTGAGGTTTGAGCATCAGGGCCGCTGGGGTGACTTGGCGGGGTGATCCTGCATCGTTAGAGTAGGAGCAGAGACAGAGGCAGGACCTGAGCCCCGGACCGTGGCCAGAGAGCTCATATGGCTGTGATACCGTTGCTGAGCGGCCCCGCTCCATGGAATACGAAGCAGTGAGAGGAGTGGGACCTGAGCTCTGGGGCCGCGACTGGTGAGGCTGGTTGGCTGCGGCGCTCGCTGAGAGTGGACCTGCGGCATAGTGCAATGCTTGGTGGTGGGAAGCCCAGCGGATGCGGCACTGGAGAGCGGTAGCAGTAGAGGAGGGCCTGATGCGGGTCGCAGCATCTGCAGTTCCCCCTGCTGCCCTGATGTCAGCGATCTCCCAGTTGGAAAATACACTAAGCAGTGGGAAGGGCACTTCAGCCCATCGGCGGGCACCTTGGCATGAACAACTGACGGGGGTCAGATGACAGCTGCAGACTGAGCCCTGGCCTAACTGCGGGGGTAGGAGGCGAAGGAGCAGTACCCTTTGAAATAGCTGCAAGGATGGCCTGATCACCTCTTTGACATTGCTGATGCTCGGCGTGGAGTTAAGTGACTGCCTATCAGGGGGCCAGGGCAGGCCCTCCAGTGACCTGGGATTCCACATGAGAACCACAGGGAAACTAGACATCCTGGTGTAACCCGGGGGGCTGTCCTGTTTGGGACGATTGAACACCTGCTTGGCACCAGGCAGTGGAGGCAAACCTGCTGCGTTGCTAACTCGATGGTGGCAAGGGGAGGCCTGAACGCAGAGACTGGTGTAATTAGCTCAAAGAAGGGGCTAGATAACTTGAAATGTGACACCAGTGTTGTACTGAACAGTGTTGCTAAGAGGGCAAGCAACATTTGACTGGGAACGTAGGCAATAGGACAGTCAACTTTAAATGTGGATATAGCATAGCCCTTTGGCTGGATGTTTTCCCCTCCACTGTATGAGAGATGGTTAAGGCAGGCCATGCCATGAAGCGACTTGGTGAAAGTGGAAATCTGGGGGCTACAATTGGATGGCCAAAGGGAATAAGAAGCAGGGCCGCCTGCAATTCACTGAGAAAGAGGGGCTGGCGTTGTGTAAGGGCACCATGGCTGTTCCTCGGTGAGCTGGACAGGAGGGAGTGGCATCGCCCAGTGCGGTCCTGTCCACACCTGGAGTCTCAGCGGGTGTGTCCCCACAGCTGAGCCTGGTGCTGGCTGAAATGAAAAGTGGTTTTGCGTCAGTGAACACTAAACCTGATGATATTGAGTATCGGATGGATCACATGCAGGAGAGGATAGAGGAGGAGAGCAGTTGCATATGTGAAGCGGAGCACAGAGTAGGGGTGCTTGAGGATACAAGGAGTGAAGTGACTCTGGCTATCCGTGGACTACAGAAGGAAGTGAAAGACATCAGAGAAAAGAATGAAGATTTGGAGGCAAGATCCCAACGTTACAACATTAGAATGGTTGGGATCCCGGAGTCACTACCTGCACAGAACTGTTCATGGAGTCCTTCATCAAAGAGGTCCTGGATGATCCCCTGTTGTCCCCTCAATTTTTAGTGGAGACTGCGCACCGGGTCTCAGTGCAGAAACCCAAACCGGGGCCAAACCCGCACCCGGTTATTGCAAGATTGTTGAACTATCGTGATCGAGATACCATACTGGGCAGGGCATGCGAATCACCACTAGAAAGGGGCCAGAGTGTCGTTTTACCAGGATTTCACCACACCTCTGCAGCGAGACCGGCTCTCATTCTTGGCTCATAAGCGTTTATTGAGAGAAATGGGGACGCGATATGCGATGATGTACCCATCTAAGCTGCAAGTCATTCATGAGAATACAACTTTCACAGATCTGGCTGAGGTGATTGCTTACATTGAATCATTACCTAAGACCTTAGAGGATGGAGGCCATAGTGGGAAAAATGCTATATGATAGCGTCACATAATGAGTATATAGTTACAATTGCATTTGCCACCAGCTGGCCATTTTCTTTTATTCATCTTATTTATTCTAGTATCCCATGTACTGCACTCCCTGCGACCCCCACTTCCCCCATGCACTTTTCCCCTTCCCATGCACTTGCGTGATTTGAATGACACCTGGCCTAGTAAGATCGTTGTCTGCCTCCCCTCTGTTCCCCCTCCGTTGCCTCGTCACGCCTTGAAATACTTGTGTATAGGCGCGTTATAAATGCCATATCATATCATATAAATTGCATTTATATTTGTTTTACAAGTGTGGGTTGAGAGAGGGTAAGCCGCCCGAAGCTGTGGTATTTGGTGCAGCTCCAAGGTTGGCTGCTGTGACAGTTTTGTTATGTAAAGAAATGGGCTGGTTGCTGTTTATCCTGATAAATGTGCGCTCCGCTCCTCCTTGGGAGAGGCTCAGGTGGTTGGTCAAACAAGGTCGCTGAGTCTGGTGCCCCCTGGTAGGCGTCAAGCCGAGAAGAGAGTGTTGTGGTTGCATAGGGAGGGGTGGGGGGTACATCGCTGCTGGTTGGGGTTGGGCAGTGGGGGTGTGCTAGGGAGAATTCTCATAAATGGCCTATTTCCCTTACCTAAAGACTCCCCCAGCAGCTTTGCTGGATTTCTAGGATTTATTTTTTCACCTGGTAAGAGTGTGAGCCTTTTTTTCCTACTCTTACATGTGTTTTGCTGTGTGTATTTTCACTGTTTGTGTGCTCTTGGCCACTGGAGCCTCACCTACTCCATGTGCACCACTTTTTGTGTGTGTTACACAGCACCCTTAATGCAATGACACAGGGTTGTCTTTGAGACTTCCTACTGACTCCATTTTTCCAGAGCGGCCTACTGTCCCCCAGAAACAGGTAAAGTTGCCATTAACTTTATATAGTCACTTTAAACCACAGACCCAGTACACCCCATCTTCCATGGAGTATTGGAAAGGGTTAACTCCTACCCATTTTTGTCTGTGCCTCTTGGAGCCTTGTTTAGCTCCCTTAACATTAAGACTTGGCTGGTGGCAGTGGTATCTACCCTAACTTTCTTACCGCGATTATATTATATAAACGTGGTGTTCCATCCAGGCTGTTATATTAGCCTCGAACATAAACCCACTTGACCAAATACATTTTATTTTGGCTCCGGCTGGGTTTATTCAGCATTTCTTATTGTTAAAGTTTTTATCGTGTTTTTCTCTGCGCGCCAAACCGGGGATGACTCCTTTGTTCTCTGTCTTTTCGTGGGATTCTGCACAGAAGCCATCCTTAAGGCGCCTGATAGTCTAGAGGGGCAGGATGTGAGGGAGGGATCTTTATACCCCTGCTATGCGTTACCTTAGTAACCCAAGTCGCACTCTTGTCTGATTGGCTAAGGTGGCTGGCCTGGCAAGGCCAGCCACCCTGCTGTGAGATTGACAGGCAGGCTGTATGAATGGGGGAAATCGGCATAAAAAGCAGTTCTCTGGGACTGGAAAGGCAGTCTCGCCACTGGAACGAAAGAACCAACGGGGAACTGGAAGAAGAGGACCCCTACAACGACTGAACCGCCCGGTGAAGCCCTGCTGCAGGTCCGAATCTCCAAATCCGACGACAGAGAAGATCCTCCAGAAAACTTCTTCCCTTGAGCTGGTGGGACCAACCAGTTCGCCCAAACTACAAGCCAGGACCCCTCCTCTGGTTGAATTCGCTGTACAGCGCTACAGTGGGCCGGATAGCCAGGAAGGTCGGACCCTGCTTGGGTTTTAAGGAGCGCACCTTTTATTCGTTGTTTTGCTCTGCTGCTGGCTTCCTCCCTGGGTGGCGCAGGACCCTCCAGTCTTCCTACTCCTGATCAGTCCGACAGTCGCTTCAGGAACCGTGAGCCTGCAGGAACCGCCAGGAACGTCCGCTTCAGCTACAGCTCCCTCTCCGTTTTAAGGTACTGTGCAAATCCGGTTGTCCGTTTCGTTGAACCGCGGTGAAAGTGTTTGAAATCTTTTTCCAATCCGAGGGCTTGTCCTTCTCTTCTCTTTGAACTATCTTTTCTACCAACCAACCTCGTCCGGAATCTGTGCCACAAACTTTACTGCGAACTACTCTGAACTGTGTGAGCTTGAGAAAAAATACTTTTGACCTATTGACTTCGGCCCTAAGCCTTTTGTAGCTGATGATCTCACTGTAGTTTCTCTTGTTCAAATTGCTCAGAGTACTTACCTGTTGGTGTTGCCTAATTTCTAATAACTTTGTCTTTCCCTCCCTTTTAAATTGCAGGAGTGCCATTTTGCTCTCACTTCATTTTGTGAGCTTAACTTGTCTGGAATTTAAGGGAAGTGGTGTGGTGTATTTAGAAACGTTGAGTCAGTATTTGCCTGAATCATAGTAATTGCTGTCCTTTGTGTAACTATTTCTAGTGTACTTCTCACTTACTCTTGATATAAGTCTGGCTGCTCCGCTACTGCTACCACTATAACTGTGTAGTACAGGCTTGTACCAAAGGTGAAATTGTACTGTCACTTGTAGTCTTAAGTGTGTGTGTAGTGCTCCCAAATGGTACTGCATATAATTCTGCCTAACACTGGTGTACAGCAGTGAGGATAAAAGTATAGTAATTACACTTAGAGTACTGCTATTACCTTGGATCAACTAACCCCAAGGCTAACATCACTAAAAAGCAACAATAATCATGCCTGATATGGAAAGCCACAGTCAGGAGACCATCCTGAGTTACACTGCTGATTATTTAAGAAACATGTGTAAAGAAAGGAAACTCTCTGCCAAAGGCAAAAAGATTGAATTAGTTGAAAAGTTGTCAAAGTCTGGGGAGTGTGTCTGAAATACCTGACTCTCTAGCAAATGTTAGAATGATGCTATGTCTATTAATGATGAGTTAGAAGAGGAAGGCGCGTCTCCTAATGTAGGGATCTCTGCTCCCTTGTCTGCTCAGCAACCTCAACCCTTGTCCACTGGGACCCCCAAAGGTCCTACACTCAGTCCTGAATAATTCATTGCTATAGAGAAAATGAGGCTTGAACTGGAATTCAAACGGTTAAATGCTCAAACTGAACACAAAAATCAAGAACCGAAACTCAAGAGAAATGGAGTTGAATCATGAACTTGAAATAAAAAGATTGTCTCTTGAAAATGCTTTTCTTCCAGAGTCTTCAAGGTCTTCCAGTCCTAAGAGACCCTGTATGCCTGAAGAAATTGTGGGTATGTGTGAGGTCAAGCTTGATATTTTAGATTGGTTGGCAATGTTTGAATATAACCATGGGATTCAAGGTCTCACAGGGAATCAATTGCTTCCATGGCTCTTCTCTAGGCTACCCACTGTTGCATCTGATGTTGCATCTGATGTTGTAATGGAGTTGGGGGGAGGTGGATAGGATGGATTAGGAGTGTGCAAAGCTAGCTTTAATTGCTAGATTTGGGAAGACCCCTTCCCAGTACCTCAAGAGGTTTAGGACCCTCAAAAAGCATGATGGTACCCCTTGGGCTACCTGGGTATGTGAGTGTTTGAAAAACTTAGATGGTTGGATTAAGGGTTACAGAGTAAACACTTATGAAGGAATGAGAAATCTTGTTATGTTGTAGTCTATATTTGATGTCTGCTCTCCTGAGCTCAGACAGCACTTGGCTGATTCTAAGGAGATAGACCCACAAAAGCTAGCTAAGGCTGCTGACTTGTGGGTTGCCAACAGGGCTACTCACAAGGATTATGGGACTACTCAGAAAAATGACGAGGGGAAACAGCCAAAGAAAGACAACAAAGAATTCAAATACCTCCAATCCAAAAGAGGGCCACAAACAGCAACATAAGGGTAAGCCACAAGGGAAACCAAATCAGGCTAGTACACCATCTGGACCCAAACCCGATTGAGGTCAGAACAAACCCCCATTCATCAAAACATTTGCAAAATGTTATGTTTGTGGGTCAACTGACCATGTGAAAGGGGATCCCAGATGTAAGGGTAAACCTTCAGGGGTCCACACTGTCTCCTTAGCCTTCTCCCCAGAGGAAGAAGTACCTATGGCAAGTGGAACCTTCACTTACTGGCTGATGAACCCATGAGAGTCTCAGCGATTGTTTCTTTAGTGTCCCTGGGTGTGTGGGACCAACAGAATTTAGAAGTCTATAATTCCATCCCAGATAATACTAAAGAGTATTATAAAGATAGTGTCCTTGTCAATGGTCAGGAAACCCCTGCCATCAGAGACACTGGTGCCAGCATAACTGTGGTGGATGAATCATTTTTCAAGGTGGAGGATGTTGCTAAGGCACCCAAATGCCTCACCAAGTTAGCTGGAGGCCCTGTGCAAATGCTTCCCCAGTTACCAGCTCTCATCCAGTGTAATAATATGGCTGTCGAGATACCTGTTAGTGTGCAGAGTGAAGTGCATGAGAGAGTCCTGTTGGGTAATGACCTTAAAACTCTTGGAGTTGTGTCAAGCACCCTCAGGCCTCCCAGTAAAAGGAAACAGGAGCTCAAAAGGTCTGCAAGGGAGAGAACCTTGAGAGGCTCTCCAGAGGAGATGGTGGAAGAAAATATCACTCACACTCCACAGGAGTTGCTCACTGCCATTTCTAGAAAAACAGAGGCAAAGGGGAAACCCAAGACCTCCAGGAAAAAGTCAGACAGCACCCCTGTGCTACCAACAAGGACCTCACTGAGATTGTCCAAGGTCACACCTGTGACTACTCCACCTGCTGAGGCTGAGTGTGAGGTGCAACCGTGTGTGGTTGAACCAGCATCTGAGAGTCAGATCTGGGTGAAGACACTGCCTTAGTTGGAGATCTTGACTGTGTTGAACATCCTGAGCTGCAGTCTTTACTGGCAGAAGGTGGACCCAACAGGGTAGACTTTAGCAAAGGACAGCGAGAGTGTCCTACCCTCCAAGGTCTTCAACAACAGGCTGCTAACCAACTTGATGGGCAAGAAGTTGGGAAGCACAAGTTAAGCTGGGAAAATGGCCTCTTCTACAGTGAACCAACTGAGTCTACCCCTGGGGACTGCAAAAGATTTGTAGTGCCGCTTGCTAACAGACTCCAGTTCCTACAGTTAGCCCATGAGATACCTTTGGCTGATCACTTGAGTTTCAAGAAGACCAAGGAAAGGCTTTCTCTCTACTTATACTGCCCTAAGATGGGTTCAGAAGTTGACAAATTCTATAGGAGCTGTCACACTTGCCAAACCTCTGGCAAGAGTGGAGCCAAGAATGTGGCATCCCTGGTGCCTCTCCCAGTGGTGGGAGTTCCTTTTGAGAGGGTGGGCATTGACATTGTCGGTCCCCCTGACCTTCCCACATCTTCAGGGAACAGGTTTATCCTGGTTGTAGTAGACCATTGTAATGCTCACCTCATTCCCGTAGAGGCGCCGGTCTTGACTGGGCGTATACCGTATCTTCAAAGGTGATGTGTAACACACGGCTGGCTCTTTGGGCTGGACCTCTGTGCACTGTATGACTGGCTCGAAGGGTAAGATGTCTGCAGATAGAAAATGTGGGATTAATGAACTGGGTTATTGAATGTCTCTCTCTTCTTCCCTTTCTCTTCTCCTGTAGAACCCCAAAGGTTAACGCTCTCACCTTAGGTAAGTGAACGCCGGGCTCTCCATCTGCCTCGAGGCAGGGTGCTGTAACCAGTTTCTTCACTGGATAAGGGGAGCAGGCCTCTTGACTTCAGAGGACTGCTGTCCGTCGTTTACTGCACGAACGGTAAGTTTCGAGTAATTCTAATGTCTTTAAAGTCTTTAGTAATGATGTCTCTTGTTTTGCAGGGTTCCGGCGATGGTGGATGGCGGGCTGAAGTGAGTTGAAGATGGAGCCCGTGTGATGAATAGAAGCGCCTGGAAGCACGTAAGTAAGCGCTTGTTGCCTGCTTCACGATGCGCTGTAACTGTCTTTTTATTTTGCAGGTACAAGTTCGGGGCGGCTGCAGGGTGCCGGAATACCCACTGGGTTAGATGTGGAAAGGAGTAATGGCACGTGAGTATTAAAGTTCCCCAATGTCTTTAAACGCACCTTGTTTTGTCTTTCAGATGCGGGATGCAGCGCCGAAGGCCTCCGGAGCGTGCAAAGAGTTGGTAAGCTTTTGTCTTTCAGATGCCGGAATGCAGTGTGAAGACCTCCGGAGCGCACGAAGAGTAGGTAAGCCTTTGTCTTTCAGATGCCGGAATGCAGCGCGAGGCGTTGGTGGCAGCCGATGGACCAGGTAAGTGAAGAGCTGTCACTGAAGACCGTAATGCTAACCTGTTCCTTCTTGTCTTTATAGGTGTTGCTGAAGACTGGATTCAGAATGGTAAGCCTTTTTCCTTAGGCCCAGGATCAGATGCAGAAGACACGATGAGCGTTCTGCTGCTGAGAATGCAGAATAACGCAAAGCAAGATTCATCCATCGGGTGTGGTTTAAATAGCCTCCTGTAGTGCTTAGGTGTCTCCTTCCACAGCCACGCCTAGGTAAGAAAAGAGTTCCTGCTTTCCAGAAGAGTTCCAGTGTTCTGAATCTAGGGAGTGGCTCCTGCCCCACCCAACAGGAAAAGTAGTTCCAAACAGAAGAGGATCAGAGACTCAACTGGGAGGCAAGTAAGCAGCATGGTCTGCTGCAGGTAGGTCCACCCAAGCATTATGAGCCCGGCGCTTCCAGCGCTGGGACTGGGCATATTTATGAGCCTGGTGCCACTGGCGCCAGGACTGGGTCCAAAAGGTCCCAATTGGGACTGGTTGGCACTCGGAACCTGGGTTATGGATCTGCTTCAAAGGGAGTTGGGAAAACCCTGACCTTTTGGAAGCAGAGATCATGACAGTACCCCCCCTCAAGGCCCCTCCCAAACCGGGCTTCTCCGGGGGTTTTGGCTTGTCAGGAAATGTTCGGTGAAATCTTTTGATTAGGCGAGGAGCGTGGACATATTCAGCAGGTTCCCAGGATCTCTCTTTGGGGCCGTAGCCTTTCCAGTCAATTAGGTAGAATAGTTTAGATTTGGAGATCTTGGAGTCCAGAATGCTTTTGACTTCAAACTCGAGTTCTCCATCAACTAGGATAGGTTTTGGAGATTTGGTTAGTCGGGTTTGAGGTTGCACAGGTTTTAATAGAGAGACGTGGAAGACCGGATGTATCTTCATGTGCGGGGGGGCAAGTCCAACTTGACCGCTACTGGGTTTACTATGGTAGTGATGGAATAGGGACCAAGGTATCTTGGGTTGAATGTGCGTGGCCCTTTTAGAGGTAGATATTTGGTGGATAACCAGACTTGATCCCCTACTTGATATTGAGGGGCTTCCTTCCGATGTTGATCTGCTCCTTTCTTGTATTGTTCTTTAGCCCTTTGAAGGTGAGAAACAGCTTCCTTAAAGGCTTGGGTGATTGTAGAATGCAGGTAGTCTACTGCTGGTGTTTCAAGATCTTGGAGGGGATCGAACTCCGAGGTTCGAGGGTGACTGCCGTACAAAAGAAAAAACGGGGTTTTCCCAGTTCCCGAATGGACAGAGTTATTGTAGGCATATTCGGCTATCCAAAGGATGTCTTTCCAAGTTTTTTCAGTTTGTTGCAGCATGCAGCGTAAATACTGTTCCAGAGTTTGATTGGTCCTCTCGGTTTGTCCGTCGGTCTGAGGGTGGTGACTGGTCGATAGTCTCACATCAATTTGAGCCGACCGACAGCAACTTCGCCAAAAATGAGAAATAAATTGACTACCTCGATCCGAAATTAGAACCGAAGGAAAACCGTGCAGTCGGACGATGTTTTCGAGAAATTCTCGGGCCAGAGTTGCTGCTGTTGGCAAGCCTTTGAGCGGAATGAAATGCGCCATCTTGGAGAATAAGTCCACGATTACTAGAATCGTATTGTATCCGGAGCATGGAGGTAGATCGGTGATGAAGTCCATAGAAAGCGTATGCCAAGGGCGAGGTGGGATGTCAATAGGGCGTAAGAGGCCTGCTGGTCTTTCCTTTTGACTCTTGTTTTGGGGGCATACTCCACAGGACATTATAAAGTCTCTGATATCTTTTTTCCAAGACGGCCACCAGAAGTAGCGCTTGATCTTTTCTGAGGTCTTGGCCATACCGGGATGTCCTTCCATTAAAGAATCGTGATAACAAGAGATTACTTTTTTCTGTAAATCTGTGCTGGGTAGGTATAATCGTTCTTGGAAATACAATAAGTTGTCCTTTACTGCAAAGTCCTTTCCCTGCAGATGCCAATTCTGTATGTCTGCTGGAGTTACAAGTTGCCTGGCTTTATCCTTAACTTCCTCTATGGATTCTGTGGCGATTACACCCAGAATTCTTTGTTCGGGAATGATTGGTACTGGTTTAGGGTTGATCAAGTGTTCTTCCACTCCCATCCGAGAAAGGGCATCAGCTTTACCGTTTTTTGTACCAGGTCGATAGGTAATTATGAAGTAAAACTCGGCAAAGAATAATGCCCAACGGAGTTGTCTAGAGGATTGGGCTTTTGCGGTTTTCAAATATTGCAGGTTTCGGTGATCCGTAATCACAGTAACGGTGTGTCGGGCCCCCAGCAGATAATGCCGCCAAGCCTTAAATGCAGACTTGATAGCCAGAAGTTCCTTGTCAGTAATCGTGTAATTGATTTCAGGAGGCGAGAATTTGCGGGACCAAAATGCCACGGGATGCAACTGATTGGTTACCGGGTCCTTTTGTGATAGAACTGCCCCCATGGCAAGGCTTGAAGCATCAGTTTCCACGATGTAGGGGAGTTCGGGGCGAGGGTGTTTTAAGATTGGTGCCGAGATAAATTTAGTCTTCAAATCCTGGAAAGCTTGTTCTGCCTCGGTAGACCATTCAAAACGTTTGTTTTTCTTTAACAAGGCAGTGATGGGCTGGACTATTCGAGAGAATTCGGGGATAAACCTGCGGTAAAAGTTAGCAAAGCCTAACATGCTTTGCACACCTTTTACGGAGGATGGTGATGGCCATTTGAGAACTGCATCGACCTTCTTTGAATCCATACGCACTCCGCCAGGTGATAATATGAATCCCAAGAATTCAACTTCAGTCACGTTGAAAACACATTTTTCCAACTTAGCGAAAAGTTTGTGTTGACGCAATCTTTCGAGGACCATTTTCACGTGTTTCCGATGTTCAGATTCCGATGAAGAATAAACGAGGATGTCGTCAATGTAAACAACAACACACACATCTATGAGCTCTCTGAGGACATCGTTCATAAAATATTGAAAGGCGGCCGGGGCATTACAAAGTCCGAAGGGCATGACCTGATATTCAAATAGCCCATACTTGGTGCGGAAGGCCGTCTTCCATTCATCGCCCTCTTTTACTCGTAGCAAGTGGTAAGCTCCTCTAAGATCCAGCTTTGTATATATGCATGCTTTTCTGACTTGGTCCAGGAGTTCAGGGATCAAAGGTAACGGATATCTATTCTTAACGGTGATCTGGTTCAGGGAGCGATAATCTATACAAGTTCTAAGGTCTCCTTCCTTTTTTGGAACGAAGAACAAAGCTGAAGAAGCAGGGGACTTGGAAGGACGAATAAACCCATTTGCCAGGTATTGATCCACGTATTGTCGAAGGTGAAGGTTCTCAGGCTCGGTGAGGGCATAAATTCTACTACAAGGAGGAGTAGATCCAGGTATCAGGTCGATCTGGCAGTCATAAGACCTATGAGGAGGTAGAGAGTTAGCCTGATCCTTCCGGAAAACATCTTGGTATTCTAGGTATTCGGGAGGTAACTGGGGAGTCTCTGAAGAAATTGCTGCCAGTGCAACACCAGGTGGAGGGTGACAAGTAGAGACACATTCTGGAAACTGGACCGTTCTTGCTCGCCAATCGATAAGAGGATTGTGTTTCTCTAACCAAGGTATTCCTAGAATAATCTGAAACTGAGGGGCCTTGATCACATCGAACACGATCTTCTCATGGTGTCCATCTTGACTTACTAGCGTCACTTCTTGAGGGGTATGCGTTACTGGCCCGGAGGCTATCTCCGTACCATCCACCGTAGTAATGACGTCCTTTACAGCCTTGGGACAAAGAGTTAGATTCATCCTCAAAACCATTTCATGATCCACATAATTGCCGATGGCACCGCTGTCGACGTAAGCTTCAATTGCATGTAATCGATCCGGATTATCAGGGCTGATGAGGACCATAGGTATCACGAAATGCGAGGTCACGGAACTGGTTTTCACGCTCGGCAAGGGGACCTCTATTCTTGTCGGGCGAGGTCGTTTCCCTGCTCAGAGTTTGTAACTTTGGTAACTGCAGCTCCTACTGCCTTCTTGGCAGGTTTCACCGGACAGTCTCGAAGAAAGTGCCCTGAGTTTCCGCAATAGAGGCATAATTGCAACTGTTTTCTCCTTTCCCGCTCCTTTTGTGTTAGAGGACCTTTCAGACACCCTATTTGCATGGGTTCCCCGGCGTCTACTCCTTTGGAAGGAGTTGGCGGTTTGGAAAATACTCGAGCATCAAACTTGGAACGATCGCCTTCCTGTTCTGCAGTCTGTGATCTATTTGAACGACTAAGTCTATATAGTCCGAGCAATCTTGTGGGGGATTCACTACTTGGGCTAACACATCTTTGAGCTCTCCGCGTAGACCTCTATAAAACAGCGTAATCCTTTTGTCCTCAGGCCAGTGAGTTTCCACTATCAGTCTGTTGAAAGACGCAATATAAGCCAAAAGGTCTTGATTACCTTGTCGCAACGAAAGAAGCTCATTGTCCAAGGCCTGCCCCTGTGAATGTCTTGCGAACAGTTTTTCCATACTGAGCTGAAAAGCTTGAAAATCATGGAGGACCGGATCATCTTGATTTACTAGAGGGATCGACCAGTCTGCCGCATTGCCACTAAGGTACGAAAGCACGAAAGCTACTTTAGCTTGATCAGTTGGAAAGGCTGCTGGCCGGCATAAGAAATGCAACCGGCACTGATTGATAAATACTGCAAACCTCTTTGGGTCACCAGAAAATCGTTCGGGCGGAGCCAGAGGTACATTCCCAGGTAGGTTGATCTGCTCTGGATTCATAGAGGATGTACTCTTTTCTTACCTAGGCGTGGCTGTGGAAGGAGACACCTAAGCACTACAGGAGGCTATTTAAACCACACCCGATGGATGAATCTTGCTGTGCGTTATTCTGCATTCTCAGCAGCAGAACGCTCATCGTGTCTTCTGCATCTGATCCTGGGCCTAAGGAAAAAGGCTTACCATTCTGAATCCAGTCTTCAGCAACACCTATAAAGACAAGAAGGAACAGGTTAGCATTACGGTCTTCAGTGACAGCTCTTCACTTACCTGGTCCATCGGCTGCCACCAACGCCTCGCGCTGCATTCCGGCATCTGAAAGACAAAGGCTTACCTACTCTTCGTGCGCTCCGGAGGTCTTCACACTGCATTCCGGCATCTGAAAGACAAAAGCTTACCAACTCTTCGCACGCTCCGGAGGCCTTCGGCGCTGCATCCCGCATCTGAAAGACAAAACAAGGTGCGTTTAAAGACATTGGGGAACTTTAATACTCACGTGCCATTACTCCTTTCCACATCTAACCCAGTGGGTATTCCGGCACCCTGCAGCCGCTCCGAACTTGTACCTGCAAAATAAAAAGACAGTTAGAGCGCATCGTGAAGCAGGCAACAAGCGCTTACTTACGTGCTTCCAGGCGCTTCTATTCATCACACGGGCTCCATCTTCAACTCACTTCAGCCCGTCATCCACCATCGCCGGAACCCTGCAAAACAAGAGACATCATTACTAAAGACTTTAAAGACATTAGAATTACTCGAAACTTACCGTTCGTGCAGTAAACGACGGACAGCAGTCCTCTGAAGTCAAGAGGCCTGCTCTCCTTATCCAGTGAAGAAACTGGTTACAGCACCCTGCCCCGAGGCAGATGGAGAGCACGGCGTTCACTTACCTAAGGTGAGAGCGTTAACCTTCGGGGTTCTACAGGAGAAGAGAAAGGGAAGAAAAGAGAGACATTCAATAACCCAGTTCATTAATCCCATATTTTCTATCTGCAGACATCTTACCCTTCGAGTCAAACATACAGTGCACAGAGGTCCAGCCCAAAGAGCCAGCCGTGTGTTACACATCACCTTTGAAGATACGGTATACGCCCAGTCAAGACCGGCGCCTCTACGGGAATCAGGTGAGCGTTACAGAACGCAAAGCCTACCACAAAACTCCCATCCAGGCGCTATGGAAACCTCGGATACCCACCAACTAGCCCAGTTACTTGGGGAACTAAGGGCAGAAGTGCATGCAGCCCGTCAGGAAACAAACGCTCTAAGAAGGGAACTGATTATTTCCAAGGAGCGAACAGATGATCTCGCTAGACAATTGCTACAGTCACAAGCCGGACAGACCCCGTTACCCGCATCTGGGGGAAATCTTCCTTCTACATCCTCTATGAATCCAGTGCAGATCAACCTAGCTGGGAATGTACCTCTGGCTCCGCCCGAATGATTTTCTGGTGAGCCAAAGAGGTTTGTAGTATTTATCAATCAGTGCCGGTTGCATTTCTTATGCCGGCCAGCAGCCTTTCCAACTGATCAAGCTAAAGTAGCTTTCGTGCTTTCGTACCTTAGTGGCAATGCGGCAGACTGGTCGATCCCTCTAGTAAATCAAGATGATCCGGTCCTCCATGATTTTCAAGCTTTTCAGCTCAGTATGGAAAAACTGTTCGCAAGACATTCACAGGGGCAGGCCTTGGACAATGAGCTTCTTTCGTTGCGACAAGGTAATCAAGACCTTTTGGCTTATATTGCGTCTTTCAACAGACTGATAGTGGAAACTCAATGGCCTAAGGACAAAAGGATTACGCTGTTTTATAGAGGTCTACGTGGAGAGCTCAAAGATGTGTTAGCCCAAGTAGTGAATCCCCCACAAGATTGTTCGGACTATATAGACTTAGTCGTTCAAATAGATCACAGACTGCAGAACAGGAAGGCCGATCGTTCCAAGTTTGATGCTCGAGTATTTTCCAAACCGCCAACTCCTTCCAAAGGAGTAGACTCCGGGGAACCCATGCAAATAGGGGGTCTGAAAGGTCCTCTAACACAAAAGGTGCGGGCAAGGAGAAAACAGTTGCAATTATGCCTCTATTGCGGAAACTCAGGGCACTTTCTTCGAGACTGTCCGGTGAAACCTGCCAAGAAGGCAGTAGGAGCTGCAGTTACCAAAGTTACAAACTCTGAGCAGGGAAACGACCTCGCCCGACAAGAATAGAGGTCCTCTTGCCGAGCGTGAAAACCAGTTCCGTGACCTCGCATTTCGTGATACCTATGGTCCTCATTAGCCCTGATAATCCGGATCGATTACATGCAATTGAAGCTTACGTCGACAGCGGTGCCATTGGCAATTATGTGGATCACGAAATGGTTTTGAGGATGAATCTAACTCTTTGTCCCAAGGCTGTAAAGGACGTCATTACTACGGTGGATGGTACAGAGATAGCCTCCGGGCCAGTAACGCATACCACTCAAGAGGTGACGCTAGTAAGTCAAGATGGACACCATGAGAAGATCGTGTTCGATGTGATCAAGGCCCCTCAGTTTCAGATTATTCTAGGAATACCTTGGTTAGAGAAACACAATCCTCTGATCGATTGGCGAGCAAGAACGGTCCAGTTTCCAGAATGTGTCTCTACTTGTCACCCTCCACCTGGTGTGGCACTGGCAGCAATTTCTTCAGAGACTCCCCAGTTACCTCCCGAATACCTAGAATACCAAGATGTTTTCCGGAAGGATCAGGCTAACTCTCTACCTCCTCATAGGTCTTATGACTGCCAGATAGACCTGATACCTGGATCTACTCCTCCTTGTAGTAGAATTTATGCCCTCACCGAGCCTGAGAACCTTCACCTTCGACAATACCTGGATCAATACCTGGCAAATGGGTTTATTCGTCCTTCCAAGTCCCCTGCTTCTTCAGCTTTGTTCTTCGTTCCAAAAAAGGAAGGAGACCTTAGAACTTGTATAGATTATCGCTCCCTGAACCAGATCACCGTTAAGAATAGATATCCGTTACCTTTGATCCCTGAACTCCTGGACCAAGTCAGAAAAGCATGCATATATACAAAGCTGGATCTTAGAGGAGCTTACCATTTGGTACGAGTAAAAGAGGGCGATGAATGGAAGACGGCCTTCCGCACCAAGTATGGGCTATTTGAATATCAGGTCATGCCCTTCGGACTTTGCAATGCCCCGGCCGCCTTTCAATATTTTATGAACGATGTCCTCAGAGAGCTCATAGATGTGTGTGTTGTTGTTTACATTGACGACATCCTCGTTTATTCTTCATCGGAATCTGAACATCGGAAACACGTGAAAATGGTCCTCGAAAGATTGCGTCAACACAAACTTTTCGCTAAGTTGGAAAAATGTGTTTTCAACGTGACTCAAGTTGAATTCTTGGGATTCATATTATCACCTGGCGGAGTGCGTATGGATTCAAAGAAGGTCGATGCAGTTCTCAAATGGCCATCACCATCCTCCGTAAAAGGTGTGCAAAGCATGTTAGGCTTCGCTAACTTTTATCACAGGTTTATCCCCGAATTCTCTCGAATAGTCCAGCCCATCACTGCCTTGTTAAAGAAAAACAAACGTTTTGAATGGTCTACCGAGCCGGAACAAGCTTTCCAGGATTTGAAGACTAAATTTATCTCTGCACCAATCTTAAAACACCCTTGCCCCGAACTCCCCTACATCGTGGAAACTGATGCTTCAACCCTTGCCATGGGGGCAGTTCTATCACAAAAGGACCCGGTAACCAATCAGTTGCATCCCGTGGCATTTTGGTCCCGCAAATTCTCGCCTCCTGAAATCAATTACACGATTACTGACAAGGAACTTCTGGCTATCAAGTCTGCCTTTAAGGCTTGGCAGCATTATCTGCTGGGGGCCCGACACACCGTTACTGTGATTACGGATCACCGAAACCTGCAATATTTGAAAACCGCAAAAGCCCAATCCTCTAGACAACTCCGTTGGGCATTATTCTTTGCCGAGTTTGACTTCATAATTACCTATCGACCTGGTACAAAGAACGGTAAAGCTGATGCCCTTTCTCGGATGGGAGTGGAAGAACACTTGATCAACCCTAAACCTGTACCAATCATTCCCGAACAAAGAATTCTGGGTGTAATTGCCACAGAATCCATAGAGGAAGTTAAGGATAAAGCCAGGCAACTTGTAACTCCAGCAGACATACAGAATTGGCATCTGCAGGGAAAGGACTTTGCAGTAAAGGACAACTTATTGTATTTCCAAGAACGATTATACCTACCCAGCACAGATTTACAGAAAAAAGTAATCGATTGTTATCACGATTCTTTAATGGAAGGACATCCCGGTATGGCCAAGACCTCAGAAAAGATCAAGCGCTACTTCTGGTGGCCGTCTTGGAAAAAAGATATCAGAGACTTTATAATGTCCTGTGGAGTATGCGCCCAAAACAAGAGTCAAAAGGAAAGACCAGCAGGCCTCTTACGCCCTAGTGACATCCCACCTCGCCCTTGGCATACGCTTTCTATGGACTTCATCACCGATCTACCTCCATGCTCCGGATACAATACGATTCTAGTAATCGTGGACTTATTCTCCAAGATGGCGCATTTCATTCCGCTCAAAGGCTTGCCAACAGCAGCAACTATGGCCCGAGAATTTCTCAAAAACATCGTCCGACTGCACGGTTTTCCTTCGGTTCTAATTTCGGATCGAGGTAGTCAATTTATTTCTCATTTTTGGCGAAGTTGCTGTCGGTCGGCTCAAATTGATGTGAGACTATCGACCAGTCACCACCCTCAGACCGACGGACAAACCGAGAGGACCAATCAAACTCTGGAACAGTATTTACGCTGCATGCTGCAACAAACTGAAAAAACTTGGAAAGACATCCTTTGGATAGCCGAATATGCCTACAATAACTCTGTCCATTCGGGAACTGGGAAAACCCCGTTTTTTTCTTTTGTACGGCAGTCACCCTCGAACCTCAGAGTTGGATCCCCTCCAAGATCTTGAAACACCAGCAGTAGACTACCTGCATTCTACAATCACCCAAGCCTTTAAGGAAGCTGTTTCTCACCTTCAAAGGGCTAAAGAACAATACAAGAAAGGAGCAGATCAACATCGGAAGGAAGCCCCTCAATATCAAGTAGGGGATCAAGTCTGGTTATCCACCAAACATCTACCTCTAAAAGGGCCACGCACATTCAACCCAAGATACTTTGGACCCTATTCCATCACTACCATAGTAAACCCAGTAGCGGTCAAGTTGGACTTGCCCCCGCACATGAAGATACATCCGGTCTTCCACGTCTCTCTATTAAAACCCGTGCAACCTCAAACCCGACTAACTAAATCTCCAAAACCTATCCTAGTTGATGGAGAACTCGAGTTTGAAGTCAAAAGCAATCTGGACTCCAAGATCTCCAAATCTAAACTATTTTACCTAATTGACTGGAAAGGCTACGGCCCCCAAGAGAGATCCTGGGAACCTGCTGAATATGTCCACGCTCCTCGCCTAATCAAAAGATTTCACCGAACATTTCCTGACAAGCCAAAACCCCCGGAGAAGCCCGGTTTGGGAGGGGCCTTGCGGGGGGGTACTGTCATGATCTCTGCTTCCAAAAGGTTTTCCCAACTCCCTTGGAAGCAGATCCATAACCCAGGTTCCGAGTGCCAACCAGTCCCAATTGGGACCTTTTGGACCCAGTCCTGGCGCCAGTGGCACCAGGCTCATAAATATGCCCAGTCCCAGCGCTGGAAGCGCCGGGCTCATAATGCTTGGGTGGACTTACCTGCAGCAGACCATGCTGCTTACTTGCCTGCTAGTTGAGCCTCTGATCCTCTTCTGTTTGGAACTACTTTTCCTGTTGGGTGGGGCAGGAGCCACTCCCTAGATTCAGAACACTGGAACTCTTCTGGAAAGCAGGAACTCTTTTCTTACTAGGCGTGGCTGTGGAAGGAGACACCTAAGCACTACAGGAGGTTATTTAAACCACACCCGATGGATGAATCTTGCTTTGCGTTATTCTGCATCCTCTGCAGCAGAACGCTCATCGTGTTCTGAATCTAGGGAGTGGCTCCTGCCCCACCCAACAGGAAAAGTAGTTCCAAACAGAAGAGGATCAGAGACTCAACTGGCAGGCAAGTAAGCAGCATGGTCTGCTGCAGGTAAGTCCACCCAAGCATTATGAGCCCGGCGCTTCCAGCGCTGGGACTGGGCATATTTATGAGCCTGGTGCCACTGGCGCCAGGACTGGGTCCAAAAGGTCCCAATTGGGACTGGTTGGCACTCGGAACCTGGGTTATGGATCTGCTTCCAAGGGAGTTGGGAAAACCCTGACCTTTTGGAAGCAGAGATCATGACAACCATGCTACAAGGTACCCAGAAGCCATACCTATGAGAACTGTTACGGCTCAGGCTGTGGCTAAGGCTCTACTTGGTATTTTTACCAGAGTAGGGTTTCCTAAGGAAGTGATATCCGACAGGGGATCCAGTTTTATGTCCCACTACATGCAAGCCATGTGGAAAAACTGTGGTGTCACTTACAAGTTCTCTAGTTCCTACCATCCACAGACAAATGGACTGGTAGAGAGTTTTAATCGTACTATGAAGAGTATGATAGGTGCTTTAGTGGAACCCCTTAAGAAAAAGTGGGACCTTCTACTGCCATGCCTTCTCTTCGCATATAGAGAAGTGCCTCAGGAGGGAGTTGGTTACAGTCCCTTTGAACTTCTCTATGGCCATCCAGCCAGAGGTCCATTGGCCCTGATAAAGGAGGGGTCGGAGAGTGCTCCTTCCCACAAGCCAGTCAGAGTGACTGACTATGTGATAGGTCTCCGGAGGAGAATGTCACACATGATGGCAGAAGTGATAACTTGAAAGCAGGTCAGGCTCTGTTCAAACACTGACATGACCAGAAGGCCAACATGGTTGAGTTTTCTCAAGACCAGCTTGTACTGGTGCCAACAAGGCAGAGGGCCTTGTAGGACAAGTGGATAGGACCCTTCAAAGTTGTGGGTAAACTTGGAGTGGTGAACTATCTAGTGGACTTAGGCAGACCTAAGGAGGCTCCCAGAGTCTTTCACACCAACTGTTTAAAGGCATATGTCTCAAGACCGGATGTAGGAGCTTTGCTTCTAGCTTCGGCTCAAGAGGAAGAGGAGAGTGAACTTGTACCTGACCTCCTCAGAGGCCAACCTTTAGATGAACAGATAGAAGGAGTTAATCTCTCTTCTCAAATGACTTCTGAACAACAGGAGGAGTGCAAAATTCTGCTGAATCAGTTTGCCTCCCTGTTTTCTCTAGCACCAGGTTTGACCCTTTGGGTCCAGCATGATATTCTCACTGGTGACTGTTTACCTGTCAAAAGCAGGGGTTACCGAATGTCAGAACATGTGAGATCCCACATCAAAGGAGAGGTCAACAAGATGCTTGATCTCGGGGTTATAGAGCCCTCTACAAGTCCATTGTCTAGTCCAGTTGTTCTGGTACCAAAGGCAGGATCCAAGGAACTGAGATTTAGTGTGGTCTATAGAGCTCTAAATGCAGTCACTAAGACTGATGCCCATCCTTTGCCAAAGACAGATGAGCTGGCGGATAGACTTGGTTCAGCCAAGTACCTCAGTACATTTGACCTAACCTCAGTCTATTGGCAAAATAGCACTGACAGACCTTGCCAAAGAGAAAACTGCATTTTCTACCCCAGAAGGCCTCTACCAGTTTAAGGTAATGCCTTTTGGGCTAAAGAATGCACCTGCTACATTTCAAAGAATGGTTAATCAAGTTCTGAATGGGATGGAGGACTTCTGCATGGCATACTTGGATGACATTGCAGTGTTCAGCCCTACATGGAAAGAAGATATTGATCACCTTGGATATGTTTTGCAGGCTCTTGAGCAGGCCCATCTGACCATAAAGGCAAGCAAATGTCAAATTGGTCAGAGTAAAGTGGTCTACTTTGGTCATGAGTTAGGAGGAGCTGTTCAAAACTGGGCCACCCCTACTACTCAAACCCAACTGAGAGCTTTCCTAGGTCTCAGTGGGTACTACATGAATTGCATTGAGAACTATGGGACCATAGCTTTTCCTTTGAATGTGATCTCCTCTACAAAATTCCCTAAAAAAGGTTAGATGGAATGAGGAGTGCACTCAAGCCTTTGAACGCCTGAAGAAAGCACTTTGTCAAGCTCCAGCCCTAAGAGCTCCTGATTATCACCAACCCTACATTGTGCAGACAGATGCCTCCAATATAGGTATAGGTGCAGTCCTTAGTCAACTGGATGAGAAAGGTAGGGAGTACCCCATTTGCTTCATCAGTAGGAAACTGAAGGAACCAGAAACAAGGTGGGCAACCATAGACCGTGAATGTTTTGCCATTGTGTGGAGTTTGAAGAAGTTTAGGCCATAATTGTATGGATCTACTTTTGTGATTCCAACTGACCACCAACCCTTGAGATGGTTAATGCAAATGAAAGGGGAAAACCCAAAACTGCCAAAATGGTCAATCTGCCTGCAAGGGTTTGATTTTACCATTGAGCACAGAGCAGGATGTCACCACCAAAATGCTGATGGTCTCTCTAGGATATTTATAACCGACTAGAGGTAGAGATTCATCCAGGAGTGGATTAAATCCTCCTGTCCCTTAGTCTGGGGGGGGCGGAGGGGGCGAGTGTTAGGGGGAATTCTCATAAATGGCTGATTTCCCTTACCTAAAGAGTCCCCCAGCAGCTTTGCTGGATTTCTAGGATTTATTTTTTCACCTGGTAACAGTGTAAACCTTTTTTCCTACTCTTACATGTGTTTAGCTGTGTGTATTTTCACTGTTTGTGTGATCTTGGGCACTGGAGCCTCATCTACTCCATGTGCATCACTTTTTGTGTGTGTTACACAGCACCCTCAGTGCAGTGACACAGGGTTGTCTTTGAGACTTCCCACTGACTCCATTATTCCAGGGCTGACTACTGTCCCCCAGAAACAGGTAAAGTTGCCATTAACTTTATATAGTCACTTTAAACCACAGACCCAGTACACCCCATCTTCCATGGAGTATTGGAAAGGGTTAACTCCTACCCCTTTTGCCTGTGCCTCTTGGAGCCTTGTTTCGCACCCTTAACATTAAGACTTGGCTGGTGGCAGTGGTATCTACCCTAACTTTCCTACTGCGATTATATTATATAAACGTGGTGTTCCATCCAGGCTGTTATATTAGCCTTGAACATAAACCCACTTGACCAAATACATTTTATTTTGCCTCTGGCTGGGTTTATTCAGCATTTCTTTTTGTTAAGGTTTTTATCGTGTTTTTCTCTGCGCGACAAACAGGGGATGACTCCTTTGTTCTCTGTCTTTTCGTGGGCTTCTGCATGAATGGGGGAAAACTGCATAAAAAGCAGTTCTCTGGGACTGGAAAGGCAGAGTCGCCACTGGAACGAAAGAACCAAAGAACCAACGAGGAACTGTAAGAAGAGGACCCCTACAACGACTGAACCGCCCAGTGAAGCCCTGCTGCAGGTCCGAATCTCCAAATCCGATGACCGAGAAGATCCTCCAGGAAACCTCTTCCCTTGAGCTGGTGGGACCAACCAGTTCACCCAAACTACAAGCCAGGACCCCTCTTCTGGTCAAATTCGCTGTACAGAGCTACAGTGGGCCGTATAGCCAGAAAGGTTGGACCCTGCTTCGGTTTTAAGGAGCACACCTTTTATTCGTTGTTTTGCTCTGCTGCTGGCTTCTTCCCTGGGTGGCGCAGGACCCTCCAGTCTTCCTACTTCTGATCAGTCTGACAGTCGCTTCAGGAACCATGAGCCTGCAGGAACCGCCAGGAACATCTGCCTCAGCTACAGCTCCCGCTCCGTTTTAAGGTACTGTGCAAATCCGGTTGTCCATTTCGTTCAACCGCGGTGAAAGTGTTTGAAATCTTTCTCTAATCCGAGGGCTTGTCCTTCTCTTCTCTTTGAACTATCTTTTCTACCAACCAACCTTGTCTGGAATCTGTGCCACAAACTTTACTGCAAACAACCCTGAACTGTGTGATCTTGAGCAAAATACTTTTGACCTATTGACTTTGGCCCTAAGCCTTTTCTAGCTGATCTCCTCACTGTAGTCTCACTTGTTCAAATTGCTCAGAGTACTTACCTGTTGGTGTTGCCTAATTTCTAATAACTTTGTCTTTCCCTCCCTTGTAAATTGCTGGAGTGCCATTTTGCTCTCACTTCATTTTGTGAGCTTAACTGGAATTTAAGGGAAGTGGTGTGGTGTATTTATGATTGTGATTTTCTTAACTTGCTTAGAAAGGTGAACTGTTATATAACTGATAGTAAATAAATATATATATATTCTTTTACTTCAAAACCTTGAGTCAGTGTATGCGTGAATCATAGTAATTGCTATCCTTTGTGTAACTATTTGTGCTGCTCACCTACTCTTGAGGTAAGTCTGGCTGCTCCGCTACTGCTACCACTATAACCGTGTAGTACAGGCTTGTACCAAAGGGGAAATTGTACTGTCACTTGTAGTCTTAATTTTGTGTAGTGTTCCCAAATGGTACTGCATATAATTCTGCCTAACAGGGTGGGCGGGTTTTGCAATAACGGTAGGAGAGGGGGCGGAGGGTATTTGGTAAGATGGGGAACTGTTTTGGTTCAAATAAAATTGGTTCACGTGTCTTGTAGAAAATGTGTAGAGCATACAAGGTTACTTTTGGTCTTGCTAAACTCAGGGGGTATGTGAAGGGAAACAGCAGGAGGATCCTTAGCTGGAATGTGAGAATAATCACGCAAAGATGCATAGAATTGTGGCTTATGGGGAGCGCCCAGATACTTTTTCTTCAGGAAACTCTCCTGAGGGTGAAGCCGAATGAAGGGCTAGCGAAGTCATGGGCTGATGCCAGGTTTCATACGTCTTATACCTCCCTACTCACAAAGTGTTTCAATCATCATTCACAAGTCATTGGGATTAAGGCTGCTACATCAGAAGAGGGATCCGGAAGGGAGGTTTGTTATAGTGTCGGGGACACTGGCTCCAAACCTCATTATATTGGTCAATGTGTATGAGCCGAATGTGGAAAGTCCTGGGTTTTATGATGCTCTCTGGGTGAAGTGCATGGCGCATTCCCATACACAATTAATAGTGACTGGGGACTTAAATGCGATACTACATGTGGGCCAGGATAGATCCCCTGTGAGTGCGAGATGGCTAAGATAGACTGCCAAAGCAATACTGGGGGATGGCAGACCTTGGGTTGACTGCTCTGTGGAGAGCGTTACATCCTGATGACACGAGATCCCATATTGATTACATATTGGTGGCACCGACGATGGGCCCCAGTACTGAGCATTGTCTCATGCTTCCGAGGATGCTTTCCGATCATTACCCGGTCGTGTGTCAATTTCATCTGGCAAACTTAGTGGTTGTTCGCCCGCAACGGGGCTTCACGTGTCAAGACTTATTAGATGTCGTGTATCGAAGCTAAGTACAGGACATTATGTCATTCTTTACATACAATGTGGGTTCGGTGGCTTCAGCTGGGACCCTTTTGGAGGCATTTAAGGTGAATCTGAGAGGTCACTGTATCTCGATTGAAAGTGGGGTGCTTAAGGAGATTCGTCAGCAACTGGGCAAGCTGGCGGATGACCTTAGAACTCTGGAGGCTGGGAACGAGGAGAGTATCTCCGACAGATCCTTGCCCGCTGCTTGCACTGCGTTAAATCATTTAAAGAAGAGGCAGATAGGGACGTGCATTTCCTTGTGACCACAGCTGGCATGCAGGTATGGGGAAGAAGGGAGGCTGGGTAGGTATTTGGCAGGATTGATTAAGAGCACTAGGGGCCAGACAGATACACCTGCAATAAACAGAGCAGATATTATGAGGTACTTTGTTGAAGAGGCCAAGCTAAAAGGGTTAGGTGATCAAGCGAGAAATGAGTTTGGTGCTCTAATAACAATGCTGGATATTATGAAAGCAGTTAAGGACCTCCCGACGGCTAAGGGACTGGGGTCAGACTGGATTACTTTTGAGTTTTATAAAGAGTTTTGCCCCAATATGGTGGAATACTTGCTTCAGGTATGGCATGAGAGCCTTGAAGTGGGATAATTTCTTTGATATTGAAGCCGGATAAAGACCTGCTAGATTGTGCCAATTACAGACCAACATCTCTTACAATATGAACACGAAAATATTTTCCAAAATATTAGCTGAAAGACTACTCTTCTTTCTCCCTTCGATTGTGCATGTTGTGACCAGGCTGGTTTTATACCAGGGCAATCCACGGCTCTTAACTTGCGGCGGTTGTTTGGGGTATTGACACAGATTGATTCCTTTGTACAGGCAATCAGGGCGCTGTTAGATATGGAGAAGGCATTTCACTCAGTTGCCTGGGATTATTTGTTCACAGTAATAGAGAATGTTTGAGTTCCGCGATACTTTCTGACACGCGTTAAGGTTTTATACTCCGGGGTGACTACGAAGATCGGCTCGGTTTGGCAGGCATTCAGAGGCGTTTCAACTGGAGCAGGGAACGCAGCAGGGGTGTCTGCTATTCCCGCTCTTATTTGCTATAGCAATGGAGCCAGTAGCTGTGCGTTTGAGGGCGCATCATGAACACCGGGGGCTTGCTCTAGGGGGATCCGGAAACTGATTTCACTATATACGGATGATATTTTATTTATTAAAGGCCCAGGAAATAATCTGCATGCTCGGGATCTGGGACAGTCAGTGTTTGGCCCCAACATGCGATGACAAGCTCAAGGAAGAGTGGTTTCGTTATGGGTCGTGGAATATATGTTTTTTACCCCGATGGGCAGTTTATCACTTGGGAGCAAGTTAAAGCTAAATTGAGAGACACATTTGGGCTTGCATTTCAATTTTTTTGAATTCGGGAGGCATTCCGTACTTGGTTTGGGTCATTTCCAGAGGACCCATGGACTGTCTCACTTTTGAAATTCCTAGTTTACTCTGCCAATGCTAGGGGACTGATCTGTGCAATGTATCGACTCGCACTGGGCTCTGCTCCCAGGGCGGTGCCATCTAGCAGGTCAAGATGGGAGGCAGACATTGGCACAGTCTTAGGAGATATGAGATGGAAGTCTATGTGTCTGTATACAAGCAAGGTTGTGATAAATTCTCGGTTTCAACTTACATAGTTTAAAATCCTTAATCGGGCGTACATGTCTCCAGCAGTGCAGAACAGATATGATCAGTCCTGTGATGGTTGATGCCCTAGTTGCAAGTGTGATGATGCTGATTTCATGCACATTCTATGGACTTGCCCGCTCCTGGCAATTTTTTGGCGGCAGATGCCCTAGAACCATGGTTAGTACCTATGACACACGAAGTAAAGGCAATGGATAAAGTGGATGATATTGTTACCGTCTACTTGCATGCTGTTCAGGAATCCACTGACACTTTGGCTCCTTTGAGAACTAAGCAGGATAATGTTGTAGGGCCTGTGAAAGAGGTGGAGAGCCTGGGGAGTAACTTACCGGCAAAGAGGAGGCCTTCTTGGGGCCAGAGCCATGTGAAAGGACATGGGAAAGCTGCTCCCAGAGTTTGGGAAGCGTTTTAGCAAGGAAAGCGCGTTTCGGCGTGTCTTTTGACTGCTCAGCAACGTGCCCCGAAGTTTTAGGTACAGATGCCGAAGCCTTGGAACTCTATACCGGCTGCAAGAGCATGGGCGCAGCGTGCCCTCCCTGAACCAAGAGGATCCGTAGGTTCTACAGGCACCAATGGCTTTCTTGACTAATCCATCAAGGAAGGCTGAGGGGTTGTTTGGCCTTATGAGTGGCGTGTGTCCCCCTGTCGGCGGGATGAGATCTCCCCATTGCACTGCCGTTGGCATGCTTAGTGGGGCTGGGGACAGACACTCAGGAGTCAGAAGGCTCCATGGTTACATCTACGGCCTCTGAAACTGAGCCGTGGCTGCTTATGGACTCCTCATCCGAGGTGCCGGCAGAAGAGTGACTCTCGGCCTGCATGGCGCAGGCCACTCACCGCTTGGTAAGCCTGTTCTTAAGGGTCTTAGGCCTAAAGTGTTTACAGGCCTTGCAACCCCACTTGTCATGGTCATACGGGACCTTGACATGTGAAGGATTTTGGGTAAACTAAACGTCACATTTGGGTTAGTGTTACGGTCACACCCGTCCGGCATACCTTTTCAATCTTTGGAAAAAAGATGCAATACTCAGCGATTACCATTAGACCTCGGACTATATGTACAGCATGTGATTCCAACCAGATTCACAAGCATCAATGTGTTTTCTGGAAACTCCAAAGCCCACTGTCTTTCTCCTGGCCATGCATACAGCTCCTTCTGCTTAAACAGCCAGCACTGTATTGCTCACTTGGTAGCCCCGAATCCTCATTCCGGACACAAACCACTTAATTGCAACTGGTATCTACAACAAGATGCAATTGTGCAAATAAAATTTTAATGTCTACAAAAAAAAACATCAATTTCAATATTAAATTCTTGAAAGGGTTGGATTTATTGCACACACACTTATCATGATGAGCCTATGATACGACTACAGTGGCTGGTGCTTCTGCTCCGGCAGCTGAACTGACGAGGCTGGGGCAGCCGCAGTAGCAGCCAAGGAAGAGGATACCGGTGACAGAGTCATGACGGGGAGAGCTACAGGCAGCGCAGCAGGGGAAGCAGACTTCAGAATGCCAGACACAGAAGACACTGCAGGAATTGCTGCAGTGACAGCTAACAGTAGATACAGTAAAACAGCAGGGATAGCTACCGCTGTAGGGGTGCTCAGGGATAGAGGCTGCTGGCGGAAAACTGAGTGCAAATACAGACGTTTGCCACACCAATGGGGAAACGTGAGGAGCAGGGTGGACAGTTCCTGGGACATCAACCAATCAGGGGAGGGGAGGATCTCTAAAGGGACAGCCAGCCTGAGATAGTGATGGCATTCATTCTTTTGCCAGCCTTTGTCAGAGGTGGTAGTGTGGGAAGAGCTACATTTCACCTGGGCATAGTAGAAGTGAATCCAGACATGAAGAGGAGAAGAGTCCTAACCAGGGATCCTGATCTGATATGGCATTTGTAACGTGCCTATACACAAGTGTTTCAAGGCGCGACGAGGCAAGGAAGGGGGAACGGAGGGAGGACTTAGACAACGATCTTACTAGGCCAAGTGAAATTGCGATCGTGCAAGGGAGGGAAAAAGTGCCTGGGGAAAGGGGAGGAGGATGTGCTGAACATGAGATCAAAACAATAACAAGAAGTGCGGCCAGCAGGTGGTAGGTGCAAGGGTAAGTGCAGACAGCAGGTGCCCAAAAGTGCAGGTAGGCGGACTGTAGGGCTACAGATACAGACCGAAGCACAAGGGTTGCCGGGAAGCAGTGCAGGTGTGCAACTGGGCGGGTAGGGACCTTGTCACGAAATCAGAGGGTAGCCAGGTGACCAGTGCAATATCAGACAGGAAATCAGCAGGAAAGAGGAAGAGAGAAGGGAGAAGCAAAGAGGAAGGTCTTGAGGTTCTTCCGGAACCGGAGATGGTTCTCCTCAAGTTTAAGAGAGGCAGGTAGGCTGTTCCAGAGGGAGGTCCCAGCCGAAGAAAGATCTACCACCAACTTGTTACTTGGAGAAGCGACTGACCCTGAGGAAGTTGGAGGAGCGAAGAGCTCGAGTAGGAAGGTAGAGAGAGTTGGGGGTATTGAAGACCCAGACCCCAGAAGGCCTTGTGGACAATGCAGAGGGTCTTGAACTTAATCCTTGCAGCCACTGGGAGCCAATAGAGAGATTTGAATGCTGGAGAGATACGATCCCTGGGCTTGAGGCCAGGACATGTCTTGCAGTCCTGTTTTGGATGAGTTGCAGAGGGTGTGGAGTAGAAGCAGGCAGATTTAGAAAGAGGCTGTTGCTGTAGTCCAGCCTAGAGAGAACCAGAGTTCTAGAGACAGTGAGCTTCTTGGGGAAGGAGAGGAAAGGAAAAAGACCTCTGAGGAGGTGCAGTTGGTAGTTTGACTTCTTAGAGATGTCAGAGATGTGAGGAGAAAAGGAGAGTGTGGAGTCGAAGATGACCCAGAGTTTCTTAGTCTCACAGGTAGTCTCACAGGAAGAGGGCCAAGGGAGATTGGCCAGGGAGTGACAGGAAAGGAAGGTGCAGGTTTGCAGGTGAGGAGAATCTCTGTCCTACTGGCATTAAAGCACAGATGGTTGGCTTCACACCACTCCTGGATAGCAGGCAGACAGAGATGAGAGAAGGAGAAGAGGTGTCAAAGGGCAGCCTGAAAACAAGCTGAGTGTCATCCGCATAGCACTGAAAGTTGGAGCAGAGAGTGGCAATGTGGTGGGCAAGAGGTACCAGGTATTGGTTGAACAGCCAGGGCGATGGGTTAGACCCCTCAGGAACACCCCAGGTATAGAGTGAGATAGAGAAAAGGAAGGACCCAAGTTCGACCTGCGAGGGTTGAAACGAGAGGAACAAGGTCAGTCAGGCCCAGCCCTAATCGGCGATACCCAAGTTATCACTGAAACGATTGAGCAGGATGGCATGGTTGACCGTGTCAAAGGCAGAAGAGAGATCGAGTAAGATAAAGACAGAGGGGAGATTAGAATCAAGGTTAGAGAGTAGGTCTTCACAGATTTTCAGGAGAGCAGTTTCCGTGCTTCTGGCTGCTCTGAAGCCAGACTGAGGGTCATGGAGACAACCAACAGATTCAGTGTGAAGATTAAACTGGGAGATGGCCAGCTTTTCCAGGAGTTTGCTCAGGAAAG
This sequence comes from Ambystoma mexicanum, assembly GCF_040938575.1. Taxonomy (NCBI): domain Eukaryota; kingdom Metazoa; phylum Chordata; class Amphibia; order Caudata; family Ambystomatidae; genus Ambystoma; species Ambystoma mexicanum. The sequence continues at coordinate 475,969,938 of NC_090934.1, forward strand.
GAGTGATGGAGATCGGGCCATAGTTAGCCGGGCAGGAGGTGTCGGCTGAGATTTTCTTGAGAAGAGGGTGCACAAGAGTGCTTCTGGGGGGGAAAGGCAAGGGAAGGTCCCAGTGGTGAAGGAGTGGTTGCCGAAGTCAGCCAGGACAGGAGCGAGGGTTTTAATGTGGTCTTTGATGGTTTTGGAAGAACAGGAAAGAAACTGTTTTGATGAGACTTTCATAGATTGGACTTGTCTAGAAACCTTATCAGGAGAGAACAGAGGAAAGGAAGAGAGAGTAAAGAGAGGTGGCCACAGCGGGGCTGGAGGTAGAGGAGAGAGTAGAGGGAGGAGGAGAGCAGGACAAGAGGGTGGACACGATTTCCTGGGTTTGAGAGATGAAATGAGAAGCCAGGGCCGTGCAGAGGGCCTGGGAGGGGACAGGAGAGGAAGGCTGTCAGAAGGGAACAAACACCAAGAAGAAATTGCAATGAGTGTAATTAAGGTTTGCTAAAGAACAAGCAATAAAGGTCAGTAATCTACCAATTGGCTGACTCCAGTGCATTTGTGAAACCACATCCCCACAAGTGGTGGCAGCAGCGATGGGACAGATGACAACCACCATGGAAAATGTACTTATAGCCCTGATGGGTGGGCAGCAACAGCTACAACAAGCGCTACATATGCAAAGCCAGGCAAGCATAAGCCGACCACCAAGCATTTTTACAGGCCATTCAAGTACAACAGGCCCAACTAAGTGATGCCACAACCCTACGAGAGACACCACAGAAGTATACTGCCAGGGAAGAAACTTTGCATTTTTTTCACAACTTTGAACAGATTGCTCGCAACTCTGCTTGGCCCTTATGACTGCTGTAATGCAGAGTACATATCGGGCTGCAAATCCGAACAGAGATGCCCCCTATAATGACAATGAAATCTGTTTTTGAGCGCATGGGGCACGACAGAGACCTATCGCATCAAGTTTAGAGACACCTGGCTGAATACCGATGAAACTCCAAGACAACTCTTTTACAGAGTAAAGGATCTGTCAGAACGATGGTTACAAACTGCCAGCTTGTCCAAAGTGGACCTCACAGAAAGGATAATCTTGGGACAATTTACAGAAGCCCTGCCGCCCCCTATGCAACGCTAGGTTAAGCAACATCATCAGCCCAGCTTAAGGGAGGCTTTTAATGGCGCTTCAGATCATCAGAAAGCGGGCATGGGGAAAATGAGATTTATGGCTGATAGTCCGAACACTACTCCTGCTTCCTCCAACACCTACAGACTCATGCAAAGCCACCACCCTGGAGTCTGTGGTCGTAAACCAGACTGGGAAGCATGGAAACCAAAGTTCACAGACAGCGTGGTGATACCTTCTCGGATGTCACCGAACCTCACTCCACGGACACCAAGAGTGTTATGAATGAGGGGAGTTCTCGGAACTGTGAGAAGACAACAAAACCAGAGCCTATTGATAGAGGACTATATGAATTCCTCCCGAGAAACGGGTTGAGTGGATGTCGAGGACCAGCAATGAGAACTATCCTTACATCTGTGAAGCAGAAGTGCACGGTCAGCATACTCGAGCCATGGTCGATTTTGGAAGTCTACAGACGGCCGTAAGCAGCAAGCTGGTTGAACCCACTGTCCCAGATGAATCTGCAGCATGTATAAGGTGCATAAACTGCGATATAAAACCATATCCGTTAGAAGGGGTACACATAAAAGTAAAGGGAAGAAACATGCATTTAAAAAGCAGCAGTTCTACCCACCCTTCGAGAACTCCTGGTGGTGGGTTCAGATGTCCCAGGCTTCAAAGAGATCCTTAGAGAGTTGGAACAAGAATGGTGGAAAGAGGTACCGTTTGCACAAAAAGAGATACCCAGCAAAGAGAATAGAGAAAAGAAGCCAAAGAACGATAAAAGGAAACAAACATTTATAGAATAGCAAAAAATGTGTCCGGCCGCAGTATACTGGAAGATTGACAGCCTCCGGAACAGCTTCAGAAGGGCTCAGGAACAAGACCCTACATTCTGTCATGAGTGAGATGCCATCAGTACTCAATGGCCTAGAGATCAGGGTACACATTTTTGGAATGATGAAACCCTTTATAGAGTGGTAATAGAACAACAGGGAGTCAATAAAACAACTCCTTGTACCTGTAAAGTACAAGAGTACAGTAATATAGGCAGCACACAATCAAGTGGAAGAAGGGCATCAAGGAACAGAGATAACAGCCTTAAAGGTTCTATAGAGATTTTATTGGCCAGATGCGCATGGCGAGATTTCCAGATTCTGTAAACCGTGTCCAGAGTGTCAACTGTAAAACCGTGCTGCAGTTCCCAAGGCTCCTTTGCAATTGATGCCCCCGATACAGGAAACTTTCCAGCAGATCGGCATGGACGTGGTGGGCCCCTTGAAACCGTCCAGCCGGGATATAAATACCTCTTTGTGCTTGTCGATTACGTTATTCGGTATCCGGAGGCATTTTTGTTAAGGAACATATCTGCAACACAAGTGTGTGATTTACTTAATCCCTTTATGGCACAAGTGGGTATACCCAAGGAAATTGTAACAGATCAAGGAACCAACTTTATGTCACGCCTGTTTCAGCAAGCTTGTCAGGCTCTGCATATCACCCACTTAAAGACAGCTCTTTATCACCACCAAACAGATGGTTTGGTGGAGAGATAGAACCAGATGATTGAACAAATGTTACGCAAACCCCTGGCTGATACCTGCAGGGATTGGAATAGGGTGATCCCATTAATATATGATATGATATGATATGATATGGCATTTGTAACGCACCTATACACAAGTGTTTCAAGGTGCGACGAGGCGGGGGGGAACAAGGGGAGACGGACAACGATTCTACTAGGCCAGGTGTCATTCAGATCGCGCAAGTGCAAGGATAGAGGGGACTGGGAAAAGGGGAAGGGGAGAGGGGGAAAAGTGCTGTACATGGTTAGTAGAATACAAGATAAATAATAGGGCCAGCTGGTGGCAAGTGCAAGGTAAGTGCCGGGAGAAGGGGCTGTAGGATACAGAGACAGTCCCGTAGTGCAGGTAGGCAGTGCAGGGAAGAGTGGCTGGGCCAAGGACCGAGATCCGCGAGTGGCCCAGTAGCAGATTCAGTGCAGGTTCAGTGATTTTAGCAGGGGAGGGAGGGAGAGAAAGCAGAGGCAAAGAGGAAGGTTTTGAGGTGCTTCCGGAACCGGAGATGGTTCTCCTCAAGTTTCAGGGAGGCAGGAAGGCTGTTCCAGACGGAGGCCCCTGCTGCGGAGAGAGATCTACCCCCAGCTCGTTGCTTGGAGAAGCGGCTGACCCTGAGGTAGTTGGAGGTGGATGAGCGAAGAGCTCGAGAAGGAAGATATTTCAGAAGAGCGAGTTGAAGGTATTTTGGCCCAAGGCCCCAGAAGGCCTTGTGGACAATGCAGAGGGTTTTGAACTTAATCCTCGCAGCCACTGGGAGCCAGTGTAGTGATTTCAGTCCTGGAGAGATACGGTCCCTGGGTTTGAGGCCAAGGACAAATCTCGCAGTCTTGTTCTGGATAAGTTGCAAAGGGCAGAGAGTAGAGGCAGGAAGATTTAGATGGAGGCTGTTACAGTAGTCCAGCTTCAAGAGAACCAGGGCTCTGGAGACAGTGAGCTTCTGGGGGAAGGAGAGGAAAGGAAGGATACCTCTGAGGAGGTGTAGCTGGTAGTGTGACTTCTTAGAGACGTCAGATATGTGAGGAGAGAAAGAGTGTAGAGTCGAAGATGACCCCAAGGTTTTTTGCCTTGCAGGTAGGCGCAGGAAGAGGGCCAAGGGAGGCCGGCCAGAGAGCTGCAGGGAAGGAGGGAGTGGGTGTGCCGATAAGTAGAATCTCAGTCTTACTGGCATTAAGGCAGAGGTCGTTGGCGGCACACCATTCCTGTATAGCAGAGAGACAGTCAGAGATGAGGGAAGGGGAAGAGGAGGCTGAGGGTAATGATGACCTTATGGAATACACCACTATCATCTACCAGGTTTTCCCTGTTTGAGTTTTGTTTGGAAGACAACCTCGGTCGCTACTTGAGCTACTCAAAGAAGAACAGGAAAACCAGTTGGCTCAAGAAATAACTATAACAGAGGACACACACAACCTAAGGAAACATGTTCAAACCGTACAAACAATAGCCCAGAGAAACCTAAAGAAAGCCCAAATCAGTGAGGAGAAGTACAAAACTTAAAGATGCGTCTGCGCAGCTTACAGCGAGCGACAAAGTAATGGTTTGATTTCAACCACGGAAAATAAACCTCTGGCCTCCTGGAAAGGATCTTATGCTATAGAATACGTTCTAGGTCCTGTAACATACCAGGTATGGCAAGATGACAGGCGTGCTGCACTTCAGACCTACTGTGTGAACCTGCTTAAAAAAATGGGAGGGTCCCATGCACGTAGTGGCTCTTATTATACCTGAGGCTCCGTAAGGGGAAAGTTCACACATGATGCCGCAGATCCGGGAGAGATGCACCCCGGATTGTCTAGTGATGGTATCAGAGATCTGCAAATAAACCCTCTACTGACAGACAAGCAACGAGATGACTTACAGCAACTATTGTACAAGTATGTTGCATGCATTTCATCAAAGCCGGGAAAAACAACCGACGCATACCACGTGGTGTAGACCATACCGAACCAGGTATTAGGTATTTCGACAGAAGTCATACCGGATCCCAGAGTCCTGTATACAAGCAGTTGAGGATGAGGTGAAAGCCATGCTGGAAATGGGTGTGATACGCCATCCACCAGTAACTGGTGCTCTCCAATAGTGTTGGTACTTAAACCTAACGGGTCTATATGCTTTTGCATGGATTTCCGACGTCTGAACGGAATCTCTTACTTCAACGCCTATCCTATGTCACATATCGATGATATCTTGGAACGACTGGGATGAGCCTGGTGCCTCACAATCATAGAATTGACAAAGGGGTACTGGTAGACACTGTTACGGAAGGAAGACTAGGAGAAGACTGTTTTTGCAACCCCTAGCAGACTGTACCAATTCACTATATCACCCTTTTGTGTTCCCTGGGTGCCAGCAATGTTTCAGAGACTGATGGACAAACTGTTATGTGGACATAGCAGCTGCATAGTGTGAGTGGTCAGTAATTTGAGGCGGACACCTGCTTGTAGTTTTTTTCAAATTAAGACATTTTATTAAAGGATGCATTTGCAAATAAAGCCTTGCTTGCCTTACTCTACTGAGGAATTGCCTACCTAGTCTAAAGGCAAAGGGAACAATTTCTAGTATGGGTGACCTGGCCCTCACTCTAAACAAACATTCAAGAACATTATAAAGTAACATAAAACAATAGAAAATATTGAACAATATTTGGACGACGTTCACCAGTCCTAGGTAAGCTCATTTTCCGAGGATTTAATGTCAACTTCAAAATGTTCAAAGGAAATCAAAAGTCTTGAACAAGCTCTTATCAGTTCCAAGTCAAACAAAAGTTCAAACAAAATTCACTGGTAACAATCCTTCGGTTTAAGTTAAAAAGATCCCCTTTCATTTCAAACCAGGAAAATAGCACCAATGCTGATTCTGGATATCTGTTTCTTCAAGATTATTTGTCACAGTTAAAAAGAATAATTGCTTTTAGGACTTCTTCAGCTATAACAACTACAACTCTGCAATAGGTTAGAACGTTTGCAGTACATTTGGTATATTTGTCAGGATGCTTCTATTTGGTTTGCTAATTCCTTTTAACAACCACTCTTCTAATGTTATTACTATGAACTGTTAGTTTTTGTTCCACAGTATACTACTTCTTCAAACTTCTTCAATATGGCATGCGCTGACAACTTTATATATCACCACCACCACCACAGTTCAGATACTTCTACTACTGCTTTGTACTTCTTAATGAACGGGTAAAGTCTGACAACACACTTCAACCTCTTCAGAATGGCAAGGCACTCTTCCCTTAACTTTTTACAAGGGGGCAGCCTCTTTGCCTCTTCCGTCTGTCTGACTGCCACAATACTAACCTTACTCTGCCCACAAGACTGACTTCCTTTCAGCTTCAGCAGTCTTCAGCATTACAAGCTAACTTCTAAATATTCTCTACAAGTACCCTGCTCCCCTTCCGCAGCTTTCTCACCTTCTCTGTCCAAGTAATTACCCAGAAGCCATAGTGCCACTCTTTCAGCTTCAGATAACAATGCCACACTTATTATTGAGGCCACTAAACAGTTAGCAACTTCACAGATTAGGTAGATGAGTTTAAACAAGACTGGTTTCACTGTGCAAAGGGATTGCCTCTTGGCATGGGGAATGCTTGTTTGTCTCTTCAGTATAATCACTTCTTGAAATAATAAAGAATGTCAATTGAGGATAACACAAGGTTCAGTCTTCAAAGTGAAATCATAATTAGGCACACGCGACCAATCTCTAACTGAAGATTTTTAGCCTTAAAGCATTGAATGTAATTTTATTCCTGTCTAGCGTCATGGAAGCAGCTTCTGACTTCTCTTAGGTAACACAATTGGCCATACGCAAGCTTCCTTTAACGCAGCTTTCACTTGTTCATACTTATAACTCTTGTAAGACTTTAGTATTCGTCTTTCGGGAATATATTCAATGCGTGTTCCTTCTGATCAATTCAGGACACACTATCACCCTGGTAATTCAGAAATCGTACAACAATGGATGGAATAGCTTTTACTTCTTACGCAAATGACCCAGCTTTAGAAACACGCACGAGTGCTACACTTCGATTGTTAATCAACAGCTTAAAGATGCTGCACGTCTTTTACTCACTCAACACACTACGCAAGTTCCTTAGGAGCTGGTTACAGCTACTGGCAAGGCCTATGAAGTAAATCTAAATGCTGTGTTTCATTCTGCGGTTGCAGGTTTCTCTGCTTCCCCGTACTACTTCAGTTTAACTCTCCAGCATGGGTGTCGCTGGTCCAGCCACCTTAATTGGGAGTCTCCCTTCACTCCAGAAACCCCCCACTTGCCTTCTGCTTCTGGCCTTGGGTTCCTGCACAGTCTTGGCTCTGCAATCACAGCAACTCTGCTCACATGGGGAAAACTATACTTCCAGCACATCTTCCTCTCCACAGCCTCTGCCATTCAGGTTTTGGGAACACAGGGCGCTCTCAGAAGTTGCAGGTGAAATCTGCTGTCCCCACATTGTGGTGTCCCTTCCGTGCTCCCACTTCCTTGTGAATTGCCAGCCCGTGCTTCTCCTCTGCTACTATGACTTCCAGCCTTCCAACTCCTGCTCTAGTTCCTACTTCCTCTGCGTTCCTGCTGGGGGCTGTTATGCCCCACAGGTTTGACAATTGGCATCAGGTGTAAGCCATTAATTTACATTGCCTGACTCGTGCAATGGCTACTGTGCTTGATTGCCTTAATACATCTACATGCCTCTTCAGCCCTCTTACTCGTCATTTCCTCTAGGATTCTGGACATGTAGTTACTTCTACTTCTTGATTATTTATAAGGGCGGATTTAATTCCCTTAATATTAACAGAGAGGCTGTGTGTTATAACATTTATAGAGGAAGATGGTTTAAAGAAGGTTACATTTCCACAATCCTTTGTAGAGAACTCTTGGAATTGAGGGGGGCATTTGGTTTTAGACACATAAAGGAGTCTCTCTTCTGGTATAGGGTGTTTTGATGTCACAACCTTAGGTTTCACAACCTTAGATTTAATAGGAGTTTGAGAGACATTCAAATTACAATAAGCCATAATCTCTTTTGGTTCAGTAGTAAGAATCTCCCTATCAAAGGAAGAATAGTGCATCAAATCCCATGGAATCTCCTCACTACCCATGGCCCCGTCTCCACCCAGGTGTTCCTCCCGCAGTACACCACCCCCACGGCTGGGATCAGGAAGCATGTCCCTTCCCATGGCCACATGGGAGGAGACTTTAGGCAGGGTTTCAGTAAGGAATCCGCAGGATTCTTCACAATATATGGGTGACAGTCCATAGTATCACTTGGGATGAACATCGTCGTCTGGAACTGGTCTTGGCAACACTACAGTCAGCAAGTCTACATGTAAACCCTAGGAAGACTATGATAGCCTTCCAGACCAAATACCTGGGGTACCTGGTAGGTAACTGGATGGTGCACCCACAAATGGATAAGGTGGATGACATTCATCGCTTAGCATTTCCATCTACTGCTAAACAGGTAAGAGCCTTCCTGGAATTTGTCGGATATTAGTAGAGTTTCATCCCCCATTTCAGCGGTGCCACTTACGGATTATTAAAGAAAACATCTTCTCTGTCAGCTTCTGAAAAAGAGGCCAAGGCAAGAATGGCTATCAGGGGTTAAAAACCAGCCTAACGACTCGAACTGTTCTGCATTGTCCCGATGTCTCTAAACCCTTTTATGTACATACTGATGCTTCAGGTGTCGGACTGGGTGCTGTATTGTGTCAAGGACAAGGGTTGAAGTGTGGCCAATCTTATTCATCAGTCTTAAACTGCTTCCACAAGAGACCAGATATGCCACCATCGAGAAAGAATATCTCGCAGTGAAATGGGCAATGTTGTGGTACTACCTATTGGGATGTCACTTCACATTCCTTACTGAACATGCACCATTGGTCTGGTTGGCACAACATAAGGCCACTAATACAAGGATCCTGCAGTGGTTCTTGTCCCTTCACCCTTTTCCCTTCACTCCAATCCATGTTCCTGGGAGGCAGCTGGCACAGGCTAATTTAATGTCATGCTCTCTGTCTGAACATCAGGGCTTGATTGGGGCGGGGGGCGGATTGAGGGGTATGTGATACAACTACAGTGGCTAGAGCTACAGCTGCTGCAGCCGAGGCCAGTGACGCCGGGGCAGCCGCAGTAGCCTACCTGGACAGAATGCACACCCAAACCATACAGGTGGATTGGAAAGAGTAAATGGGTGCAGGAACTGTTCTTTTTTACATGAAGAGGAGGGTGGACACTTCCAGGGACATCAGCCAATCAGGGGAGGGGAGGACCTTTAAAGGGACAGCCAGTGATGGTGATTGCATTCATTCTTTTGCCAGACTTTGACAGAGGAGGTTGTGTGGGAAGAGCAATATTTCACCTGGGCATATTAGAAGTGAATCCAGACCCGAAGAGGAGAAGTGTCCTGACCAGGGAACCTGAGGAAGGCCGTCAGAAGTAAAGCTACACCAAGAAAAGATTGCAATGAGAGTAATTGTGGTTTGATAAAGAACAAGAAAGAAAGGCCAGTAATCTACCAATTGGCTGACTCAGTGTATTTGTGCATCCACACTCCCACAATGCCATATATGAATTAGTTACATTAGGTGCAAATGTCGAACCCCTACTGATGCCCTTAATTAACCAAAAATATTGATCCTTGAATAGAAAGAAATGTTTGGTTTGGGCTATTAGGTGGAGCACCACCTCTAAGCTGAAACTATTACATAAGAGTACAGATAGAGAGAAATGGCATTTGAGGAGGGACATAAAGCGTGTAAGTCTTGTTTTATTTGCCCACCCACTAAATGCCCATTGCCATGCTAATGTCATTCACACCCAGACCCTTCCCCACCCACGGCCAAAACAACCCCTAATGGGAACTCTTTGAGCTCACTTTAAACAAGCCATACCATCAAACTTTGCACTCAGAGTGCCTGTGTTTTTTCAAAGCAGCCTTCTGAGTGTTAATGACTTAATTGTAGTCTTAACCACGCCTGTCTTCAGCCGCTCAATTATGTGTGTCCTTCACTGAAGTCCTGTTAAAAACGAGCATTGGCAAGGCCAACAGTTTTGGCTTGTGTAAAAGTATTAGCATTTTCCAGGCAATGCTATTAGATGTCCAGGCACTCACACCAGTTTGCACCTACTACTATCAACAGTCAGTTAATACTACTACGGCAGTGCCTGGCATGTGCTTACATGAATGTGCAAACTGTTGGCATTGCATGCTAGTTTGTTAATATCACTAGAAAGAGTTCAATTGAAAATTCAGTGGGCATTCTGTGTAGTCTTATTCATATATCAGCAACAGGGAAGTGCAGACACTTAGAGACACTTAGACACACTGAACTTTCACAGAAACAAGAGAATGTAGCGAGAAGAAATTAGAATTCTGCAGCATCCACGTGATCCATAGTGGAAATACACTGATCATCTCTAGGCTACGGTTGAGCCACGCTTGAAGTTAAAAAAAAAAAAACACTTCCCCAATTATATGGGAGCTTGTATGATTTAGGAACACATGTCACACGTATGATTGAAATTGATTAAAGTTATTTCAACACCAGTAATTTTTTAAAAATATCCCGATGGGATGATGCGCCTTGACGAAGACCCACAAAATAGTTATTATGTTACACATATGTATACCTCTTTTAGTTAAGAACTTTGTTTTTTTTATTGTAAAAAACTTCAGTTCAATAAATCAATATCAAACCTTTGTTACATTTATACTTCGTCATCATTTACTTGTTTTTTTGTTACCAAAGACATATTCAACACCTGAGTCCGTGTCCACAATCAGTGTTTATGAGATGTTTTGTGGTTCCTGAATATCCTTGTTGGTTAATCTGTTGATTTTACTCGGATGACATACATCGGACATGGGCTTTTTGTCACAAAGAATCATGTCTAAATAGTCAATTAACCTACATGATAACTTGATGTTTCAACCAGCACTTACATAAGCCCACCATTGCTCCATGTCATTGTTCTGCGGTTTGAAACTGTTCAAGTGCAGGGTCCGCTGGCTGGTAATGCCTGTACAGGCAGTTATCAAATGTTTTAAGGACTCCGTTACTCCTGTTCCACAGAATCTGCATTTATTATCCGTGATGTCTTTGTTCCGTCTTATCCAGAGCATTTCCTGATTGTTTAGGGCATTTAGCCTGAATTTTAGGAACCTATTTCTGTGATGACGTGAAGGACAGTCTAATAGGTATTTTGGTGGCTTATGAAGTTTGATTTCTCCTACGCCGAGTCGAAGAGCAGTTTTGAGTGGTATGCGTTTTTCGATGTTCTGAATCCAATCCCAATTTTCTAGTTTTGTTTTTGCGTGTTGGGGGCGATTAACTCGGATCTGCTTATGTTGGCAACTTCCATAATGACATCTAGTTTTTCCTTCCAAATTTGAATTAATTTGGATTGCATCTCATCATTTTCGATCTTAAATATTTTGTATGCTGGTATCTTTTGGCTAAGGTACATTTTTCTCAAAGTCGCAAGCAATTTCCATATGACTGTCATGTAGAGTGAATTGATTGCCAGTTCATATCTCAGCGAGACAACCAACAGATTCAGTGTGAAGATTAAACTGGGAGATGGCCAGCTTTTCCAGGAGTTTGCTCAGGAAAGGAGTGATGGAGATCGGGCCATAGTTAGCCGGGCAGGAGGTGTCGGCTGAGATTTTCTTGAGAAGAGGGTGCACAAGAGTGCTTCTGGGGGGGGAGGGGCAAGGGAAGGTCCCAGTGGTGAAGGAGTGGTTGCCGAAGTCAGCCAGGACAGGAGCGAGGGTTTTAATGTGGTCTTTGATGGTTTTTGAAGAACAGGAAAGAAACTGTTTTGATGAGACTTTCATAGATTGGACTTGTCTAGAAACCTTATCAGGAGAGAACAGAGGAAAGGAAGAGAGAGTAAAGAGAGGTGGCCACAGCGGGGCTGGAGGTAGAGGAGAGAGTAGAGGGAGGAGGAGAGCAGGACAAGAGGGTGGACACGATTTCCTGGGTTTGAGAGATGAAATGAGAAGCCAGGGCCGTGCAGAGGGCCTGGGAGGGGACAGGAGAGGAAGGCTGTCAGAAGGGAACAAACACCAAGAAGAAATTGCAATGAGTGTAATTAAGGTTTGCTAAAGAACAAGCAATAAAGGTCAGTAATCTACCAATTGGCTGACTCCAGTGCATTTGTGAAACCACATCCCCACAAGTGGTGGCAGCAGCGATGGGACAGATGACAACCACCATGGAAAATGTACTTATAGCCCTGATGGGTGGGCAGCAACAGCTACAACAAGCGCTACATATGCAAAGCCAGGCAAGCATAAGCCGACCACCAAGCATTTTTACAGGCCATTCAAGTACAACAGGCCCAACTAAGTGATGCCACAACCCTACGAGAGACACCACAGAAGTATACTGCCAGGGAAGAAACTTTGCATTTTTTTCACAACTTTGAACAGATTGCTCGCAACTCTGCTTGGCCCTTATGACTGCTGTAATGCAGAGTACATATCGGGCTGCAAATCCGAACAGAGATGCCCCCTATAATGACAATGAAATCTGTTTTTGAGCGCATGGGGCACGACAGAGACCTATCGCATCAAGTTTAGAGACACCTGGCTGAATACCGATGAAACTCCAAGACAACTCTTTTACAGAGTAAAGGATCTGTCAGAACGATGGTTACAAACTGCCAGCTTGTCCAAAGTGGACCTCACAGAAAGGATAATCTTGGGACAATTTACAGAAGCCCTGCCGCCCCCTATGCAACGCTAGGTTAAGCAACATCATCAGCCCAGCTTAAGGGAGGCTTTTAATGGCGCTTCAGATCATCAGAAAGCGGGCATGGGGAAAATGAGATTTATGGCTGATAGTCCGAACACTACTCCTGCTTCCTCCAACACCTACAGACTCATGCAAAGCCACCACCCTGGAGTCTGTGGTCGTAAACCAGACTGGGAAGCATGGAAACCAAAGTTCACAGACAGCGTGGTGATACCTTCTCGGATGTCACCGAACCTCACTCCACGGACACCAAGAGTGTTATGAATGAGGGGAGTTCTCGGAACTGTGAGAAGACAACAAAACCAGAGCCTATTGATAGAGGACTATATGAATTCCTCCCGAGAAACGGGTTGAGTGGATGTCGAGGACCAGCAATGAGAACTATCCTTACATCTGTGAAGCAGAAGTGCACGGTCAGCATACTCGAGCCATGGTCGATTTTGGAAGTCTACAGACGGCCGTAAGCAGCAAGCTGGTTGAACCCACTGTCCCAGATGAATCTGCAGCATGTATAAGGTGCATAAACTGCGATATAAAACCATATCCGTTAGAAGGGGTACACATAAAAGTAAAGGGAAGAAACATGCATTTAAAAAGCAGCAGTTCTACCCACCCTTCGAGAACTCCTGGTGGTGGGTTCAGATGTCCCAGGCTTCAAAGAGATCCTTAGAGAGTTGGAACAAGAATGGTGGAAAGAGGTACCGTTTGCACAAAAAGATATACCCAGCAAAGAGAATAGAGAAAAGAAGCCAAAGAACGATAAAAGGAAACAAACATTTATAGAATAGCAAAAAATGTGTCCGGCCGCAGTATACTGGAAGATTGACAGCCTCCGGAACAGCTTCAGAAGGGCTCAGGAACAAGACCCTACATTCTGTCATGAGTGAGATGCCATCAGTACTCAATGGCCTAGAGATCAGGGTACACATTTTTGGAATGATGAAACCCTTTATAGAGTGGTAATAGAACAACAGGGAGTCAATAAAACAACTCCTTGTACCTGTAAAGTACAAGAGTACAGTAATATAGGCAGCACACAATCAAGTGGAAGAAGGGCATCAAGGAACAGAGATAACAGCCTTAAAGGTTCTATAGAGATTTTATTGGCCAAATGCGCATGGCGAGATTTCCAGATTCTGTAAACCGTGTCCAGAGTGTCAACTGTAAAACCGTGCTGCAGTTCCCAAGGCTCCTTTGCAATTGATGCCCCCGATACAGGAACCTTTCCAGCAGATCGGCATGGACGTGGTGGGCCCCTTGAAACCGTCCAGCCGGGATATAAATACCTCTTTGTGCTTGTCGATTACGTTATTCGGTATCCGGAGGCATTTTTGTTAAGGAACATATCTGCAACACAAGTGTGTGATTTACTTAATCCCTTTATGGCACAAGTGGGTATAACCAAGGAAATTGTAACAGATCAAGGAACCAACTTTATGTCACGCCTGTTTCAGCAAGCTTGTCAGGCTCTGCATATCACCCACTTAAAGACAGCTCTTTATCACCACCAAACAGATGGTTTGGTGGAGAGATAGAACCAGATGATTGAACAAATGTTACGCAAACCCCTGGCTGATACCTGCAGGGATTCGAATAGGGTGATCCCATTAATATATGATATGATATGATATGGCATTTGTAACGCACCTATACACAAGTGTTTCAAGGTGCGACGAGGCGGGGGGGAACAAGGGGAGACGGACAACGATCCTACTAGGCCAGGTGTCATTCAGATCGCGCAAGTGCAAGGATAGAGGGGACTGGGAAAAGGGGAAGGGGAGAGGGGGAAAAGTGCTGTACATGGTTAGTAGAATACAAGATAAATAATAGGGCCAGCTGGTGGCAAGTGCAAGGTAAGTGCCGGGAGAAGGGGCTGTAGGATACAGAGACAGTCCCGTAGTGCAGGTAGGCAGTGCAGGGAAGAGTGGCTGGGCCAAGGACCGAGATCCGCGAGTGGCCCAGTAGCAGATTCAGTGCAGGTTCAGTGATTTTAGCAGGGGAGGGAGGGAGAGAAAGCAGAGGCAAAGAGGAAGGTTTTGAGGTGCTTCCGGAACCGGAGATGGTTCTCCTCAAGTTTCAGGGAGGCAGGAAGGCTGTTCCAGACGGAGGCCCCTGCTGCGGAGAGAGATCTACCCCCAGCTCGTTGCTTGGAGAAGCGGCTGACCCTGAGGTAGTTGGAGGTGGATGAGCGAAGAGCTCGAGAAGGAAGATATTTCAGAAGAGCGAGTTGAAGGTATTTTGGCCCAAGGCCCCAGAAGGCCTTGTGGACAATGCAGAGGGTTTTGAACTTAATCCTCGCAGCCACTGGGAGCCAGTGTAGTGATTTCAGTCCTGGAGAGATACGGTCCCTGGGCTTGAGGCCAAGGACAAATCTCGCAGTCTTGTTCTGGATAAGTTGCAAAGGGCAGAGAGTAGAGGCAGGAAGATTTAGATGGAGGCTGTTACAGTAGTCCAGCTTCAAGAGAACCAGGGCTCTGGAGACAGTAAGCTTCTGGGGGAAGGAGAGGAAAGGAAGGATACCTCTGAGGAGGTGTAGCTGGTAGTGTGACTTCTTAGAGACGTCAGATATGTGAGGAGAGAAAGAGTGTAGAGTCGAAGATGACCCCAAGGTTTTTTGCCTTGCAGGTAGGCGCAGGAAGAGGGCCAAGGGAGGCCGGCCAGAGAGCTGCAGGGAAGGAGGGAGTGGGTGTGTCGATAAGTAGAATCTCAGTCTTACTGGCATTAAGGCAGAGGTCGTTGGCGGCACACCATTCCTGTATAGCAGAGAGACAGTCAGAGATGAGGGAAGGGGAAGAGGAGGCTGAGGGTAATGATGACCTTATGGAATACACCACTATCATCTACCAGGTTTTCCCTGTTTGAGTTTTGTTTGGAAGACAACCTCGGTCGCTACTTGAGCTACTCAAAGAAGAACAGGAAAACCAGTTGGCTCAAGAAATAACTATAACAGAGGACACACACAACCTAAGGAAACATGTTCAAACCGTACAAACAATAGCCCAGAGAAACCTAAAGAAAGCCCAAATCAGTGAGGAGAAGTACAAAACTTAAAGATGCGTCTGCGCAGCTTACAGCGAGCGACAAAGTAATGGTTTGATTTCAACCACGGAAAATAAACCTCTGGCCTCCTGGAAAGGATCTTATGCTATAGAATACGTTCTAGGTCCTGTAACATACCAGGTATGGCAAGATGACAGGCGTGCTGCACTTCAGACCTACTGTGTGAACCTGCTTAAAAAAATGGGAGGGTCCCATGCACGTAGTGGCTCTTATTATACCTGAGGCTCCGTAAGGGGAAAGTTCACACATGATGCCGCAGATCCGGGAGAGATGCACCCCGGATTGTCTAGTGATGGTATCAGAGATCTGCAAATAAACCCTCTACTGACAGACAAGCAACGAGATGACTTACAGCAACTATTGTACAAGTATGTTGCATGCATTTCATCAAAGCCGGGAAAAACAACCGACGCATACCACGTGGTGTAGACCATACCGAACCAGGTATTAGGTATTTCGACAGAAGTCATACCGGATCCCAGAGTCCTGTATACAAGCAGTTGAGGATGAGGTGAAAGCCATGCTGGAAATGGGTGTGATACGCCATCCACCAGTAACTGGTGCTCTCCAATAGTGTTGGTACTTAAACCTAACGGGTCTATATGCTTTTGCATGGATTTCCGACGTCTGAACGGAATCTCTTACTTCAACGCCTATCCTATGTCACATATCGATGATATCTTGGAACGACTGGGATGAGCCTGGTGCCTCACAATCATAGAATTGACAAAGGGGTACTGGTAGACACTGTTACGGAAGGAAGACTAGGAGAAGACTGTTTTTGCAACCCCTAGCAGACTGTACCAATTCACTATATCACCCTTTTGTGTTCCCTGGGTGCCAGCAATGTTTCAGAGACTGATGGACAAACTGTTATGTGGACATAGCAGCTGCATAGTGTGAGTGGTCAGTAATTTGAGGCGGACACCTGCTTGTAGTTTTTTTCAAATTAAGACATTTTATTAAAGGATGCATTTGCAAATAAAGCCTTGCTTGCCTTACTCTACCGAGGAATTGCCTACCTAGTCTAAAGGCAAAGGGAACAATTTCTAGTATGGGTGACCTGGCCCTCACTCTAAACAAACATTCAAGAACATTATAAAGTAACATAAAACAATAGAAAATATTGAACAATATTTGGACGACGTTCACCAGTCCTAGGTAAGCTCATTTTCCGAGGATTTAATGTCAACTTCAAAATGTTCAAAGGAAATCAAAAGTCTTGAACAAGCTCTTATCAGTTCCAAGTCAAACAAAAGTTCAAACAAAATTCACTGGTAACAATCCTTCGGTTTAAGTTAAAAAGATCCCCTTTCATTTCAAACCAGGAAAATAGCACCAATGCTGATTCTGGATATCTGTTTCTTCAAGATTATTTGTCACAGTTAAAAAGAATAATTGCTTTTAGGACTTCTTCAGCTATAACAACTACAACTCTGCAATAGGTTAGAACGTTTGCAGTACATTTGGTATATTTGTCAGGATGCTTCTATTTGGTTTGCTAATTCCTTTTAACAACCACTCTTCTAATGTTATTACTATGAACTGTTAGTTTTTGTTCCACAGTATACTACTTCTTCAAACTTCTTCAATATGGCATGCGCTGACAACTTTATATATCACCACCACCACCACAGTTCAGATACTTCTACTACTGCTTTGTACTTCTTAATGAACGGGTAAAGTCTGACAACACACTTCAACCTCTTCAGAATGGCAAGGCACTCTTCCCTTAACTTTTTACAAGGGGGCAGCCTCTTTGCCTCTTCCGTCTGTCTGACTGCCACAATACTAACCTTACTCTGCCCACAAGACTGACTTCCTTTCAGCTTCAGCAGTCTTCAGCATTACAAGCTAACTTCTAAATATTCTCTACAAGTACCCTGCTCCCCTTCCGCAGCTTTCTCACCTTCTCTGTCCAAGTAATTACCCAGAAGCCATAGTGCCACTCTTTCAGCTTCAGATAACAATGCCACACTTATTATTGAGGCCACTAAACAGTTAGCAACTTCACAGATTAGGTAGATGAGTTTAAACAAGACTGGTTTCACTGTGCAAAGGGATTGCCTCTTGGCATGGGGAATGCTTGTTTGTCTCTTCAGTATAATCACTTCTTGAAATAATAAAGAATGTCAATTGAGGATAACACAAGGTTCAGTCTTCAAAGTGAAATCATAATTAGGCACACGCGACCAATCTCTAACTGAAGATTTTTAGCCTTAAAGCATTGAATGTAATTTTATTCCTGTCTAGCGTCATGGAAGCAGCTTCTGACTTCTCTTAGGTAACACAATTGGCCATACGCAAGCTTCCTTTAACGCAGCTTTCACTTGTTCATACTTATAACTCTTGTAAGACTTTAGTATTCGTCTTTCGGGAATATATTCAATGCGTGTTCCTTCTGATCAATTCAGGACACACTATCACCCTGGTAATTCAGAAATCGTACAACAATGGATGGAATAGCTTTTACTTCTTACGCAAATGACCCAGCTTTAGAAACACGCACGAGTGCTACACTTCGATTGTTAATCAACAGCTTAAAGATGCTGCACGTCTTTTACTCACTCAACACACTACGCAAGTTCCTTAGGAGCTGGTTACAGCTACTGGCAAGGCCTAT
The DNA here is from genome assembly GCF_040938575.1 of Ambystoma mexicanum. Taxonomy (NCBI): domain Eukaryota; kingdom Metazoa; phylum Chordata; class Amphibia; order Caudata; family Ambystomatidae; genus Ambystoma; species Ambystoma mexicanum. The sequence goes on from NC_090934.1 coordinate 475,988,082, forward strand.
GAAGTAAATCTAAATGCTGTGTTTCATTCTGCGGTTGCAGGTTTCTCTGCTTCCCCGTACTACTTCAGTTTAACTCTCCAGCATGGGTGTCGCTGGTCCAGCCACCTTAATTGGGAGTCTCCCTTCACTCCAGAAACCCCCCACTTGCCTTCTGCTTCTGGCCTTGGGTTCCTGCACAGTCTTGGCTCTGCAATCACAGCAACTCTGCTCACATGGGGAAAACTATACTTCCAGCACATCTTCCTCTCCACAGCCTCTGCCATTCAGGTTTTGGGAACACAGGGCGCTCTCAGAAGTTGCAGGTGAAATCTGCTGTCCCCACATTGTGGTGTCCCTTCCGTGCTCCCACTTCCTTGTGAATTGCCAGCCCGTGCTTCTCCTCTGCTACTATGACTTCCAGCCTTCCAACTCCTGCTCTAGTTCCTACTTCCTCTGCGTTCCTGCTGGGGGCTGTTATGCCCCACAGGTTTGACAATTGGCATCAGGTGTAAGCCATTAATTTACATTGCCTGACTCGTGCAATGGCTACTGTGCTTGATTGCCTTAATACATCTACATGCCTCTTCAGCCCTCTTACTCGTCATTTCCTCTAGGATTCTGGACATGTAGTTACTTCTACTTCTTGATTATTTATAAGGGCGGATTTAATTCCCTTAATATTAACAGAGAGGCTGTGTGTTATAACATTTATAGAGGAAGATGGTTTAAAGAAGGTTACATTTCCACAATCCTTTGTAGAGAACTCTTGGAATTGAGGGGGGCATTTGGTTTTAGACACATAAAGGAGTCTCTCTTCTGGTATAGGGTGTTTTGATGTCACAACCTTAGGTTTCACAACCTTAGATTTAATAGGAGTTTGAGAGACATTCAAATTACAATAAGCCATAATCTCTTTTGGTTCAGTAGTAAGAATCTCCCTATCAAAGGAAGAATAGTGCATCAAATCCCATGGAATCTCCTCACTACCCATGGCCCCGTCTCCACCCAGGTGTTCCTCCCGCAGTACACCACCCCCACGGCTGGGATCAGGAAGCATGTCCCTTCCCATGGCCACATGGGAGGAGACTTTAGGCAGGGTTTCAGTAAGGAATCCGCAGGATTCTTCACAATATATGGGTGACAGTCCATAGTATCACTTGGGATGAACATCGTCGTCTGGAACTGGTCTTGGCAACACTACAGTCAGCAAGTCTACATGTAAACCCTAGGAAGACTATGATAGCCTTCCAGACCAAATACCTGGGGTACCTGGTAGGTAACTGGATGGTGCACCCACAAATGGATAAGGTGGATGACATTCATCGCTTAGCATTTCCATCTACTGCTAAACAGGTAAGAGCCTTCCTGGAATTTGTCGGATATTAGTAGAGTTTCATCCCCCATTTCAGCGGTGCCACTTACGGATTATTAAAGAAAACATCTTCTCTGTCAGCTTCTGAAAAAGAGGCCAAGGCAAGAATGGCTATCAGGGGTTAAAAACCAGCCTAACGACTCGAACTGTTCTGCATTGTCCCGATGTCTCTAAACCCTTTTATGTACATACTGATGCTTCAGGTGTCGGACTGGGTGCTGTATTGTGTCAAGGACAAGGGTTGAAGTGTGGCCAATCTTATTCATCAGTCTTAAACTGCTTCCACAAGAGACCAGATATGCCACCATCGAGAAAGAATATCTCGCAGTGAAATGGGCAATGTTGTGGTACTACCTATTGGGATGTCACTTCACATTCCTTACTGAACATGCACCATTGGTCTGGTTGGCACAACATAAGGCCACTAATACAAGGATCCTGCAGTGGTTCTTGTCCCTTCACCCTTTTCCCTTCACTCCAATCCATGTTCCTGGGAGGCAGCTGGCACAGGCTAATTTAATGTCATGCTCTCTGTCTGAACATCAGGGCTTGATTGGGGCGGGGGGCGGATTGAGGGGTATGTGATACAACTACAGTGGCTAGAGCTACAGCTGCTGCAGCCGAGGCCAGTGACGCCGGGGCAGCCGCAGTAGCCTACCTGGACAGAATGCACACCCAAACCATACAGGTGGATTGGAAAGAGTAAATGGGTGCAGGAACTGTTCTTTTTTACATGAAGAGGAGGGTGGACACTTCCAGGGACATCAGCCAATCAGGGGAGGGGAGGACCTTTAAAGGGACAGCCAGTGATGGTGATTGCATTCATTCTTTTGCCAGACTTTGACAGAGGAGGTTGTGTGGGAAGAGCAATATTTCACCTGGGCATATTAGAAGTGAATCCAGACCCGAAGAGGAGAAGTGTCCTGACCAGGGAACCTGAGGAAGGCCGTCAGAAGTAAAGCTACACCAAGAAAAGATTGCAATGAGAGTAATTGTGGTTTGATAAAGAACAAGAAAGAAAGGCCAGTAATCTACCAATTGGCTGACTCAGTGTATTTGTGCATCCACACACCCACAATGCCATATATGAATTAGTTACATTAGGTGCAAATGTCGAACCCCTACTGATGCCCTTAATTAACCAAAAATATTGATCCTTGAATAGAAAGAAATGTTTGGTTTGGGCTATTAGGTGGAGCACCACCTCTAAGCTGAAACTATTACATAAGAGTACAGATAGAGAGAAATGGCATTTGAGGAGGGACATAAAGCGTGTAAGTCTTGTTTTATTTGCCCACCCACTAAATGCCCATTGCCATGCTAATGTCATTCACACCCAGACCCTTCCCCACCCACGGCCAAAACAACCCCTAATGGGAACTCTTTGAGCTCACTTTAAACAAGCCATACCATCAAACTTTGCACTCAGAGTGCCTGTGTTTTTTCAAAGCAGCCTTCTGAGTGTTAATGACTTAATTGTAGTCTTAACCACGTCTGTCTTCAGCCGCTCAATTATGTGTGTCCTTCACTGAAGTCCTGTTAAAAACGAGCATTGGCAAGGCCAACAGTTTTGGCTTGTGTAAAAGTATTAGCATTTTCCAGGCAATGCTATTAGATGTCCAGGCACTCACACCAGTTTGCACCTACTACTATCAACAGTCAGTTAATACTACTACGGCAGTGCCTGGCATGTGCTTACATGAATGTGCAAACTGTTGGCATTGCATGCTAGTTTGTTAATATCACTAGAAAGAGTTCAATTGAAAATTCAGTGGGCATTCTGTGTAGTCTTATTCATATATCAGCAACAGGGAAGTGCAGACACTTAGAGACACTTAGACACACTGAACTTTCACAGAAACAAGAGAATGTAGCGAGAAGAAATTAGAATTCTGCAGCATCCACGTGATCCATAGTGGAAATACACTGATCATCTCTAGGCTACGGTTGAGCCACGCTTGAAGTTAAAAAAAAAAAAACACTTCCCCAATTATATGGGAGCTTGTATGATTTAGGAACACATGTCACACGTATGATTGAAATTGATTAAAGTTATTTCAACACCAGTAATTTTTTAAAAATATCCCGATGGGATGATGCGCCTTGACGAAGACCCACAAAATAGTTATTATGTTACACATATGTATACCTCTTTTAGTTAAGAACTTTGTTTTTTTTATTGTAAAAAACTTCAGTTCAATAAATCAATATCAAACCTTTGTTACATTTATACTTCGTCATCATTTACTTGTTTTTTTGTTACCAAAGACATATTCAACACCTGAGTCCGTGTCCACAATCAGTGTTTATGAGATGTTTTGTGGTTCCTGAATATCCTTGTTGGTTAATCTGTTGATTTTACTCGGATGACATACATCGGACATGGGCTTTTTGTCACAAAGAATCATGTCTAAATAGTCAATTAACCTACATGATAACTTGATGTTTCAACCAGCACTTACATAAGCCCACCATTGCTCCATGTCATTGTTCTGCGGTTTGAAACTGTTCAAGTGCAGGGTCCGCTGGCTGGTAATGCCTGTACAGGCAGTTATCAAATGTTTTAAGGACTCCGTTACTCCTGTTCCACAGAATCTGCATTTATTATCCGTGATGTCTTTGTTCCGTCTTATCCAGAGCATTTCCTGATTGTTTAGGGCATTTAGCCTGAATTTTAGGAACCTATTTCTGTGATGACGTGAAGGACAGTCTAATAGGTATTTTGGTGGCTTATGAAGTTTGATTTCTCCTACGCCGAGTCGAAGAGCAGTTTTGAGTGGTATGCGTTTTTCGATGTTCTGAATCCAATCCCAATTTTCTAGTTTTGTTTTTGCGTGTTGGGGGCGATTAACTCGGATCTGCTTATGTTGGCAACTTCCATAATGACATCTAGTTTTTCCTTCCAAATTTGAATTAATTTGGATTGCATCTCATCATTTTCGATCTTAAATATTTTGTATGCTGGTATCTTTTGGCTAAGGTACATTTTTCTCAAAGTCGCAAGCAATTTCCATATGACTGTCATGTAGAGTGAATTGATTGCCAGTTCATATCTCAGCGCAGGTACAGAGATGTAATGAGGAAGCCTCCAAAAGATGCCTTCCAATCTTTGCCAGAGACGATGGTCAAGATTCCAACCGGCTTTGGCACCAAACACAATAGTCGGGATGAACTTCTGGAGATAGAATGTCAGTGTTGGTGCAATAGTACATTTCCCATAGTCATGATTGATCTTTGCTCCTTATAGGCCGAATTTGATTGTTCTGTTGATCAGATCTTTGGTCCATGCCGCTTCGCAGATTGAATCGTTGAACATCACACCCAAGTATTTTATGGATTTTACGATGCTGAGTTTATCGTTTGCAATTGGCCATTTGAATTTTTTGTCTGATGTACTGAGCGTATGACCAATACTCATGAACTTTGTTTTTTCGGTATTTATCAACAGCTCGTTTATTATCATATACTCATTCAATCGTGTCAAGAGGCGCTGTAAGCCGATCGGAGTGTAGTCGGTTAATACTACATCATCTGCATAGACAAGGCATTTGACTGAGGTGTCGCTGATCTTTGGCGAGAAACATGGTACTGAGTCTAGCCATTCGGGCAAGTCAGCTATGAAAAGTTTGAATAATCTGCTGCCAACGGGCAGCCTTGCTTGACGCCTTTATGTGTGGTTACCGGCAAGCTCAGGTCACCTTGTTGATTAAGCCTTACCTGCACCGTACTGTTGGAATGAAATGCTTTTAGTGGTTCCGAGATCGATGATAGGCATCCCCACTTTTTTAGCTTTGACCACAGTTTCTCACGATTTATTGTGTCGAAGGCTTGCCTCAAGTCTATGAATGCAAAGAAGATTTTCCGCTTTTCTCGAAGCGCCTCCAGTTTTAAGACGTTCAATAGTAGAAGGTTTGCGTCGACTCCCACACACTCGGTGAAGCCTGTTTGTCGGATGTCGTATTTCCCCGACATGGAGGCCCAGGTGGAAAGTCTCTTTCGGAGGAAGGAGCCAAAGATTTTCTCGATTGTATCAAGGAGGGCGATGGGACGATAATTCGCTGGATCGTTTCTATCGCCCTTCTTGTAGATTGGAACCACAATGGCTTTTAGCCATGACTCAGGAATGCTCTTGCTTTTCGACACTCTTTCAAACATGGATTCAATGAACTTAGCCCAATGTTCTTTATTTTTCTTCAGCATGATGTTTGAAATTTGGTCGGGACCTGCTGCTCTTGAATTTGTTAGATTTTGTATTGCTAGTTCTATTTCGTCCCTTGATTGTGTTATATCTCACACCAATGTTGTCTCGCTTGCTAGGGCTTGGATCTCTTCCGTTGGCTTTTTGTAGGTTTTCTCAAAGTGCTCTACCCATTTCGTGCCATCAATTGGGTTGAAGATTGTGGGCGCAGCTTTTGTTTCTCCCTTGTTTAGGATCACCCAAATATCACACGTGTTTTTTGTGATCAGCAGTTGCAACATCAATTTGGCGCGATTTTGTTCTATCGTCACTGAGTGCGCCTTTAGCCAATGTCGATAGGCTTGACATCTAGCTTTTACTTTGGTAGCCATACTGTCCGTTGGTATCTTCATTTTCTTGATCTGACGCAAGTCTTTCCTTAGTTCCCTTTTAGCTTGTGCAATGACATTGCTAAACAGGTGTTTGTTTGAATGGCCAATTATTCTTGAGTCTGCCGTTTTCAGCTTGAGGTCTAACAACAGGGGGGCATAGTTCACCTGGTTCCCCCTGTTTAGGTCAGTGCAGAGTTTTTCGATCTGCGACCTATTGATCCTCAAACGATTTCCTGCCGCATTTGATGCGACTTGTACATCATATTTGTCGGTAGGTTGCCCCCAGTCAGTCTCCCAGACTAGGCGGAGCAGGTCGTGATCGCTGTTGGTCTTTGGGATTACATTTAGGGAGGCCACTCTTTCAAAGAGGTGTCGGGAGACCCAGATGTAGTCCAGTGTATTTCGGCTGTGTGGACCTCGCCATGTTGGATTACAAGGCTGATCGCCTTTAGTTTTTCCATTGACCATTGTGCAGTTTCTTACTGCTAGCGCATCGAACCAAAGTTGTCCTATATTAACTACAGCATCTGCTGGCTTCAGCGCGTTTGTCGTTGTCACATTGTCATAGTTGTACCAACTACAGTTTAGATCTCCACATACCATTATAGATAGATTGTTGTATTTCAGTGATGTGTTGTCTATTAGTGTTGTTACAGCACTGATGAAACGGTTTGTGGAGATCATGACGGGATTCCAGAATCCATTGATTAAGAGTAGATGTTGTTTCACCGACTTCATTGTAGATGTTATTGGGACCAAAGAACCCTGAACAAAAGGATTCGGATTTAGCGATTCCAGCTGCGTCATCCAATTGTGGATCTACAATAGGGTGACTAAACCAGAGAATGGACGACCTGCAGGGTTTTTCCCAGCAGGATTTAGGAATGTACTGAATCCATCTCGGGTCGGTGGCTCGCGTTGCCAGGTTTCCTGTAGACATACAGCAAAGATGTTGTCCATTGGCACCTCGAAGTTATTGAACAGGTGAACAAATCCTCGTGTGTTCCAGGATAACACAATTCGGGCTGGGTTGCTCTTCTTCAATCATTGTTATTGGTGATTATCGTTTGAAGAAAAGGTTCAGTTGCGTGTTCTGGGGAATGTTCCCTGGTTCCGGCTCTCGTTGTACTTTGTAGGAGAATAAGCCAATGATTTTCGCAATGTAGCTCATCGACTATCCATTCCTTCTGCATTTACACGGGCATCGCGCCCCGAGGATTCTTGTTTAGTCGCGTGCTCAGATTCCAAAGTTAAGTCGAAACCAAATATAAGTAGATCTTCTGTTGCTTGCAATAACATGTTTTTCACCGCCAAGGAGCCAATGTGTAATGATACTTGATCAGAAGTTATCTCAGTTGGATATTCGACAATCTTTATGTCGTCCGAGGATATTGTCCACAGAACTGGAATGCATGCAAATAATTTCATGACGTTGGCTCTGTTTAAGTTGACTTCATTATCGTCTGTTTGGATGTTTTGAAGGCGCAGTTTCCAGTATTAAGAACCTTTGTCAACAAAACACATGGTACAAATATACTGAGTGTATCATAACAAAAGCAAATGCCATCTGCGAATACTACAGTTGCTTAATCTGTGTACTTGGCCCTAAGGCATCCTCAGGGTCTTGACCTCCCACACTAATTCTTCCCAGCTCTTGTTTAGCCACAGCACTTAGCATCTGCACACACTCCGCTCGGGAGGCTCACACTTTCACCTCCTGTGGCCCAGGCCATGTAGCACTCAACATTCCTAGTCTGCATCTATGGTTCTCCCTCGAGCTTGGTACCCCCAGCACTTACCACCTCTTCCTCTTCCTTTCTGCACGTTGCAAGTTTTGAATACTCACAAGGCATAGTAGGTTCGCCCCTCCCCCCTCTGTTCTTAAATATTGTGTTGTAATGTATTTCCCACCCCTGCTCCCTCCCTGCCCTGTGGGTGCTTTGAAACAGTATTTTCTTATTGTATAAGTGCCTAATAAGTAAAAAAGAGAAATAAAGACACACCCCACTCTTATTTTATATGTTAGGGACACTAGCTGGCCATAAGCACATTGCATATGAAGACAAGGGTTGGGAAGAGAAGGAAACCAGACTTAATACACACAGTTGCAATGGTCATTACAGGATCCCAAAGCCAACAATAACCAAGTCACAATATTTCTAGACCTTTAGTACAAAGTATTTGGAAAATACAAATGTACACTTTAAGAACCTGAGGGTATTCTCTCTCCTAGACCCCTTGGATCCTCTGCACAGTTGGCCAGGGAAAGGCCATCGCTCTAGGATCCTGACCTTGGGGGTGGAGAAGCAAGGTAAGATCGCCTGGGTGGAGGGCCCTTGGGGACTGCAAGAGGGGTGCCCTTGGCCGAGACATGGTATCCCCTCTTTCCCCATTAGTAACCAACACAACCCTTGCCCCATCTTCATGGGCTGTTGCGATAGAGTTTCCCCCAGTTCTCCCCAATTGACACTTGACAGTACTGGGACGAAGAAGAAGAAGCAACTAAGAACAATGAGGACCACACTCTTTCACCACTCTGGTACTGGGACGAGGAAGGTGGCTGCTGAGAGCTGTAAAGGTCAGGCATGTCCCGTTGATTGTGGTCAAGCAGGGCTGATTTGACATCCACAGCTGCAGCCGGTCAGCGGGCTGCAGGTGTATAAAAGGAGACCAGCCCAGCAACATGAGAGACAACAGGGAAACCTGAGCATGGAGGAGGAACAGCAGGAGGCAGGTTGGTGCAAGCATGGTGTGGAAACTTGGGCTCCGTGGAGCAAACCGAACATTAAGAAGGGAGCCAGGGGCGTTGCCAACAGCGATGTAAGCAGGACATGTTCGTTCTGAGCTTGCGTAATGATCGGGCATTGAGTGGCCTCTTGAACACTCAAAGAGCGAGTGACTAGCAGTTAAAACTCCCCAGCAGTGGGAGCCCAACATCAAGGATCCCAAAAACGTCCTCCGACTTGCCGCGGAGTACATTAAGTGACCAAAGACATACGGAACAGCAGAGAGAAAATGGCGCGGACTGCCTTTAAAACGGCGACCGCCATCAGAGGCTTACCCGAGAGCACGGTAAAAAAACCCAAGAAAGAGACCGGGAGGAAACAGCTGCCAGCCGGAGTGCAACCAGAGCCCTCCTGCACCCCAGGAGTTGCACGGCAGAAAACGGGAACAGACAGAGGCGAGTTGAGACAATAAGCGGCAGCACCGGGACCAAGGCTGACAGGTGAGGTAGGCCCGTGGAGCGCAGCAGGCAGACCCGTGGAGGAGAGAGATGAGCCGCAAAATAAAGAAACAGAAGTTGGTGGAGGGAGGGAGAGGGAGAGTAGCACCATAAGTTGGCAGCCCAGACCGGAGGATTGTGAACAGCCCTCCCCTGATAAAAGACTGCTGTACCTTGGCCCCAGGCCTACTAGCATCTGTGGGCAGCAAGAAGCCCCCTACAACAGCAATAGGGCAGCACAGAGCCAGGAAACAACAGCGAACCCCAGCAGCAGGGCGCACAGGAGGGACTGAAGACGCCCACAGTGAGTGGAGTGGTGTGGGGGGACCACAAGCAGACGAAGTCAGGAATCAACCCCCCACACCATCCCCACCTCCAGACAAAAGACAAACACATGAGGCAATCGCTAACCCGACACGTACATAAGGAAAAGCACAGGACTGGGCAAGGGGGACTCATGCCGGAAGGGAACAGGAAAAAGACCACTGCGAGGCCACAGCAGATGACAGTGGAAGCATTTGCCAAAAAGGGGCTCTGCAGAAGGAACCGACACCAGAGTCCTACAGGCAATTGCGGCCCTAAGATCGTCCCTGGAGTCTCGCATTGACGAAATCAAGTGCGATGTGAGCTTCCTGCGACAAGACATGCAGAACTTTGCAAGCAGAATGGGTGAGACAGAAAGAAAGGTAGCGGAAATATCGACCACCACGAATGACCTGCAGACAACAGTGTGAGATGCTGCAAGACCGAGCAGAAGACGCGGGAGGAAGAGCAAGGAGGAGTAATATTAGAGTACTGGGATTGCCGGAAGGAAGGGACTCCACCACTTATATTGAAAACATGCTGCTCCAAGAAATCGGCCCAGGTTCCCTGTCACAAAGATTTACTGTGGATAGAGCCCACAGAGCACTGACCCGAAGACACACTCCCGGGTCACCACCCAGACAGATTATTGCAAAGATATTGAGATAAAGAAAAAATCCTAGCCTTCGCCAGAAAAGGAGGGTCGGCCAGGCTGGCAATCTACCCTGACTACACCCTGCAGGTCCAAAGGCGAAGAGGTCAATTTGTCCCGATGGAAGACAGGCTACGGCGACAGGGGGTGAAATATATGCTACTGTACCTGGCAAAATTAAAAGTGAAACATGCAGGGAAAACCTGATTTTTCGACTCCCCAGAGGAGGCTAATTTGTGGATGAACACGAACAAAATGAAACCAATGGCAGAGGAGAACACCACATGATATCTCACTGAGGGCAAAGGGAAAAAGAGAAAGAATGACAACGAAGAGACACTGAGTGTAAAAGACAGCAGAGTACACCATGATCAAGGGAGCAAAATGAATGGGGTAGACTACACTCGGCCCCCTCCCCATTTCTTTCCTCCCCTTTCCAGCTGAAAAGAGGACCCTGTACACACTATTCCTAACTTTAGGTTTCTTTGATAGCAGTTGGTATCGACTCACCGGGGTCGTAACAGTTTAGGGCTAATTGGTGACCATGCCTCTACAGATGAACTCTGATGGGTGGTTGGTTGAAGTTCTGTTTGGTTGGTTGGTTGGTTTTTGTTATTACACGGCTTTCCTTAATCAACCAGGATACGAAGATACTCACTGCGGTTTTGGAAACCAGACGTAGAAGAGTAATAGGGCAGCTAATTGACCCTGATCAAAGACGGTATGTCCCAAGTAGAGCGACGTCAGGGAACCTTAGGACACTCCACGCAATCATAGATCAGACGTGGGACTGGGAAGAAGGGTGCGTGGTAGTGGTGTTAGACGCCATCAAAACATTTTACTCGGTTAGGTGGAAGTGGATGTTCGCTGCACTGAAAGGCTTTGGAATAGAAGAAGGATTTACTAAATGGATCCAGGTCCTGTACTCTTCTCCACAGGCGACGGTACGCACAGGCAGACACCTGTCGGAGAGCTTCCCCATACGAAGAGTCACCAAGCAAGGATGCCCCCAGCCCCCTATGTTATATATATTAGCCCTGGAGCCGCTTGCGTTGTTCCTAAGAAACTAGTTCAGAGACACAGGCCTCCCGGTGAAAGGAGTACACCATGTCGTCTCACTGTACGCAGACTACATGCTGATGTACGTTCAGAGCCCGGAAGACAATCTGGAAGCCTACCTGGAGGTGCTAGATAATTTTGCAAAGATATCAGGGATAGCAGTCAGTAAAGCAAAATAAAGCATTTTCCCAATGGCGGGATGGGTAGGAGTGTAGAACTCGAGACTCCCGAATTTAGGGTTACAGTGGAAGTTTAACATATTTCGATATTTAGGGATCAATATTTACCACGACATAGGGGATACTCATCGGGAAAACCCACTAAAGGCAAGAAATGGGCTAGTGAATTCAATCAAGTTCTGGGAGAAGCTACTGCTCTTGGTAATGGGAAGGATTTCGCTACTGAAGATGGTGGCCCTCCCAGACTACTATACCACTTCCTAAATGTCCCACATCTCATACCCAGGGTCCTTTTTAGAGAACTGGACACGATAACGGGTGGGTTTATATGGTGTTCAGGGAGACGGCGCATAGCCTTGGATACGTTATGTAAGCATTACAGGGATGGAGGAGTGAGAGTTCCGCATTTTGAACTGTACTATTTGGCAGGACAACAGCAACATGTCGCAGGGTGGCTAGCAGACGCAGAAACGACAGAACCCACGCTATGGAGCGCAACGCTGACCTCATACCTCTTCAAAGAAGTGTTGTGGCTAAGAGAGGACAGAACAGGCAGCCCTCCCTCCAGGCTCATAAAATTGGGAAGGAAGATCTGGGAAAGAACCAGGTCATTGTTGAAACCGAAGGAAGCATAGTCGCCTCACATCCCCCTGGCAGCAATATCAGGGAAGAACACAGAAGACCTAGCGCACATTAGGACACAATGGGAGACCAAGGGAGTGATAACCGTAGATCTGTTCACATCAGAGGGGCTTCAGAATTTTCAGGACCTAGTGGAAGGGTTTGGTAGAGGCAGGGGACAATACATGGCATATTCCAGGATAGTACACGAAGTGCGGAAAAGGTGGGAAGTTACACAAATCCCCCCTCCCCAAAAAGGAAGACAGTGCACTTGAGCTGCTGTTCGTTAACTCTGAAGGAGGGCATGGGGTGTCCAGGATGTACAAGGGGCTGTTGGAAGCCATATCGGAGGTGGAAGCTAAGGGAAGGAACAAGGGGGAAGCAGACATAGGTAGAAAATTCATGGAACCAGAATGGGCTAGGGCATTAACTTACCATTAGAAAGTCTTGGGAAATGCCAGTTTGAAACTGACCCAACAATACGTACATCATATGGCATGCAAGACACCACACCTCATTTCACAAATCCTGGGCGCGGGGACAGAAAGGGCCCAAGATGTGAAGGGGACAGAGCCAACATGACACACATGTTCTGGACATGCTCAGTGGCACAAAGGCTTTGGCAGGAGATGGAATGGAGACTCGAAAGGCAGGATTGTCTGCCTATACATGGACCCCAGAGGCTTGCCTGCTGGGGGTGTTCAGAAAGAAAAAAGATGCTCAAGCAGAAAACAAAATGATAGATCTTGCATAAGTATTGGCGAAAAGGTGGGATTGCCATGGCGTGGAAATCAGGCAGGCGGCCCTAGCATACAAGGGTGGCGGAAAGACCTGACGAGTTGGTCCATGGCCGAAACGGTGGTGTGTTATGAGGCGATTGTAACTGGGAGGGGAGAAAATATAGAGAACATAACCTAGAAAGCCCTGATAAATGCTTTATTCAGCTCCCCGGATGATGAACCCCGCTGAACTCTCATGGTAACAGGGTAATGGATGAGAGCTAACACTAGAGGGGAGAAGAGCAGAGTGAAAGCGGGACAGGCGAAGCCAGAGCTGCCCAGCGGCAGTAGAAAAGGGAACTTCTGACAGTACACAAGCCATGTTTGAAGTTGTTTGGGGTTTGTTGGTTGGGTTAGAGAGGGATCAAGGAAGGGAGAGGTTAGTTCCGGAAAGACAAATACAGAGGACAATGCAAATAAGCAGATACTGTACATGTGATTAAACAATTGTATGAAAATAATAAAATGGTTAAAAAAAAAAGACAGGAGCGTATGGAGAAGCTGTCCCTTTTATGTATCTTCAAGATGCTTGTTCCCCTGTGCTGGGACATCGACACAGGGGTGGGACCCCTGGCGTGAGGAGCTGAAGGCTGCACGATCCATGCTGCTGTACGATCCATGCTGCTGTGAAGTCTTTCAACGTAACCATTGAGTTTCAAACCATTGAGAAAAACTAGACAAGAGCGTTTAAACTTGGTTGTCCGAGGTATACTTTGTATCAGAGTGTTTGCGTATTTGAGGAAAAACGTTTTCGAACGTCTCCAATTCAATCCATTGTCCAATATTGAAGGACTGGGAATAGTTTGTATTGGAGTGGATGTGTGTTGGCGAAAACAAGTTTTCGAAAGTCTCAGAAAGATGTACATTCCGTTTGAAGTGAAGGAACTAATACACTGCAAGTTGAATAAAAATCTTAACAAGTGCAACCCAGGCCTATTTAATACCGAATAGAGTACAATCCATGATTCTTGAATATCGAACTGAATGAAAACCTCTAACAGCAATACTGTTAAATCTTAAGTTCAGAAGTAAAATGGAACTTCAAATCCAAGTAAAACCATTAGATGCTGCATACTAAAATGAACACTTTACATACAAGTGAAACCAATATCTGTTGTATTCTAAAGTGAGTGCAACTTTAAATATTGAAACAGAAAAAGGCATATTAAATAACAGACTACATAAAAATTGCATATAACAGAAAAATACATTGATAGCACAACTAACTAAAGATTTGAAGATTATTCCAACACAGTTACAATTTACACATGGAAAGCCCACCATAAAAGAGGGCACAAAAGTGGCAAAGAATTTGGAAAAGAAAAAGGATATTTTTGTGCTGCTGAAATTAAGTCCTGGGTAAGGGAACCCTGAGACTTGAAACATTTATTAACTTGAGACTGGACTCTCGAGGTTTTTTGGTGCTTGGAACCCCGAGTATTGATTAAAACTGTATCATCCTGAACTCAAGAGAGGACAATTTGAGACTTTGTGCTGGAACTGTTTCATACTTCGGGAAGGGAACTGAAAAGAAGCTGCAAGCTGGTAAAGGCTCAGAACTTTATGTTGGACACAGTTTCTTTTGGTTGCGGTCATCCCTACACATTGTATAGATTAGCTGGGTATTACCCAAATTGGTCGTTTACAATTGTTCAAATGAACAATTGACTGAATTTAAAGGGTCACAATTGACCTTTACACAATTGACCGAATATATATATATATGGGTTTGGGGGGGTTTGGCATTGGGTGGGGGGTTGTGGGGGGTTTCCCCCCACATATATGGTACAATTGACCTTCACAATTCGGTCAATTGTGAAAAGGTCAATTGTCATTCGAACAGTTATAAAACGATCAATTCGTATACAACCAATTAGCTGTAAGGGCAAGCATAGGTTTTGGCCACAGGCAGATTTTTCAGTTGAACTCTTTAACTCAGATTTTCCCTGGTTTTATTTAGGTTGGGAAATCCCAGCTTAGCATAGGGCAAGTTAGGCCTTCAACCATCCTGACATTTAAGTTAAATAAAAGAGTTTGTTTTGAATTTAGAATCCGTTGTCCGTCTCTTGCTTTGTGATGCCTTCACAACGCTCACAGTAAATTATTGGCCTACAGGTGGGAAAATCTTACTAAAACACAGGTAGAGGTCACCAAAACAGTAGCGACATTTAGACTAAGAGCACCAAAGCATTACACTTCTGAGAAAAATAGATACATTGTTACCACGATCAGCAACAGGGTAATCAAGCATTCACAAAATGAAATACAGATCTTAAAAGAATTCAGTAAAAATCACTGTTGCAAGATAAAATTTAAATATTTGTCCTAAATTTCATTAAACAGAAATTGGATGCAGGAAAAAATGTCCAAGAGCAGGTGCTATGGGAGGGTGGAAAGTCCCAGCCCCTTCAGCAGGCCATATAGGCCGGGAAATCCTGCGCCCAAAAACAGAAGAGTCAAGGTAATTGGCAAAAGCCTCATAAAAAACGGACAGCAATTCTCAGAGCTCTCAATCTCTTCAATGCAGTTGCAACCCATTAACTGCAGTTGATGGTTTATAAACCAATTAAAAGCATTACATCGACTGGAGGCAGTGCTGAAGCCTCATGCATCACCTCTTCCCCATTTCCATCGGCAGACACTGCAGGAGCAGTGTGTCCCAGCTCCCAGACAAGAGAAAGGTAAGCCCGGCTGGGCTACATGACGCCGAACTTAAAAAACAAATTTAGAAGGAAAATAGAAAAATGTTGCGGCGAGCGTTCCATATTAGCTTTTGTGCTGGATATTTTCTTCATTACATCTCCATGATGGGCACTTGCTTAGCGGGTGTTATTGAATGTGTAAAACGGGAGCAGAAGCCACTTGGCTAGTTTAATATGCATGGAAAACCTCCTCTCCAAAATGGCCGCTGCATCCTCGAGTAGAGGAGCCACCCAGCCAATCCACGGCACCGGCAGGTGAAGGCCAGCCCCTCAAACAAAGGCCGTGTAAGGCCCCTGTCTTTGCCTGTTTGGGCCAGGCCCCCCCCCCCTTCACCCTATGCAGCAAATCATGGAACAGTCCCTCATGTCGGCAGCCTGCTGCCCCACGAACTTGAGCATCTGCAACTCTCTGCACCCTGCTGAATACCATTGAGTGATTGCTGGACATGGTCATTGCCAACATCTTCTGAACCAATGTGGGCCAACACGATCCTACCTTCCTGCCCTACTTTATCTGACTTCCTTCTCTCATTGCATTTTGTGTCTCTTTTGGCAAATTTGAAACCGTGAGTTTTTTTTTTTACATCTTTGCACCCATCTGAGGCACTAAAGTATTCCTTGTGCACCAGTCTCTAGTTTACCTAGGCTTTTAGGCTGCCTTGTGAGTTGTGCTCGAACTGTGCTGTGCAGCCCATCCTCTTTCTTCCTAGTATCCTCTGCCGCCCCTATGGCACTTACCATCTCACCTATCTTCTGTAGCTTCTACACTATCACCTATCCTCCCTCTCCCAAAAAAGCTTAAAAAAAAAAAGATATCCTGACCACTAACCCTGGCCTATCGCAGAAATCTATGTCAGCGCAACTTCCAGACAGATCTTTACCGATATCTATTCTGTCCCTTTCCCAGATCTAGGGACTCCTCATCTCTTCTCTACTCTACTCTCTCCCCTCTCTCACCCATTAATGGTGGCAATAAATGAGAACTCCTCCTCCTCCTCCTCGGATTCCTCCTCCTCGGATTCCGACTCCTCCTCCTCCTCCTCCTCCGACACCTGCCACCCCTCATTAACTCCCTTTCCACTCCTGCTACAACCCCTTCTTCCACTCTCTCTGGCCCCCCACCCCACTCCAACTGGTGTACCACACCCCTCTACCCCTCCTCGGAAAACCTTCAAAAGGCAGTTACCTCTTGAATCTAGCCATGCTTAATGCTCATTCTGCCATCAAACACTCTGCGGACATATCTCCTTCTTGAAGACCTGGACCTCAATATCCTTGTTCTTACTCAGACATGGTTCAGTGCCAGCTCAGTCACTGCTGTTGACTCCCTTCTCCCTGATGGCAATAAGATCATCTCCAAGCCTCGCCTTAGCCGTGCTGGCGGTGGGGTTGCTCTGATCTTCCCTGAGTGGGTCCCTTTTTCCCCTCATACCCACCCAGCCTTACTCTTCCTTCGAGAGCCTGGTTTGCAAGCTGGTCATCTCTCCCACCTCCTCTCTGACCATTGCCACTATCTACAAGCCACCCTGTTCCACTCTGAATGGGCGGATTTCTCCTCCTCTCTCCTCACAACCACCTGTTAACTCATTCTCGTGGGTGATTTCAACATCCACCTCGACTCCTCAATCATGGCATCAACTATCTTACGTGACCTCTGCACATCGCTCTCCCTCTCCATTCTCCCTTCTGGTCCTACCCACTCGGCTGGACACACTCTTGATGCCTTCATCCACACTGATCTTTCGCTATCCTCCCCACTGATCATCCCACTCTCCTGGTCAGACCACTCCCGCCTCTCCTCTCACCTGGGTCCTCTCGGCCCTCTGACTGCCCCTCCCCCAGCCCTGCCAACCTTGATCACGAACATCTGTCTGAGGAAACGACTGTCAGCTGCTGGCTTCGCATCTACCTTCATCCTCACCTCTCCCCCCCACTGCAGACTCTGCTCTCAACAACCTCCATCTTGCCATTACTAATAGCCTTGACATTCTATCCACAGTCATGAGGATCTGCCTGAAACATGCCTCCAAGCGTAAACACCTGGTACGACTCTGAACTTGCAGCCCTGAAACGCAAGGGCAGAGCTGTGGAACGGAAGTGGCAGACATCAGACTCACCCTCTGAGGAACTGGTCTGTCGCCTGCTCCAAAGGCAGCACAGACTCTCTATCCGCGCCAAGAAAAGGGCCCACATCCAGGCTCGCGTCTCTGGTGCATCCAACAACATGGCTGAACTTTTTTTAAATCTGTAGGGAACCAGCTAACCCTTCCGCATTCTCCTTCTCATCTCTTCCCTCCCAGGCCCTCTGCAACACACTGGTCACACACTTCAAAGCAAAAGCTCAGGTCATCCTGAGCATCCTTGCGCCCCTCTCCCCTTTTCTCACCCCCTACCTCCTCTGGCCCCCCATCCTCCTCCTCTGCCATCACACCTGATGAGGTCACCAGAGTTGTCCGCTCCATGAAAATCTGCTCCAAACAGGTTTCCCCCTGCTCCTCCAGAACCATTAAGGATAATACTGGCTCTTTTGCCCCTGCACTCACCGATTTCTGCACCCAATCCTTTGCTTGCTGTTTGATCTTTCCCCTCCTCCCTCAAACACTCCCTTGTGCAACCCCTCTTGATAAAATTAATTCTGCAGATCCATCTTGCCCAGCTAACTACATCCCCATATCCATCACCCCCTTTCTCGGGAAACTTGCGGAGAAGCTTGTTTGCCTCCCCTCCCCCAACTGACACAGCACACTGAACTTGTTGGTGGCCTTCACAACCATCAATCTGGATTCCGAGCATCCAGAGGCACAGAAACTGCTCTTCTGGACACCCGTGAGGAACTGCTTGCATCTCTTAATTCCAACTCTCCAACTGTTCTCATTCTACTTGATCTCTCCTCTGCATCTGATATCGTCAACCATTCCATCCTCATAAAACAGCTCCAGAATACCCTAGGTATCTGGGAGCGGGCACTGGACTGGGTGACCTCCTTACTCAGTGACCACATGTCCCAGGTTATTTTTGGGCTCTTTCTCCTCCCCCACCTCTATATATCCACCTGCGGTGTCCCCCAGGGCTCAAACCTTTCTCCCTGGCTCTTGAACACCTATCCTGCTCTGCTTGCACACCTCATTTCTACCTTCTCCCCAACCTACAGTGTTCTGCTGATGACACACAACTCTGGCCATCTTCTATGGGCTCCTGGTGTACTTCCAATGATCTCTGCCTCAATGCCAGCAAGACTAAGATCCTTCCTAATGGGACTCCTGCTTCCTCTTTCTGACCCTCACTCTGGCCATCTTCAATGTGCACCCCCCCCTTCTCCCACATCTGAAGCCAGAAACCTTGGAGTAACCTTAGACTCCTCCCTTTGCTTCCTCCTTCACATTCAGGACCTTGCCAAGAAGGCCCACTTTCAACTCCACCTCCTCCCTTAGAAGCCCAATGTCTCTAGAGCTCTGGTTCTCTCTAGGCTAGACTACTGCAATAGCCTTTTCCTGAATCTACCCTCTTCTTCTCTACAACCCCCCCCCCCACCCTCAGCTTATCCCGAAAAGGGCTGCAAGACTTATCATTGGCCTCAAGCCTATGGACCCATCTCTTCAGCCCTAAAAGCTCTCCACTGGCTCCCGGTTGCTGAGATAATCAAATTCAAATCCCTCATCCATAAGGCTGTCGGGGGCCGGGGACCATGCTATCTACAACTTGCCCTCAGTACTCTTCCTGAAGATCTTTACGTTCCTCCGGTACCAACTCCCTGCGTGTCAAATGCTTTGCTAAACAGAGAGTATGCCATATCTGATGGCTCCACCTAGCACCACCTCTACATTGATCAAAGTGACTACATGTAATTTCTCTAACACTGGTTTGGCCAGTACATCAATTATAAGATGGCGTTAATTGAGGACAGGAATTGATTGGCGTTGACTTCGCCAACCTTGGTTATTTGGCAGGTCATCAACACATGAGTAACTATACTGGTAGGGGCAGCGACATTGAGAGGCTGTTTTCCCAATTATAACTTACCATTTCTGATTCTCTAGGCCACGAGCCAGGACTTCTAGCTTTGAAATGAACCTTGTCTTGCGCAGTCGTTCTGAGAATTTTTAAGCAGCTAAAGACAGGTGCTTTTCCATATCTAGCGTTAAGTAAAAGGCATTGTTTCCAAACCCAGGCCACGCGTGACACAACCACATTTTGAATTATTCTGCACATCTTTTACTGGGATTTCAGCTTATTTGACTACGGCTTGCCCTTTAGAGACTTGTTGGAGCTACTTTTCGTCAATATTAAGCCTTAATTAATGGGGACCTGGTTTTCAACTAGTGGTTTGTTTCTTGACTTAATCTAAAAGAAATATGCTCTCCCCTGAGATTTATCATCTTCCGTCCTCCTTGGTGCTGGTTGAAGCGTCCCCCCCCACGTAACCAGGAGTTGTGCAGCGGTCTTCTGTGTTGCTCAGATCTGTGTTAGCTACTTCAGTAGACCTGCTCCATTTAGAGGCTTCACATCTACTCTGATGCTTCTCATTCACTCGAATGCGGCTGCATTGTCCATTTTATGCAAAATGGCTGTTCGTTACTGTGGGGGTGCTACATTTAAGCAAGCATTTTAAGTGTATTTTTGTGCATCTTGCATTTCAGCATATATATATATATATTGAGCATATTTATTTATTTATTTAAATTTGTATAGCGCGCAAGCAGCCCAGGGGCATTGAGGCGCTGTTACTTGCATGAGCTTAGTTACAGGCATGGTATCAACAAGAGGCATATTACAGAAAGGAACAAGCACGGTTATCTGTTCTGTTGTAAGCACGGTTGTATGTTCTCTATTGTCTATTGAATGCAAGCATAGTCTTTATGTCTAAATGCAGTTTGACCTACTGTCTGTGTAACTTCATGGAGAGTACATGTCTGTGTCTCTAATGCACCTGCATGTCAGTTTTGGCAGTTACATCATTTGTGTTTCGCCATTTTTAGGTTCCAGCATCTTCAGTACCCTTTGGGTTTGCAGATTTAACTCCTCCTCGATTGTTCCAGGGTAAGGTTGGTAGGGCTGTCGTAGCGAGTAGCATCTCTTGTACTTGCGATATGATGGCGGAGAGGGGACGATACTATGAGGGATGCACTTCTTTCATTCATATGATATAAAGGAGGTGGGAAGACCGCTATAGATGACGCATTCAGCTGCCTCTCGACATTTCCCCTCTGTTTCTATATAGCTATCCTCATAAGGGAATGTGCCCTTTGACATCCATCGTAAAGTGGTCCATCTTGCTTTAAATTGACCTCTGGCTGTGAATAGTGGCAAATGGGTTAGGCAATGGGCATCATGTGCAGGCACTTCTATTGCCACAAATGTCCTGGAAGCGCTCATGGAGTAGGGAATGAGAGAGCATGCTTGACAGCTCTCATAAGATGTCTCTCCCCACTTGGGTCATATGTTGATGCCACATATTAGTTATTTGTGCAGAGGCGGCCATATAAACATTCATGTGTTGAAAATCTTCCACTGCACTTCTTTTTAATCTGTCCATCTGTCTAGTAGCAACAGGCACAGGTTGAGTTTTTGCTTCATCCAACATAGGAATAGGAGTCATGTTGGTATACATTGGTTGGGGTGCTTCATAAAGAACCAATTCTTAGAAGGCAAAAAGAACAAAGAAACAGAACATAAACAATGTAACTATATGCAAGATTGCCACTGTGTCCACCTTTTGAAGAAGGCAACACGTGTTAGTTTGTCTTCAAACCAAAAGCATATCTCGCACGAAATTAAAAAGTCCTTTTTTATGACAAAAATGTCTCTTCATTTGTTTCAACGTGTATAACAATTATGAAATTTCCGTACCTGCAAAATAAATGCACATTCATGGAAAATGAAACATTTTTTATAAAAACAATTGTATAATGATGGCTAAAAATCTGTTTCGCGAATAAAACAGGTCTTTGAATTTTCAAAAAGTATCACCACTGTGATGTTTCGAGAGCAGAGAGGAATGGACTATATAGGAAAGAATTGCACACAGCAATCCTGGCAGGGGTAGCATTGAATGTTAGCTTGGTTGAGCACAATTTTTGTATATGTGCAGGTAAAGTTCTTTGGGGTCAGAGGGGGGAATGGAGGATTGTCTGGAGGTGGCCGTTTCCATGGGTTGCTGTCTGTTCCTCGTAACTAGTCAGGTTTGGATTCTCGTCACTTCTGCTTCGACTTCAGGGGTGGACAGCAGAGGGGTCTCACCTTTGCAGGGTTTGGCGTCACTGAGGTGGAGCCATGCTCTCCTTCATTGCACTTTAATGGCTGTAGGGTGATACTCTCCACAATTAATGGATCGTCGAACCTAGGTTTATTCCAAGTCCTTGCAAAACCTCTCACATAAACTGAATCACCAGGGTATAGGGCGGGGGGCAGGAGTAGAGTCTGGGTGGGGAGCTGCTGGCCATCTTCATCATTCTTCTTTGACCCAAAACTGCTGTGTTCATAACTATTGAGAAATAAACAAGACACTTGCCATCATAGCAGCTAAATATTCATGAATTTCTAATCCAAGAATAGCAGAAGCACTTTAGGTATCAGCGCTCTAGTGGGAGGAGCAAGGGGCGTGTGTATTTAGCGTCCCATCACCAGCTCATGAGGAATCAGGTAATGGTCTGAGCCAGGCAGATTGCGCAAAGTAAATAAGGCCAACAGTAGGCAATGGAGCCATCCTTTTTTCAAGGTCATTTTTATTTTGGCTATTCTTTCCTTGAGAAGGCCATTGCGTCTCTCACAAAGCCCATTTTCCTGTGGGTGATAAGTGGAGGTTAATGTATGCTTAATAACCAGTAGGCTTGTGATGTGTTCAAATAATTCGCTAAAATGCGGTCCATTATCAGACCAAAGGACTTTGCACACACCCCATCTTGGGAAGACCTCTCGGAACTTGGCAGCACATTTGGCATCCAAGTGCATACATGGAGCAGCTTTGATCAATCAAGGAAAAAGGGCATATAACTACCAACATGTAATGGTAGCTGTTAGAACTCTGGAGCATGTCAACATAGTCTCTATGCAAGTGTTGTAAGGGTCCAGTAGGATGGGATGTTGCTCCTCTCACTACTCACAGGGTGTCTCCTGCCATGAACAGCTGACATATCATGCAATTTATGATGCATACAGCATTATGTTCAGCCAAGTTGACCGTAAACCAGTCCTCCGAAATCAGGGCTTCAAGACTCTCTAGTGTTATGTGTTTGGGGTAATGGAGCTGCTCTAACGCTACTTTATGTAACAAGAGGAGCATTACCAGTTTGCCTGTGCTGTCCTGTCACCACAGTGCATTGGTGGAGGGAGACTGAAACTGCCCCGCCGTTTCCATAGCTCCTGTTGTTCTGGTAGTACACGTCCCTTTGATTTGCGTTATGGGCAATGGGTTGAAGTCTTCTTTCATCATCATGCTGCACGCTCTCGTGTACTTATCAGGTGGTGTGTCAAATTCAGATATCTCAGGAAAATATGAGACTTTTTTGGCCTCAGCGTCAGCGGTTTCGTTGCCATGGGAAACTAAGTCTCTTCCCCTAGTATGGGCTATGCTTTTCACCACGGCGATGGCAGATAGTTGCAGTGTATTTATGAGTCTAGCCAATAACTGCTTGTTGCACTGGTATGCCGTCTGCACATAGGAAGCCCCGCCTTTTCAATGCGGTAGTTCCATGTGCACTGTTGACATCAATTAGGCAGAGTCAGAATACACCGATTTCCTCATCCTCATGCATTTCAAGAGCTACAATAGGCGCAGCCAATTCTGCTGCTTGCGGTGAAACATTTAAATGTAGTTTTGCACTTGCTGCTATTTTGAAGTTGCCATTCTGTTTCAATTTTACCACTGCGGTATCAGTGTGCCTTTCCCCTGAATTCTGGTCAATAAAGAACACTTCCCCACCCCTCTTCCAAGGACATTTTCTATAACATGGGGTATATCATCATAACGTTCTGTGTATTTGGTGCAATCCGACACATAATCTCCTTCCACTGGCTCTGCTATGAACGTAGCTGGGTTCGCTACCCTACATCTGACAATTTTGATTGCTGGGTTGGATATAATCACTTCATACCCAGACGCTCTGTGTGGTGAATGTGTTTTTTGGTTTCTCAAGAATGGCAAACAAGGCATGTTCCACATATAATGTACTTCACATCCCATCGTAATAATTGCCGATTACTCATTGCAAAGGCTGCAGCAGCAAGCAATTGTTTACAGGGTTAATGTCCTCTCATTATTGGTTCTAAAAGCTTCCTGTAATATGCTAGTGGTTTGTGTCCCAAGGTACTCTTTTGTGTAAGCACTGCTGTCATCACCAACCCATTTGAGGGTGAAACTAGGAAAAACTATGCACTATAATCCGGGTCTCCCAGGACGGGTGCTATGTATATTGCTCTCTTCAATTCGTCAAAGGCTCCTGTCATCTCTTCTGTCCAAGCTATGGTCACTATTGTCTTTCTGGGCATCCTTAAGTCCTTTGACTACAGCACATATGTTAGACTTTTGTCAAAAGACCCATGTCCTGCAATAGTTGCATGACCCCAGAAAATTGTTGAATTTCCCTCACTATCTTTGGCTGTGGTGTTTTCATAATTGCTTCTGCTCTTTCAGGAGCCACTTTTTGGCCACCTTAAGGTATCAATTGTCCATATACAAGACCTCATCTCAACAATCGTGTAATTTCTCTTTGTCCACTTTGTATCCCTTGTCTGCCAAGACCGTGATCAATTGTATTGCGTCTTTTCTACACAGTTCTTCTGTCTCAATGCACATCCATATGTCATCCACATACTGGGTCACGGCGAAAGTGACCTGATGTGGTTTGCTGATCACTGAGGGAGCGCGCAAGAAGAGGGAGAGAACATTGCTTGAGAATAGGTTGAGGAGGGAGATCAGTGTCCTAGAAAAGGATATGCATGGACAGACAGGGAACGTCAAGAGGTTGATGGTTCTAGGCCAGGGGCAAAGGGGAGGAGCTTAAACGGTTAGAGGAAAGTAAGATCTTCCACAAACTTCGGTTCCTACAGCACATGTTTTACGAAAGGGGGGGGTCGAGGCAGATGGGCAACTGGCAGCTCAACTCAGGGCACAACGGGTGGAGAGGTCGATTCGAGCAGTGGAGATGGGGAGGGGAGATTGGAAACATCAGCCGAGGGAATAGTGGAGGGATTTGTGTCCTTCTATGAGAGATTATATGCAAAGGAGGAACTGTGGGACCTGAAAGTCTTTGACATTACTTGGAGGAGCTACCCCTTCCTAGCCTAACCCCAGTGGCGAGGGACGCTCACGACAGTCCCATCACAGGAGTGGAGTGTCAGCAGCCATAGGTCGGCTGTAGCTGGGGAAAGCCCCAGGTGAGGATGGTTACACAGGCCTTTTCAAGACTTTCTTTGCCTTGTTGGTACCCCATTTGGTGCCAATGTTCAATTATATATTCTCTAGGGGGCGGGCCCCAAAGTCCTTTGGGAGGGTGCTTATATCGGTTATCCACATGGAGGGGAAAGATCTGCTCCAAGTGGGGTTGTATTGACCAATCTCCCTCCTGAACGTGGAAGCAAAAATATTTACGCAAGTCCTGGCCACTAGATTTGATGTGTACATGTCTAGTCTAATCCATTCGGATCAGGTGGGATTAATCAGGGGGAGGCAGGGAGCAGACACTCCGGACACCCCTACACCTTATGGAGTGGGTGTGAGAGAGGGGGGGCAATCCAGTGCTCTTATCCACAGATGCAGAGAAAGCCTTCAATCAGGTTGATTGGGGCTTTCAGGGTGAAGTTCTCCGTAGGTTTAGGTTGGCGATACGGGACCCACAGCATGTGTGGCAGCGAATGGGAGATTTTCGATGATAGTTTGGGCTTGATAGGGGCACGAGACAAGGATGCCCCGTCCGACTGCTTCTTTTTGCCCCATCTTTGGAGCCCCTGGCACAGAAGTTGAGAGCTGACGATAGGGTGGCCGAGTCGACAAATTGGAGCTATATGCAGATGATATCCTGCTCCATCTTCGGAACCCAGGGTGCTCCCAAGGTGATTGAACAATAGTAAGTCCACCTTGTTTGCTTTGGTCAGGAAGGGGATTGGGATATCGAGGGGCTGAAGGGACTGGGGATGGTGGTGAGGGAGGACTTCTTGGGCTATCTGGGGGTCGCTATCACAAGGGAGATGAGCAGTTATTCTGAGCCAACTACCCCCCTCTGCTGGAGAGGTTGTATAGAGATATGGAAATATGGGACCGCCTTACGATAGATTGAATACCATAAAAATTAATCTTCTGCCCAGACTGTTATACCTGTTGCAGATGCTGCCCGTAAGGATGCCGGAAATCAGTGTTTAAGGAGATCAGGCAGAGAGTAGTGAAGTTTTTGTGGCAGGGTAAGAAAGCGTCCCTATATTACAAAGCAGCCCAAATTCGGGTGCTGGTGCCTCATCGGAGGGAATGTAAGGAACCCTAGTGGGTGGGGTTGGACAATCATCAGTTGAGTCTGTTAACAGTGGGGTAATGGCTCTGGTGTTCAGCACGCCCGATTCCGCAAAGGATTAGGAATTACCCCATACTCTGGGTTATCTAGGATTTGTGGCACAAAGGGCCTGGGAGCGACAACCTGGGCGTCCCCCCTTGAGTTACCTTTGGGCTCTGGGGGTGTGCAACCTGATTCCCAATCTGGATAGATTTCAGACATGGGGCATCATTACGAGGTGGGCGTTAAGGGATTACTGGCATCGGTAAGGGCACCGGGGCCGGTAATCCCTTACCACCCTACTACGAGTTCCCTTTGTGGGTCCTGCCTTAACGTCTGGGACCCGGAAAGGGACTTTGGAGCTAATAACTGTACCGCAATTTGCGGTACCGTTATTAGCGCCTTCCCCATTCCCATGGAGCCCTATGGGGCTCAAATGGGGAAAGGCCCTGGTGAATGGGGAATTACTGCACCCGCCAACCTTGGAATGGTAATAGCTCCATTCACCAGGGCGGAGTAGGTAAGGATTTGGAGGCAGCCATGGCACCAATAGCGCCATGGTTACCTCCAACCTCGTAATGAGGCCCATGGTTTGAAGCAGGTTTGGCAAGGGTGGGACACTGAGGGTGAAGGGGGAAGTTCATTTGGCTCCCAGAACAGGAAGCAGCCCTGGGAATAGGGAAGCTGTCAGTTTTTTCATATCTGCAAGTGAAGGGTATATTTATGGACAGGCGATGGTGGGCACAGATTCAACGGGAGCTCACCCCAACGGAAAATGTGTTAAATAGACAAACTGAAATTAAGGGCTGATTGCTCTCCTGTATGTCTCGTTAGTAGAAGCAAGCAGCAATCACACGGACAAGCTCTGGGGCCGGTGGGGATGAGATCGGGGTGGGGAAATAGATTTGGTGACATGGGAGAAATGTGTTGCAGGGCATTCAAGAAGTCTATTGCTTACCAATATAAGCTCCATGGACTGCACAGGTGGCAATATGACCCAGTGCATATGTTTGTAATGTTCTGGGGGGCAGGGGGCCAGGGGGAGACCACTATGCTGGCACAAGTGTGGCAAGAGAGCCCCGTATTGGCCTATGTGGTTGGAGTGTGAGATGGTGCAGTTCTTCAGGACGGAGGTCTTGGGTTGGATAAAAGAGATTGATGGTGTCAATCGTGACTTAACGCTGATGCTGGTGCTCTTTGGGCTTTAGTTAGTCGAGGGGAAATACAGGGGGCTATCTCACTTGGCTCACTTTTTGTTGTTGGCGGCTAGGGCATGCCGTGCCACGACTTGGAAGAGAGTGTTCCTGTCAGGGAAAATGGAATGGGTTAACAGGGCTAAGAAAATCCACCTGATGGAAAGAATCACAGCGGCCCTACACTGGAGTAGTATGGGGCTGCAAAGCGAATGGCGTGGTTTTTGTGCCAGATATATGCCAGGGTGACACTTCCTGAATGTGAGGACGCTGGAGGTCACGCAGGGGTTGGTGTCTGGAGGGAAGGTTCAAGCCGCACCTGTGTCCCCCCCCACCCCCACCCCATGGACTGTTGAGGAACTTTTATTAGATCAACACTTCTAAGGCATTGTGCCATTCAAATTTGTACATGTTGGTCAAGGACGAGTGGTTGTGGGGCTGGAGTGGGATGAAGCCACACGCTGTGCAGGACTTATAGTACCCGTACCAAAGGGGGAATGGGGGCCGAGGGGAGTTGTATTGAGAAAATACTGGTTGAGATGGTATAGAGAGCAAGATTTGGCCTTCCCTTTTTGTTTTATTGTGTTATTGTTTCATTGTGCAAACATTTTCTAATACAAATTTCATTGGGAGTGTTAGGCAGAAACCTGTGCAGTTCCCTTTGGGAACACTGCAAAAGATTTTGGACTACAGGTGTTAGCAGTAAACCCACTTGGTAGCAGTCTTTACCACCCAGATTTACCTGGTAGCTGTGGCTGAGCAGTCAGAGCAGAGTTAGGCAGTATGCATAGTATACACAATAGGCACTCAGACACAATAATACAAGCAAACACTGGCCAGAGCTTTGGTATCAAAGTATATAATTATTTATTTAAAAACACGCTGTTTGAAACACTCCAGCACTCTTATTGTAAAACACGCTAAACACAGTTACTATTATAATATATACAACCCTTATTCCTCATCAGCTAAGTCTTAGTTAACACCACTTATTTCCATACAGAGGTGAGCGCTTAACTATAGATGGCACTCCAATAAGTCTATGAAAAAGGGAGGGGAAAAAGACAGAATATGGAAAGGTACACCACTCTAAGATTTAGGAACACTATTAGCAAGGCAGAAGAGGAAAAGTCACTTGTGAGCCAAAGTCCATAGGCTGGGCCCACTCTTAGAGAGAGCAGAGCACAAATGCGCCCAAGATCACACAGTTACACTAGGCTTAGAAAGTCTTGCAGCGAGTTCGAAAAGAGTTTAGAGAGGCTCAGAAAAGTTTAGCCAGGGTGTCCCAGGCTAACCCAGGTTCGAAAGCCAGGGGCTAAATCTACCCCGTACAGTCGGTGGCAAGGGAAGCCGGGCGGGACACGGTACCTTAAGTGGAAAGGATCCTCCAGCGGTGGCAGTTGTTCCTGGCAGCGGGTGCAAGTCTCGTCGTCGTCCAGGGGAAGAGAAGATCTCGACTTGGAGGAAAGATGAAGGTCGTTGCACTGCCAGGGAAGAAACCAGCCGCTGAGTTTTCCGGTTAAAGGTATGACCCTTTATTTCACGGGCGTGGCAAAACGTGGTATTCCGGTTGCCGGGGTGCTTGGCACAGGCAAGGCGGCCACGAGATGCATCAGGAAGGCGAAAAGACGGTGAAACTGGTTATCCCCACCAGTCAAAGGAAGAAGACTCTCCGGCGGGAGATCTCCTCTGTTGTTGGGAAAAGTGGTGAGACGGTCCAGCAGGGCTCCACCGGTGGTGTCGTCGTGGCAGGTCGGCACAGCTTCTCCCTCGTCGGATTCTTAGGTCCTGTGGCAACTTCTGAAGTTCCAGTCCCCAAAGCCCTGCTTTTATGCAGAAATCCCCCATTCACTCAGCCCAGCTGTCACTCAAACATGCTAAGTGGTGAGCCGGCCGGCTCACCACTTGGGCCAGTCAGGATGAAGTGCGACTTGAGTTGCCTAGGCAACTCAGTCCAGGGTGCCTAAATCCCCCTCCTCCCCTCCTAAGTACCCCAGACAGAGTGGCACCACTTTGGAGGGCTTCTGTGGAGAAGCCCGCCAAAAAGTGGAACAAAGGGCTCGACTTGGGTTGGAGTCACAGAAGAGAACGCAAACGCCATTTTAGAACCGAGTTTTGGCAAAAAATACCAACCAGAGAATTAATAATAATTAAATAAACCGGCGGTATGTTCGAGGCTATCGTAATTAAATAAATAAAGATAGTAGCCTCGAACAATCGACGTGCCCCCTCGACTAACAGACCCCGGGGCAATCGAATTGCCCCAGCCAATACATCCAGAATATGGTGGTTTGTACTGGTTCTGTTCAGAAATCAAGACTAGTAAAGTCAATGGTGACTTTACATGCCCTGGGAGACAGTAGTCAGTCCCAGGGTATGGAGTCTATACTGGGGGGTCACTATGACACCCCTGTGTTACTGCACTAAGGGTGCTGTGTAACACACATCACAAAAACACATGAAGCCCTATGGAGTAAAAGACCCCATAGCCCATTAAACACATCTAGAGTCAAAGAAACGCACTCAAATCATGCCCAAGAGTGAGGGTAAAAGAGTCTCACTCTTGGCAGGAGAAAAAAATAAACCCCAAAAATCCAGCAAAGCTGCTGGGGGACTCACTAGGTTAGGAAATTCAGCCTAAACAGAGAATTCTCCCTAACAGGGAGAAAATAATGCATCTTTAAGTAGTTTACTGTAAAACACTTGAATCTAGATGGGATGTTGCACAAGATTGTAGCTGGGTTAGGAACCAATGGGAATTCTGCTTCGACAATATTGTTCAGGGGGCGTAAGTACAGAAACATTCTCCAAGATAAGCCACTCTCCTGGGTCCACAAAATGCTCGGTACAGCCATCCCAGGCCAGGGATATTACCCCCCCCCCCCGACTAGCCTGGAGCTCTGTCTGGCCTGCATTTCAGCTTCTCCTTCCGGGAAAGGTCAGGGAACCTGTCGGGGCTCCCTGGTAGTGCCACTGTGCTTGGGGATGATCGACCCACATGAGAGATGGGTGCCCAAGGCAAGGGGCATCACCCCCGACCATCCTGGAGCTCTGGCCGGCCTGTGTTACAGCTTTATCCCACCACGGAGCCCTGGCAGTGTGGCAATACCGCCCCGAAGGGAAAAGGAGTAACGCAGGCCAACCAGAGCTCCAGGATAGTCAGGGGAAATGTCCCTGGCCTTTGGCGGCTGTTTCTCATGTGGGTGTACCATCCCCAAGCACAGCAGCAGTCCCCAGGGAGCCCCAGCAGGGTCGTCCGTTCCTGAAGGGAGAGCCTGTAACGCATGCCAGCCAGAGCTCCAGGATGGTTGGGGTGATATCTCTGGCCTTGGGAAGCTGTTTCCCATGTGGGTTGACCGTCCGCAAGGCCAGGCTGCACCTCTGGATGGCCTGCGTTACAGATTTTCCCTCTGGGAAAGGACCAGGACCCTGCCGGGACTTCCTGGATCGGCCAATGGGCTTTGGGACATTCAACCCACATGAGACCGCCACCCAAGGCCAGGGATATTACCCCCAACCATCCTGGAGCTATGGCTGGGCTGCGTTACAGCTTTTCCCTCCAGGAAGGGGGGATCTGCCGGGGCTCCCGGGGACTGCCGCTGGGCTTGGGGACGGTAGACCCACATGGGAAACGAATGCCCAAGGCCAGACACATCACCCCTAACCATCCTCGAGTTCGGGCTGGGCTGCGTTACAGCTTTTCCCTCTGGGGAGGGATTGACACACTGCCGGTGCTACCTGGTGGGGAAATTATGTAACGCAGCCCAGGCAGAACTCCAGGACGGTTAGGGATGATGTCCATGGCCTTGGACATTCATTTCCCATGTGGGTGTACCATCCCCAAGTGCAGCAACTGTCCCAGTGAGCCCCGACAGGGTCCCCATTCCTTCCCTAAGGGAAATCCTGTAACACAGCCCAGTCAGAGCTCCAGGATGGTCGGGGTGATGTCCCCGGCCTTGGGTGGCTGTCCCTTATGTGGGTTGACTGTCCCCAAGCCCAGCTGCAGTTCCAGGAAGCCCTGGCAGGGTCCCGGTCCTTTCCCAGAGGGAAAAGCTGTAACGCAGGGAAGCCAGAACTCCATGATGGTTGGAGGTGATGCCTTCGACCTTCAGCACCTGTCTTCTATGTGGGTCGACCGTCCAAGTCCAGCGGCAGTTACAGGGAGCCCCAGAAGGCTCCTCGTCCCTTCCTGGAGGGAAATGCTGTAAGGCAGCCCAGCCACAGCTCCAGGCTGGGCTTGGGGATGGTCGACCCACATGGGAGACAGCCGCCCAAAGCCAGGGACATCACCCCGACCATCCGGGAGCTCTCGCTGGGTTGCGTTACTGAATTTCCCTGCGGGATAGGATGGGGAACCTGCCGGGCTTCCCAGGAACCACCGCTAGGCTTGGGGACGTTCAGCCCACAGGGGAGACAGCCGACCAAGGCCAGGGACATGATCCCCCTCCCCCACCACCACCCTGGAGCTCTGGCTTGGCTGCGTTACAGAATTTCCCTCCCGGAAGGGATGGGAACCCAGTCGGGGCTTCCAGGAACCAGTGCTCGGCTTGGGGACTATCAATCCACATGGGAGACAGGTGCCCAGGGCCGAGGCATCCCGACAGTCCTGGAGTTCTGGCTGCGCTGCGTCAGAGCTTTTCACTCTGGCTAAGGATAGAGACCCTGCCTGAGCTCCCTGGGACTGCCGTTTGACTTGTGGACGGTCGACACTTTCTTTTCCACAAAGGTAGGTGCACCCACACATGTGACGTACTGTTTTCATCCGGACACCTGTGGGAATGTGGGAAGTTAGGACATGGTTGGTGGTGTGTTTCAATGGTTTCCTGGTAGGAAATGTCTGAAAATTGTGCGTTTTTCCCTACATTTCTGACTTTGTCGAGCCTTATGGGTACTAAATTCTAGGGCGATTTGCACAAGTTAGACCTCTGTGGATTCCCATGGGTGTCTTCTTTTCACAAATGCATGTGTTAGGCAAAGTTTGCATGCAGTACCCTCTGGGACCACTACACACAACTATGACTACAGGTGTAAGCAAAACCAACCTTTTGTCTTTACTGCACAGTTTTTGGTAGCGAGCTGAGCAGCCAAGCTTATCTCAAGAGGCAATGTGAGCTTTAAGTATGTTACACAGAGTTTTAGCAGAAGTGGAGTTGATCGTGGCGGGACACCCTCTCTCCTGCGCACCTCCTCTTTTCTTGTTGCCGAATTAAGCCAGCAGCCTGGATCCTGGTTTGTTAAGGAACCAACTCTGGGGTTCCCAAAAATGTAAGAATTGTGGGGATGACAAACTCTGGTTCAGTTGGGTGCTGACAGGGTATGGTGGCCCAATGGTCGGGAATCTGTGTAACCCGAGAACGCTATCACGCAACGAACTCACCGGACCCGGCCAACGATCGGCTATCCAGCCCCCCTGGCGCCCTTATCTGGGAGGATCAGCTTACTGCAATTGAAGTCCACCCCTCAACTCAATTGGCCTTGAAAAAGTCTTAGGTTGAAACTCGGTCGGCTGTCTAGCGAGTTACCATGTCAAAAACTTGTCATTCATTTCTACAAAGATGTTTTCTTTGGTGCCAACTAACCAAAAATAAACAAACTTATGACTATGACCTGACCATATAATTGATCTAATCGCTCAACAAGCGACCATTGGGCCACCATACCGTACCAGCGCCCAACTGATCCAGAGTTTGTCATCCCCACAATATGTTACACAGAGGTCTACAATTACAAGTGTTCAAATAGACTCTTATACTATACTCAAGGTTTATTGGTTAAAAATGTATTGCACGGTCAGTTAGAAAACATTTACTAGGAGGCGGCAATCAATATCACACAAAAATATTCTACAGTACTTCACACCATCGGTTTCTGAGGCATTTAAACTACTTTGAAGGAGGAGCAAAATGGCATTCAGAGCATTTGAAGTAGGAGCAAAAAGGCATAAGATAATAAAACGAATATTACAGTTGCTCTTAAACAGTGCATATAGTTTGAGTTCACCAGAGGAGTTGATTCAATGCAACAGGTAGGCCAAAGTCATTGAGCTAGAGTCTTGTAAAGGTAAAAACGGTTCTGGTAGTTAAAAGGAAAAGTCTTTGCCACGGTTCTCAGAAGTAGTTCATAGAAGAAAGATTCATATGTCGGGTCACAAGCTGACTAGGCCTGCAAGTTCCCAAAGTTTCACGCACTTTCGCAGTGAGAGGCAAGTTCTCTCGGTCAGGTTTTCACAGTAGCTTATTTTGAAGAAAAAGATGCAGCTTAAGACTTCTGTTCCTGGCAGTTCCTGCAGATCTCGCTGTTCCTGAGCCTGTGTCGAGGAGACAAGAGAGGACATCGGGGGACTCCTGCACTGCACGGGGACTGGTCAAAAAAGCTGGCAAAGGCAAATCTTAAATTCCGGTAGCTGTAGTCAAGTACACAAACTGGTGTCCTTCTCCCTGGCTGTTCGGTTTCCTGCAGCACTCTGAGGAAAATACAACCAGCTCCGAGAATGGTATCCAGGTGGCTTACGAGTGGATTGGTCCCACCAACTGAAAGGGAGAAGTCGTCCTCGAAGGGCTTCTCGGTCGAGATGAACTTGGCGATTCAGACCTGCGGCAAGGCTTCACCGGGCAAACCAATGATCCAGGAGTTGCAGCAGCCGTCCTCTTCCAGCTAGTCTTCCGCTCTTTCATTCCAGTGGTCGACTGCCTTCCAAGCCAAGAGACTTGCCTTTTAAACTGTTTTCTCCCATTCATTCCAGCCTAGCTGCCACTCACCCAGCAGGGTGGCTGTCCTTGCCGGACAGTCAGCCAGCCAATCACACCAGAGTGCATTTGGGTCTCCTAAGAGACTAAGCACATGGAGTTTCGGGCACCTCCCTCACTTCCTGCCCACCCCAGACACTCGGGCGCCAGAGGCGGTCTTCGGTCCTGAAGCCTGCCAAAGGCGTAAGAACAAAGTGACCAAACTGGTTTGGCGTGCAGAGACATAACCCAAGAAGGACCTTTCTAAAAAAGAAGCGGTGAAAAAAGAAGACCGGGACCTGTTTAAACAAAGTGGGCTCAGATGCCATCTTGAAAAACATGGCTCTCGTGATTTTTAGCTACTGGTGTTCGCTGTCGGGAAAAATCATGGTAGTTCGTTGTAAAACCACTGCCACAGCCATTTCAAAAGGAAAGGGTAGCATGTGACTGCTACATGAGTTTCTAGACATAGGGGATACTAGGTAACCCCTCCAGCACTCTATTGTAAGAGAGTGTGCTGGGTCTAGGAATTTGAAAAGACTAGTAAAGTCAATTTCACTTTACTTTCTCTGGGAAACAGTAGTTTATCCCAGAGAAGGTTTTTAAACCTTGGGACACCCTAAAAGGCTTCCCTGTGCCACTGCACTGGGGGTGCTGTGTGACACAAATAAAGATGATGCCTATGGAGTTGTCTAAAATTCCATAACCAAAAGAAATAAACACAGAAAACAAACAGAGTTAAAAAGTTCAAAGCCCAAAAGTTTAGCAAAAGAGCTGGAGGGCTGTAAGGTGGGAGGAATTGGCACATTTTGAGAATTCTCCCTAACAGCATGGGATTACCAGTTTTCCTTGGTGGCTGCGACACCCCAGGCACAAATCTGTACTTTGTCCACAAGAGCAAATTCCTACAAAATCTGCTCTCATGCACTTTTGCATACCAGTGGTTTAGCCTTTTCCCTTTGCCCCCAGGTAGGTGCACCCACACATGTGAGGTACCGTTTTTGTTGGGACACCTGTGGGAACGCGGGAAGGTAGGACATGTGTTGTTGGCTGCGTGTTTCAGTGGTTTCCTGGTGGCAAATGTCTGAAACAGGTGTTTTGTGGGTAATATATTCTAGGGTGATTTGCGCACGTCAGACTTCTGTGGATTCCCACGGGTGTCTTCTTTTCAGAAATGCATGGGGTTCCCCGTTTTCCTTGGTGGGTACAACAGCCCAAGCCCAAATCTGTGCATTGTTCGCAAAGCCAAATCCAGTCTTCCCCAGGTCATTTGATCTAACAGTGGTTTGGCCTTCTCCCTTTGCGCCCAGGTAGGTGCACCCACACATGTGAGCTACCACTTTCGTTGGGTCACCTGTGGGAATGTGCGAAGGGTCATTTGTTGTTTTCTCTTGGTTTTGGTAATGTTTTTAGTGGCTACTTTAGGCACAGTATGATTTTGTAACTTGCACAAGTCACCTACCTTTCAAAAGGTCTGCCTGTGCTCTTTCAAAAAATGTATGCTTGCCATTCTTCACTACATTTGTTTTCCTTATTTACACATGCTAAGTACGTCCGTTTAGGCCGTCAGCATAAAAATCCTGTGCACCATGGCTCAGTTTTTGGCTTGTGGTATTGCTTGTTTTGTGAAACATTATGAAAAATGTGTGATTTCTTAACTAGAAAAGTCAGTGGAATGTAGCAGTGCATTGCTTTGCTCATTATTCACAGAAGCCATTACCTTACAGGTCCAACTATGTCCAGCACATACCTTTTTTTCTGTAATTTTCAAATGTTTTCCCAAACTATGGGAATTTTACCTACATAGGTGTTGCCTGATCTGCGCAAATTACCCCTTGCTAAACTTGGAATTTTGTCTACATTTCAGAAATGTATGCCTTTCTGTCTTCCCATTCAGCTTTCCTACTCTCCTCTTCCATTCCATCCACGCATGTCCTGTTGGAATAAAAGGGTAAAATCGCCTACCTCTCACAAAACTGATGGTAACCTTATAAAAATATGTTTTTTTGGTTTTCACTCAACCTGTTATTGAAAGCCTGGAAAATGGCGAATTCAGAACAGCAAACTATTTGTTCCTAACTCTTACAAGGAAAAAACCACAGGCTTCGTTGCACATCATTTTATTGGCATTTTCTGAAAAAAAACACAATGTGCTCTCTTTTTGGTTATTTTCTCTCACCCTCAGACAGCAAACTAGGATTCTGTTATGGCCACCTAGATGTGGGAAGAAAAGAGGCCGCATTTGGCCGAGGTATATCACATGAAACTAAAAGGTTACAAGGAATTGAATGGCGAAATATCAAAAACACCATAAAAGGGCTCAGCACTGGGAGGAAAAAACATTGGCAGTTAAGGGGTTAATGAATCACTGGGGTGGAGCACACTATTCCCAGGTCAAAAAAAGATATGGTCATGTTAGGCTTACTCATTATGTCCCTTCCCATTATGTTGACTGGTGTCTGGCAGGAACATAAGAGTGGCATGGAAAGGTCATGTTTCCCTATGGTAATAGGCAAGACGTCGGTGAATGGAACCAAATTTGTCGCCACAGAAAAGCCTTGTGCATTCATAGCAATGCCTCACATTGGGTATCTCCCTTCTCCAACACAAAATTTGTGCGCACCTGTTTCTACAAGAATGGAAAAAGTTTTGTCATCTATGGTCATGCCAACCCGTGGTTCCTCTTGTGGGTCGGGTGTAACGGATAGGATTGAACACATCAAGCCAGTCTGTGGGATGTCCGATTGTTGATATAAGTTCATCCCTGTCCCAGTA